>NC_080027.1:127332438-127639208 GCF_030020395.1 Manis pentadactyla | reverse complement strand
TTCCTGAATCTATCCTCACAATGTCATGTTCATTCAGATCTCGGGTCTGTTTAGCTGACCAGGGATTCAGCTTAATTTAGCTCCTCAAATGTCTTGGATGTCATAGTCTACACCTCAGAGGCCACAGGGAATACTAAAATAGACACGTAAAGATGAACAGGCTTTGCGACTTGGGGAAATAATCTGTTCTGTTCTCAAAAGCCCAGGGTAAGATTCATATCATTACTAAACGCCTGAGTTTGGCTGATCCTTTATGTTTTCTGGGTCTTCAGCTTCCTTATCTATAAAGAAGAGATAACGGTACCCAGCTTACAGGTTGTTGGGGATTAGAGGAGATAAAAATGTTAGCACAGTTCCTGGCATATGGAAAGCTTGTGAGGGGTGTTGGCTGAATCATAGCAACTCCTCTGTGGAAATGGGGTGACTCCTGCAACCAGTGCTGCCAAACTGACTGACCTGGAGTTTCTTGTTCTGAGCCAAGGAAGCAAAAAAGCCACCATTGCACATGAGGGGGGCACTGTAGGAGGGAACTCTTTCAAAATAAGTCTCCGTGGAGCAAATATAACCGGGCCAGTAATACTTTTCTAAAACATGTACTACAAAGTAACTTAATCAAATCCTCTTCAGGCGTATGTTGAACATGAGAGTTTATGATTTGATTCTGAAAGGAATTCCCAATCTGAGAGAGAATCTCAAGTTGTCAATCTCATTTACCACATCTGCCTCGATATAAAGAAGCTGTTTTAAATACTCCAGAATATATTCATATAATCAACTCTACGTACCAGGCTGTAGATCAGATCAAGGGCAGGAAGGATCTGCATCATCTCAAGATGCAATAAGCAAGTCACACTAAGTCATAGCTATCATCATACACATAGTGCTGATTTCTCCCTGCCAGGGGACTGTTTGGGTAAAGCTCAAGGAGTCCGGATGCTGAGTCTCCAAACATTAACACACACACACACACACACACACACACACACGCCAAACTGGAAATGGCAGCCATCCAATCAGAAAGCGATTTTATATGCAAGTACATTGTGGGGCTCCACCCTGTATTCTCTGTTATTTCACCCAAATATAATCCTCATGACAAAAAGGAATTCCAGCTGTGTACCTGAATGAGTCTAGTGGGCAGACTGGGAGTCTGGGCACAGTCAGGCAGGAGAACCTCATCACAGACTTCCCTGCTGTTTGGGGACAGTACCTTGTCCGTTCCCGGCACTTGTCTCTCGGGATGGAAGAGTCCTGGAGCCAGATGGATCTAGACAGTTACTTAACCTCTTCGAGTATTTATTTAGTGATCTGGGAGATGTGACTAGTAACAGCTGCCCTTGAAGCCCATGAGACTGATTTTACAACACGTGTCTCCATTATCTGGCACAATGTTGGCATTTGAAAAACAGTGCTTGTTATCATCCGTGCATCACCTGGCTCACATGACATACAGCTTGGTCCTGTTTATGTGATGTTGGGTTTCACTGAAGGACACACACACACACACACACACACACACACACACACATGCACATCCACAAACATATACAAAAACACAAACATATATGCAAATGTTAGGCAATGGGTTTTATAAGACACTGTGGACCTGGTGTGAAAATATTATGAAACTGTGGTTACGGGTTATACAACTGAACCAATTTGCAATTCATGGAGTAGACAACAGCTGAATAAATTAATTCATTTGGATGCAAGTGGCTCCCTGGGTAGGCTAATGGTGTCCTCACAAAAGAGGGTTCAAAGGTGTGCACAAGAGGTGGAGATGTGTCCCCCTAAATACCCGGCCCACAGCACAGCTACCTATGGGCAGAAGGGGCCTTGCAGACATGCATCGGGTCCCCAAGGACTCGGGTTTGTGCCCACAGCAAGCATCCCAGCCCTTGGGAACTGCTCTGGAGAGATGCTCACCTAACATTTCTAGCTTTGAAAACAAACAGGGCTTATGTCCAGGAAACCCAAATGGCTGTAGGAAACCAAGACGCCACTCTTACTGGGCTCGCACACAGAGTCACTCACCCCAGTGCCCAGCACACAGCAGCTGGCCGAAAAGTGCCCGAACGGAGGTGAAGTAGATTCTTTGGCTAATCTTCAAGCATCTGCTAGTGGGTCAGGGGTCTGTGGGAGCCCTCTGGGCAGAGGTGCTGGCAGTCGCCATCTCTCACCCTCCTTGTCCTTTGTCAGCACTGGCACGCGTGGGCATCGTTTCTGCCCTTTTGCTATAGCTTGCTGGCAACGCTTGTCCCACCCCTGCACTCCCCTGGGGCCTCAGCTGTTTAAACCTGCAGGGAGCTTGCTCCAGCCTAGTGCCCCCCTGTGGCCCTGCCTGTTAAGCCTGGCAGTGGGCTTGCAGTGGCCTAGGCTCTGCCACCAGCTGCCAAGGCTGGCAGATGAGCTCTCCCTGACCTGGTGCTGCCTGGTGGCCCCACCAAAGCTGGCAGGCACATGCAGTCCACACAGGGGATACCTCTTGAACGCCTGGATCTGATGGCCTGGGGGCTTATATTTCTGGGCCCCAAGGAACTGAGAGTCAGAGAGATGGTCCTTGGCAGGCCACCCCTGCCCAGGTGATGCACAGAGAGCAGACAACAGAAACCCACCTTCCTGTAACCACCCTTCAAGACTGGCAGACATGGCCGTTTTGCCTAAAACATAGGAACAAACATAGAGAGTCAGGCAAAAAGAAGAAACAGGAGAATATGTTCCAAAGAAAAAACAAGCTAAGACCCTGGGGCAGGGGTGGGTGGTTGGGGGAAACACCTGAATGGAATGAAAATAAGCAATTTACCTGCTAAAGAGTTCAAAGTAAGGGTCATAAGTGGTCACCAGTCTCAGGACATAAATGGATGAATGCAGAGAGAACAGCAGCAAAGGGACAGAAAATATAAGAAAGTTCCCAGAAGAAGTCACAGAACTGAAGAATCAGTGTCTGAACTAAAAATAACACTGGAGGAATTCCACAGCAGACTAGATGAAGCAGAGGAGAAGATAGATGACCTGGAAGACAGGGCACTGGAATTCACCCCAACAGGGCAGCAAAGAGAGCATGTAATTTAAAAAGGAAGATAGCTTAAGGGATCTCTGGGACATCAAGTGGAACAATATTTGCATAATGGGAGAAGACAGAGAGAAAAGGACAGAAAACATGTTGGAAGAAATAGTGGCTGAGGACTTCCCTAACCTGGGGAAGGACACAGACATTTGGATCCAGGATGCGCACAGTCCCGAAGGAGATGTGGCCAAGGAGATCCACCCTGCAGCACATTATAATCAAAATGTCAAAGGTTAAAGATGAAGACAGAATCCAAAGAGTAGCAAGAGGAAAACACTTGTTACACACAAGGGAGCCCCTAAGACTATAAGCATATTTCCCTGCAGAAACTTTGCAGGACAGAAAGGGGTGAAATGACATATCAAAGTGATGAAAGTAAGTCTTCCCACCGAGAACGCTCTGCCTGATGAGGTCATTGCTCAGAACTGAGGGAGAGAGAGTATTCTGGACAAAAGCTAACAGGGTCGCCACCAGTGAACCGGCCTTACATGAAATGTTCAAAGAACATTTCCGCACAAAAAGAAGGGTGCTCTTAGAACAAGGAGACGAGGTGTGAGCCTTGCTGGGAAAGGTGAATACATATTGAAGGTAGGGGGCTGATCACTTATGAAGCTAGCATAAAGGGTACAGACAAAAAAAATGTAAATTGTGACATCAAACAACATGAGATGGTGGGGGAAGTAGAGATTTAGAACATACTCAAATGGGAATGAAGGAGATATCTAAGCGGGCCTGTGCATACAGTAAAACAACAAATTTGACTGGATCTGTACTGTTGAAACTCAACCAAGAATTAGGAGAAGTGCAAATTGTAGCACTCCAAAATCTTACAACCACAGACTATTTACTGTTAAAAGAACATATGGGATGTGAACAGTCCCCAGGAATGGGTTGTTTTAATTTGTCTGATTTCTCTCAGACTGTTCAAGTTCAGTTGGACAATATCCACCATATCATAGATAAGTTTTCACAAATGCCTAAGGTGCCTAACTGGTTTTCTCGGTTTCACTGGAGGTGGCTGGTAATTACAGATATGCTTTGGTTATGTAACTATACTCCTATTATGTTAATGTGTGTGCACAATTTAAGTAGTAGCTTAAAACCTATACATGCTGAAGTTACTCTACAAGAAGATATGTCAAAGAAATAATCAATCTTCCCATGTTTTCTTCCGCCTGCTACTTCTATAGCTTTTCTTCTTCCTTCCTAATTACAACCTTTAAATAGAACTCGGGCCACATGTCGAATTTACCGAGTATCATAATTCTTCCAAGTGGTAAAGACACCTCAAGACAAATGCTGGGCATAGAAGCCACAGGGCATAAATATGCGAAGAAGTAAAAAGCTAACTTTTTCAAACAATAAGGCTTCTCTCTCACTTACCAACTTTACATTTCCCTGTATGGCCCCGGAAGATGATTGGTTAGCCAGAGACGGGTAAGATTCCTCAAGGGAGGAACAACCTAAGACAGCCACAGTCGCAGGGGGGCCATCAGGTGAGAAATTGGGGATCAACAGAGGTGAGGCTTAGAACCTCACCCCTCATGTTCTGAGAGAAATCTTCTGCATACATGGATGTTTACTGCCCTGGTCTAGCTCGGATTAACACATAGTCTACAGGCACACACCTGATCATCTACATTTGCTCTCTTACAACACTAAACTATGTTTTCTACCTTTATCTTGTTTCTACCTACCACTTCACCATTTTATTAAAAATAATAATAATAAAGAGAGAAATGTGGTATCCACATATAAGTCAAGTTTAAAAATCAAATGAATATTCATATTTGAACTGACTGTGTATAGTTCATAATGCATGAGCAAAACCAAAAGTTTCTGTGATGACTGCCCTTGTACTGTTCACCATGTAACTTATTCACTATGTAAGAATTTGTTCTCCATGTAAGAACTTGTTTGTTATGCATCAGAAGATTGGAGACTGACGAAAATTAGGCTTGGGGTGGATTAATGATTGTGCATTGAGTATTGACCCCCCTATACAGAATTTTATTGTTGTTAACAACTATTTGATCAATAAATATGAGAGATGCCCTCACAAAAAAAAATATATATATATATATATATATATATATAAACACACTTCCAATTGTAAAATAAATAAGTAACCGGGATGTAATGTATAGCATAAGGAATATAGTCAAAATACGGTAACAACTTGGTATGGTGATAGCTGGTACCTAGAATTATCATGTATATAAATGTTGAATCACTGTGTTGTACACCTGAAACTAATGTAATGTAATACTGTGTGTCAACTACCCTTCAATAAAAAAAAAATAAATAAAAGAAAAGAAAAGAAAAACAAAAGAAAAACAAAAAGAACATACTCAAAATTCACTCGTTATCAACATAAAATAGACTGGTGTATATATAGGCTGATCTGTGTCAGCCTCATGATAACCACAAGAACTATAGTGGATACAAAAAAGATAATGAGAACAGAATCTATAACGGTGCAGGAAGTCATCAAACCACACTGGAAAAAAGCAAAAGAAAAGAGGAATTTACAAAAACAGCCAGAAAACAATGAACAAAATGGCAATATGTACATCTCTCTCTATAATTACTTATGGTACAGGACACAGTTGTCAAATCATAAGCATAGAGTGGCTGAACGGACGAAAAACAAGACCCACCTGGGTGCCGCCTGCCAGAGACTCACCTTAGGTGGGAAGACACACACAGACTGGAAGTGAAGGGCTGGAAGAAGGTATTTCATGTGGACCGAAACCAACACAAAGCTGGGGGAGCTGTACTTCCATCAGACAAAAGAGACTTTAAAACAGAGACTGAATTAAAAGACAAAGAAAGATATTACATAATGATAAAAGGGGCCGTCCAGCAAGAAGGTCTAACATTTGTAAATATTTATGCACCCAACATAGGAGCACCTAAATAAATAAAGCAAATGTATTAACAAACCTAAGGAGAGAAATCTACAGCAACACAATGATAGTACCTCACTTACATCAGTGGATAGATCATACAGACAGAAAATCAATGAGGAGACATTGGCCTAGACAACACTTAGGTAGTATACCTCAATTAAGAAAAATCAGTCCATCCATTCCCTGGCAGCGCCGAATGACGTCCGTCAGTTTCTGGAAGCCCAGAGAAACGAAGTGGAGTAGTTCATATCACAGATAAACACAGACATCAAACCCTACCGAGCTGGCAAGTCAGGACTCAACAGCCGGGCAACCCCTAATTGTCCACCTCATTATGGGTCCATTTCGCTTCCTGGTGCATCCTTTCCACACAAAATCTATTAGCTCAGATATTTTCCTTCCTGTTTCTACATGCCTTTGAGTACTTGCTGTTGTATTGCAATAAGCAGGTCCTTTTGTGACTATGGGATAGAACAGGGCAGCCATCCTCCCTACAACAGCAGAGCTTTCCCAGAAAAATTACAAAAACTTCATAATCACCCTGAAAACTGCTACATTGTAGAGACCTGTCAATTCCACAAACCACAGGTGAGTAGTTCCCAGAACTGCTCAAACCATAAGTAAACATTTAAAAATACCTGGAAGGAAGGGACAAGGAAGCTTTTATAACAACTGTATTACAAACCCCTAAATCATAAACACATTAAGTTCAAAGCATGTCTTTTCATGCTTCAGATAGAAATGAGAAGAAAAAGAGTTTAAACTTCTTTGTTGATTCCTCTGCAGTGGGATGGGTAACACCTGCTCTTTGCTGACAAGCAGCTGGCTTTACGCAAACATAAAATTAAACTCTTAAATGATTTTACTGTTCTACAATTAAACAATTCTATCACATGTCTAATACTCTGGAGGGAAATTATTCAGTTGAATTTTGCTCCTGACTCAGATGTATAGAATTTGCTTTACATTAGGGACACTAGCCTTCTGTCAGCTGTAAGTCACATAAATTGTAATATTTAATTCTCACAGTTACAAATGGGGAAATCGAGGCTGAGAAGGATAAAGTAATGTCTAATTCCCACAGCCCGTAGTTGGTGATGCTGGTTCTCCAGGCTACATCTTGGATGTGGGCTCCTCTCTACCACATTCTTGCGCCTCCCACCCTCTCCTAAAGAGAAGGAATCAGGGCCAGGGGCCAAGAGAGGGATCCTGAGACTTATTCAGGCTGGTTCAGTATGAGCATCCCTTTCAAAGAGTTGGGTATAGATTTCAGTGACTCATCTCATTTTTCAGAAATATTTGCCATTGAGGAGTATTTGTATAAAGTGTGCTTGCAACAGACAAGATGAAGGCAGTTGCCAAATCTGTTCTTAATGTGTATATATTATTGGAAAACGTAAGAATTCAGGGAAGGACTGCATTTCAGGCACGTCCAGGAGGGAGGGAGGAAGCCCCACGCGGGAGGCATTCTCACCCCGAGGACGGTGTCAGGGTCAAGGTGCCTGTGGGACTGAGGACTGAGCTTGTGGAAGTGTCTTTACTGAGTTTGTTTTCAAATATGAGGCCCATGAAATTCAAATATATGTGTGAACAGATAAATACACGCATTGTCTACCAAGGATTGCTCAAATTCTGTGTGATCTGTGTAAGCCTGGTTTTTACCACATTCACGTTGCAGGGTTTACAGTTTTACGTGGTCACCCAGGGCGGTTAAGCGTCCGTGGGCTGGGCCGTGCGTGTCCAGTGCCCCAGTAACCTCCAGGACCTGCCGATTTCTGCCTCTCCGGCCCAGGGCCCTGAGTGGGGAGGCATCTGCCTGTCCTGGAGCTCTGCTGGTCCAGAAGAGCCTGTCACCCTCACAAACTGCTGCCCTCCGATGCCACCTCCAGGTACCCCACAGCCAGAACTGCGGATGCATCGGGGATCCTCTGCTCTTTGGCCATTCGGGCCACATGGGAAGGACTTGGGTCAGGGAAGGGGTGACTGGCGAGGGGGCGGCTGAGTTTGCAGCAGTCCCGCATCCGTCCCCAGGCCCAGGCTCTCGTCAGTCATGGAGTATTATTTTGTGTCACCTGCTTTTTATTTTATGCTCATCTTGCAACTAGGGATTTCACAGGAGGAAAGATAATGCAGAGTTAGTCCGGACCCTGTGCAGGCAGACACTAAGATGGGGTAAGCTGGCAGGTATTTATTAGGGGAAATGCCTGAGTGCAGGGAAATGGGAGGGGGCTGGGAAATGCTGGGGGAGCAGTGAGACTCCGATGAGAGTCCGACTCCCATGCAGAGGGAAGGGACACCGGGCGGAGGTGCCTCGGCTTCTGAGCAACCTAAGGAAGGCTCCGCAAAGGGATCAGAGACGCCTCAAGCCATAGCCGGCTGTCTGGGGTCCCTCGTGACCCAGGAATTTGTCTGCCCTCCAGGGGCAGCTTGGCTGAAGGCACCGATTGCCTCCGTGAGGATGTGGAGGAGGCTTCAAGGAGCAGAGGCTGCCTGTGGTCTGTTAAGCTCCTGCAGCTGAAGGCTGAGGCTCGTCCCCATGGCTGCTGGACAGGCTGACATGAGAGTTTCCTATTCCTTGGTCATACGATCAGAGTACCTAACAGATCCGGACCTAAAACCACCCTTGTGTGCTGCCTGACACCCACCTGCGCCACATCGTGCATGCTTCTCAGGCCATCCTTTTAATAGCTGTAATCCAGTGTCCGTCCCTTTACGAAATCAGCCAGCACATTCCCATCCCAGCCGTCCTAGGCGCGTCCATTTTCTGCTGCTGCATAACAGATTCCCACAACTGTAGCCTCTGAAGCAACCCCGATTTACTACCTCACAGTTGTGTAGGTCAGAGCCCTGGGGGGGCTCAGCTGAACTCTCTGTTCACGGCTTCACATGGCTGAAATCAAAACGCTTGCCAGGTGAGGCTTTTATGTGGGAGCTCTGGGGAAGAATCCACTTCCAAGCTCTTTTAAGTTGGTGGCAGAATTTGGTTCCTTGTGACTGTGGGACTGAAGTTCCAGTCTTCCTTCAGCTGTCAGCCAAAGGGCCACGTTCAGCTCCTGAAAGTCACTTCAAGTCCTTCCACCTGTCCCCCTTCAGCTCTGCAAAGAATCTACCTCATTTCAAATGCCTCTTATACTTCAAATCTCTTTGACTTCCTCTTCCACCACCAGCTGGAGTAAACATTCTGTTTTTAAAAGGCTCACATAGTTAGACTGGGCCTGCCTGGAGAATCTCCCAGCTCATGGTCAAGCAGTTGGTGACCTTATTTACATCTGCACAATTACTTTGCATGCAATATAACATGGTCATGTCATATTGGAAGTGGTATCTCATTAAATCCATAGGGAGTCATTCAAAAATGATGCCTGTGCCATGAGGTGCTCCCTAAGGAGTCTCTCTCCAGCTCCTGGGGTTCGCTTCTCCTGGGGCTCTGTTCTCCACCACCCTTCTCCTCACACCACCTTATCCTGTACCGAGCCCAACGCCTTTTCCATAATTCATCAATAATATGCCGAATAAAAAAGTATCACGTGGCGTGCACCTTCTACCATCAGTTGGGGTGTTCGTAGGAGATTATATCAGAGCTTTATAAAGACAAAAATGAATAAATATGAGAAAATACTAAACTTCATTCCCAGTCAAGTGCTAGTACTTGGTTCACGACGAGTACTTTTCAGGGTCAGTGCTTCTTGAAGACCTTTCCTGCCCCCCCTTGCACTCTAGCCCCCTTGGTTTCTTTAGAAAGTGTCACAGCCCCCGACCTCCCCAGATTACCAAAAGCTACCCAAGCACACATTCTGGAATTTTCTTAAGCAGAAGAGGCATCACCTAGGTCCTCATTTCCAGCCATCGCCTCTTTCCCTGAACTTTCCTCTGGTAGAATAATACCAAGGAGCTTTGGGGGATTTATTCTAGCCTCATATACGCCAAAACACCGCAGGCAGTAGATTTGTTTGTTTTCCTCCATGTAAGGAAACTCACCATCAGCCCCAAGAAGGCAGAGCAGACAAGCTGAGGCCCGTGGGCACCAGAGCCGTGAGTGCCCGGGGGGCCTGGAAGAGGCCTCTCTGGGCCCTTTGTCATCTATCATGTGTCCCACTAGCCTGCCTGTGCCCAGTGCCCGCACTGTTAGTATAAAATACTCTCTCGTCTCTACTGCGAGGCCTCTTTCTAGAACACATGTGGGTCTTTGAAGCCTGACATGGAGAAGGAAGCTGGCAGACAGAGAGCCTCCCTTTTCCCCATGACAGGCTCTGGCAGGGTGGGCTTTTCCTCACTACGGCTTCTACCTAAGAGGTTTCCCCCATGTGTACAAACCAGCTCCCGGGGGGTGGTCGGGGTGGGTGCGCACATTCAGCCTACCAAGTATTCACAGACAGGCCTGAAATGCTGCAAAGAATTCAGAAGGCACCAGCTCTGGGATCACCGACACACGGGGACTCGCAAACTCTCCTTCCCCCATGTGCCCAGACAGATAGTCCTCCAAGTCCAGCATGTAAGTGCTGTACCAGTTTTATTAGTCAGATTTGCAATTGCCTCTTTTCTCTTCTGGTTTATATGGTTGAGGTCAGAGTATTTAGTTTTATGGGTAAAACATAAGAAATGCACTGCTTCTTCTTGTTTTTCTTATCATAAAGAGTACAGTATGGGAGTGGAAGAGCTTCACGGATGGGGTCTTGAGCCCGACACCCAGAGCAGCACCTCTGGTGGGACCTCAGAAGGGGCGCTGCTGCCGACCTCCTGCCCCAGGCCCAGCGGGTGCCCACGGGCGCCGGCTAACTCACTGCCTTTCAAACTGACGACAAATATCCTTTTGTGGAATACGGTGTTTTAGATCCGAATCTTGTTTTCCATGTCTAGATCCCATCTGAGCTCTAAGTATCTATAACAATAGTAAAGCAATAGTGAGTAGCTTTTTGGGACATCTTTTAATTGTAGCTGCATATTTTACATCCTTTATCTGCCCTGTTCCTGTTATGTTAATATCTAAAATATGTATGGGAATTTGATTCATTCTTAAAAGTCTTGCATATGCCAGGGAGCTGGCAGGCAGAGATTCTCCCTCCCCTGCACAAAGGAGGCCCCGGCAGAGCGGCCTTTCCCTCACCACGGCTTTCTCCCTGAGAGGTTTCCTAGTTCCTCATGCTAACCAGCTCCTGGAGACCCAGGGGCACCGTTAGCCAGCTAAGCGGCACAGACATGTCTGAAACACTGCAGAGAATGCAGATTACCCCAGTTCTGGGGTCATCCACACAGAGGGATTTCAAACTGTTCTTTCCCCAAGGTACCTGGACATTGGTTTCCAAATGGGAAACCAAGGCCTGCAGACCCAGGAAGCGCTGGTTATAAGGCTTCCTGTGACCTTATGAGCATCGCCCGTCACACACACTAAGGAACTGAATATAGCTGGCTCAGCTTTGAGAAAATCTTTGTTTCTTTTTTAATCTGAAAAATGTGACATTCTCTCCTCTGTTAGTCCCCTAATGAAATATCCATGAGAAATGTGCAATAGTTACTTCTTAAAAAATCTTTAAAATGAAGTATGGTTATTTTTCTGGAAACATTGTCTTTTAAGTAAGTTCAGATAAAGACAACCTGCAAGACAATGAAAATGATGCTACTTATCCCCAGGCAGAAAAATTACATGAGGACCAAAACTGCGTGCAGGAAATGTCCATGAAAACTCCTTTTATAACAAAAATGTTACCATCCTGCAGACAAACATGAGATGTGATCAACAACAATTCCTCAAATTAAGTTTCTTCATTGTAACCCGATCATTTTCAGGATGCAGAAAAAACTGTCCATAGAGAACTTCATTCCACATGATGAAAACAGTAGTTTCAGTGACCCAATCACCCCATAATTTACTCTGAGCAAATTACCTAAGAACAACAATATTTGGTTAGCGTTTTCTCCATTCTGGGCACTGGGATGGATGCTGTGGGATGGATTGTTCCATTTAAACCTCACAACATCCTTCAAAATATGTATTGACTTATTTTTTAATCGACTTGCCCAATCAGTCAACCACAGTTGTATTCATCTCCTTTTATGTGTACGCATGGCTCCAGGCAGTTAGCATTTGTGAGTGAAGAGAGAAAACCTCTCTGCACTCAGGGAGCCTGCATTCCAGTGGCCAAAGAGAGAAAATACACAGTAAGCAGACATAATAAATACGTAAACTGTGTAATATAGTAAAATGAGGCTAAATGTTATGGAATAGAGAAATATAAATCTAAGTAAGGGGGTCTCAGAGGATAGAGTAGGGAATAGTTTGCCTATTAAAATAGTACGGTCAGTGCAGGTCTCATCGACAAGGGGATATCTGGTCAAAGACTTGGAAGAGATGAGATGTGAGCTATGACATACCTGTGGGGAGATGCTCCAGGTACGGGGCACAGCTCACGCAAAGATCGCAGACCAGACGCATGACTGGCCTATTGCAGTAACCCCGAGTCGGCCAGTGTGGCCGGAGGGAGGACGAGCAGGGGATGAAGTCAGCATGCTGTGTGCAGTCTCGTGGGCTGGCAGAGGGACTCTCTGTCTGCGTTAAATGGGGCACACATGCTGGCTTTTGAGGAGAGTAGTGATGTGATCAGATTTGCATTTCAAAAGATTCCTCTTTTGCCATAGGAAGAAGAGACTGTAGGCAGGCAGCCAAAGGAAGCAGAGAGACAGGGAGATGAGGTACGAGGCTATCAAAAGTCACCCAGAAATAAGGCTGCCCTGGACCAGAGAGGTGAGCCTTTGAAAGAAACAGCCAGTAGAATTTCATGACTGACCAGACTGAAGGGGTGAAAGGTAAATCAGGACCGACTCTAAAGTTTGACCCAAACTACCGTTGAGATTAGCTGTTTGAATGGAGATGGGAAAGGTTGCACTTGAAACAGATTTAGGGGTAAAAACCAAGGACTTTGGTCTTGGACATGTCCACAAGATGATACCCATGGACATCCTACCGCAAAGCCATGGATGCGGCTGGGTGCGCACGCGTGGAGCGAGGCGTGAGGGTGGGGCTGGAGATGAACTTCGGAATCACTGAGATAGATATTATTCAAAGTCTTCACATTGGCTGACATCACCAAGAAAATCCTACCAATCAAGAGGATGTCCAAGATCTGGGCCCCAGGGGACTGTAAGGATGAAAGGTGGGGAAGCAGAGGAGCCATCAGAAAGGGCTGGAGGAGAGTGGCCCACGGGGGTGGCCCAGCGGGCATGGTCTTTGGGAAGTCAACTGAATGCAGCGAAGGACGTTATCTATGCATGTGTCTCAAAAGCTTGACAGTTCGACTGCATTTCACAGAATCAGAAAGCAATAGGAATGAGATATAAAGTCAGCTGTTTGACTCCAAATCCAGCTTGTTTCCTCCAAACACTGGAAGCCCAGACTATAAGGTATAGTTGTTATAACTGTAGTAAAAACTATAAACGTGTTTCAAGAGAGGACTGCTTTCTCGTATGCAACCAGAGACTTAGACCAACTTAAAACAGAAAAGTGAGAGCGACCCACTGGCTGTTTAGAGGGACCCACTGACGATGACTTAATGTGAACACATCTGTATTTTTTTCATACTTTAAAGTGGTTTCTTGATAGTGATTACTGACCGTTCTATTCAAAATCACTTAGGACACATTTTTTTTTAAGAGTGTATTTTAGGAAGCCTTAAAGTAGGAAAGGGAAAAAAATACAGAAGAGAAGAGAATAGGTGAAAGATCAAGAATTTCTATGGCGTGTTAACAGCTCAGCTTCAGAGAAGCATGTGCTTTACTGGAAATACCTGATGGAACACGGCAAGGCCTGGAAGGCTCTTACCCAGCAAATGCAGCTGTGCCTCGGGGAACCGCTCACCAGGCAGAGATCTGAGCCCTCAGGGTTCTATGATCTCCTCCCCACCCCCTCAGAGGCGTTCGTTCGTGGTGTCATTTGAGAGCGGCAAAGCCAGAATTATATTCATTCTCAATTCCATTATGGAACCTAAATTTTCCATAGCTATTTAGTATTTGGTTTAAGTAAAGGTTCTTTTCAAATGTAATAATGGGTGACTGCAAAATAGGGGAATTATATATTATCCTGCTATAAACTATTAATGACTTCCCTCACATTAGTTATATAACCAAGGAGAGGCTTGGATGGAGTGAGTCATACAAGAGTTTTGGTGCCTCTTCTCATGATGTGATGTCTGGGAAAAACACCTAGTCTAAGGTCCCATGAAAGAGAAAACCGTGATCCTAAGAAGAAGGAACTCCCAAAATGTGGGGCATGAGGTAAGGCTTCCCACATGCATGGAGTGGTGAAATGCCAGCCCTTCGAGCTGGAGCGCCAGGCCAGAGCGCCAGGGCTGTGCGCTTGGACAGGTCACTTCACACTGCTTCAGTCTCCGCACTTCTAAGCTATCAGGGGTTTAAAACTAACTATGGGCTTGTGGTGAATTTAAACAAAGAATCTATCTAAAACACAGAGTGGTGCCTAGCGTATAATAAGACTAAAAAAATATCAGCTATTACTATTAGCGAGGGTTGGGGTTAGGTGTAGGGTTCAGTCTCAGCATGAGAGTTAGCGTTCTGTTTAGGGATTGGGTTACGCTGAGGTGTGGGTGAGGGTGAGGGTGAGTTTGAGGGAGTGGGGGTAAGGGTAGGGTTAGGGTTAGTTGTTGGCTTAGGTTTAGGAGGTAGTTATGGTGTGGGTTAGGGTTAGGATTGGGGTTTAGGATGAGGATTAGCTTGAGAGTTAGGTTAAAGGTTTTGGTTCTGTGTGAGTGAGGGTGAGGTTGAGCGTTAAGGGCTAGATTTATGGATAGGATTAGGATTAGGATTAGCGTTAGGTGTACAGGGAGGGGAGGGTTATGGCTTTGTGTATTTCTTCACTGGTACATGTTCCCTTGCTTTTCCAGTTAAACAAGACTCTGCTTTGGTCTTTTTTGAAGTTCTGTTGGGTCTTCTTTTTACTCTCTGGCCCTTGGTTTAGAGGTCCCCTAATCATGCAACTGTGTGCCGAGTGTCTCTACCACTAGCCTGCAAGTGTCCAGGATGGAGTGGCTGTGATTTAGCCCTTAGCAAAATGCTGGTAAATAAACAGGCTCTCAGCACATATATTTTTGAGTAGATAAGTAAATAGCCTATTATTTCATGTTTTTATGTTCTAAACCAAGAACGCACATATAGTGAACTTACTTTTTTCTTTTCCCAGTGGTTTAACTCTTAGATTCTCAAACAACTGGCAATCTTCTATTCAATAAGGATGCATCTGTCTTAACTACTGCGCTAGTTTGCATTTACCAAATGCAAAAGGTGTTGAATGATTTCGAGACAGTCATCTCTCCCCCCTCCTCTCTGACATCACCGATAACATGCTTGGCCAGCTGTGTGGTGCTGTCCGTGTGCACGGACATTCCTCTCTGAGAAGCACAGGTGATCATGTTACACCCTTACGCCTGAGATCTGATTGCTCTTATTACAGTAGCCTGAAGAGTTATCAGTGTCATTAGTAGTCATTAAATTCCTCTACTTGGCTTTCTAAAAGGAGCTCTGGCATTTGACTCATGGAGATCTCATGGCCATAAATTCACACTTTGAACATCCATTTTTATATGGCTGCATATTCTTTGACATTCTATGTACTTTTGCTCTGAAAGTGGCTCTCAGCAATGAAAGTAGAACTTGAACCCAAGAGTTCTGATGGAAACTCATGGAAATCCAGATCCTGGGACTAAGTGTACGTGAGTACTGGCGTGCCCGAATTGTCTTCTCCACCCCTTCTACTATCCCCTTCATTTTTTGCTGTGTTCAAGCAATTTAATTCTGCATCTAATTTTAATCTGTAAGCCATATCCATTCCCACAATTGTACAGCATGTGTTAGCCCTGACTCGGCAGGAGCAGGTTGCCTAATAGGATTGATAGCACAGGCGAGCATCTTACAAATGGCTTTGTGGGCTGTGGCCCCACTTGGCTTTACACGCCCAGGTCCAAGCTGTCTGTCCAGAGTTTAGAGAGATCCAGGCAGTGAATATAGCTGAATCTTTTATTTTTATTACTTGGTGTTGTTTTTTTAGGAAAATTTTGCATGTGTAGGGGTGGTTAAAAAAAGACTCTACAATCACAATATTCAGTGATTATATTCACAATCTGCTTTCTTAGAGGAAGCAAAAAAGAATGAGCGAAACGATGGGGGAATGACTTGGAAAATGTGATTACAACCAGATAAAATTATATTGGACTGTGATAACATGGTGCAAAATAAAAGAAAGGATTTGTAAAAGTACAAATTTGATTGCAAAATAAATGCTAGCTCTTCTTACTAGCTATAAGTTACAGTCTTAGAAATTAAGAAATATCTGCTTATATACCTAGGAGTTTTACTTTAAGGTCAAGGGGAAAATTGATTTTAAAGTCAGCACCTAGGATCAAAACCATGTACAGCTAAAACGACCCTTGAAAATCCTTACAACACTTGCAAAGTTCAAACCATGCATTTCATTTGTGGCCAAAAATGGGAAAAAAATTCAAATCATTCCCAAAACCTTTCCGTCATTTTTTTTCTTACTTGCATTACCTTCTCAGGTTTAATTGTATCTGTTGTTTAATATAAGAAATGTCACCCATCGGTGGAGTGCTGAGGGTAAATACTGTATTTCCTTGACTCTAGGATACATCATTTTTATGTTTTAACATCTCTGAAGTCAAGATATGTATTATAAGTAATGGCACTTAAAAATTTTAATGGGCAGGGTTAGTTCCTTTTTTGGGGGGTATATACTTATAAATTTATTAGTACGTTCATTTGTTGGGTCTCACCCTCCACCAAAATGTGAGCTGCTGAGAACAGACCCTCGCTCTCCATTGCATCCCCAGTGTCTCAAACAGTTTCTGGTGCAGAGAAGGCTCTCAGAGCCTTACTGGCTGAGCACACATTGTGGGTCTTCTATTAGCTTCAAGCCCTCCTGGCCTGCAGGTCCAGCTGTTATCCCAGGAATTCCATTTGCCTCTTCCCAGGCTCAGGTTCCTGCCTCTAGAACTGTTTTCTTGTGCGGGCCAGTCCCTCATTCTGGTGGACAGCAATGAATGGACTGTGAACAGTCTGAGTGAGCCTTCCAGTTGCTGTCTCTATGCCACAAACCTCCTCAAACCTTAGTGGTGTTATGCTATACACACATGTATTATCTCCTGGTTCCTGTGAGACAGGAATTTAGGATATGCTCAGCTGGGCTCCTGTGGCCTGGGGTCTCCTTGAAGTTGCATTCACACTGGAGCAGAAGGTCCATGGCAGCTGGGGTCTGCTGGGCATCTTCATGTGGTTTTACAGCCTCCATTTGGTGTCTGAATAGCAGGCCACCCTCAAGGCCATTGGACTGCTAATAAACAGGTCGGCTCCCCTCAGATATCACTAGTCTTCTTTTGCATTTAATGGTAGTTTTGTGGGTATAGAATTCTGGAATGGATCATTGTTCCTTCAGGATTTTGAAAGCTATTCTCCATTGTCTTCTAACTTTCAGAATTGTTGTTGAGAAGTCCAGTGTCATTTTAATTCCAGACCCTTCACCTATCAGCTGATTGTTTTTCTCTCTAGAAACTTTTAGAATGTTCTCCTTATCTTCAGTGTTTTGAAATTTCATGCGAATCAGAGAACAGTTTTGATCAACTAATCAAAGTCTTGCTCACTTGAATTTTAGGTTCTGCTCAATTTCATGTTGTGGTAATTAGGTTCCCTCCCAGGACTTCATTCATCTGGTTTGAATAATCCTGTCTTAGTTCATCTGGGTTATTATTACAAAATACCACAGACTGAGTGGCTCATCAACAGAAGTTCATGTCTCGCAGTTCTGGAGACTGGGGAGTCCAAGATCAAAGCGCTGGCCGCTTCAGGGCCTGGTGAGGGCCGTCTTCCTGCTCTACGGATGGCTGCTTTCTTGCTGTGTCCTCACATGGTGGAGGCCAAGGAGTTCTGTGGGGTCTTCTCTTTCATTTTCATTTTATGTTTCTTTCTTTATTTCTTCCTTTCTTAAAATTTCTTTGTGCCTTTTCTTACTACTTCATACAATAATGGTTTGTCTTGCCATTAATGGTCTATCAGACTAGAAGAAATACAGTAGTTAAATTAATATATGGTAAAAATATAAGTAAATATTAGTACTGTACTATGGAGGCTAGAAATAAACACCTCTGTTGTACATGTAGTTTTCTGAAAAAACTATGTTTCAATTAAGCCTCAACATGGGCCCCCAGCATCCGGCCTGGGGCGCTGCGTTCTATGAGTCAGTCTTGGAAGGCACTGCTTCCTGAGTTGACGTGTTCATGATTCACTCAGTTGGCTAATATTTATTAGGCTCTTATCACATATTTGACATGCTCATAATGGCAGTTTGGAGCAGCAAATGAAACAGATAAAGGCTCTGACTTCAGAGATTATTTCCTTTGATGAACAAGAAAATCCAGGTCTCACATCACTTAATCACAGTGCCGTCCTTCCCAAGTCTGGCTGTACACTTCCCATCTTCAAAGGAGAATTTCCCTCCTCAAGTGGTTCTCGTGAGGATTAAAGGAGACAGCATACCTGGATCATCATGTGAATTCAATAATGCAAATGATGATTCTATTAACTTTTTTTTTTCTGATAGCCATTGACCAAAAGTTAAGCATGATTTGTGGTGTGATTTGTTTAATGAAGACCTAGAGTTTTGGACAGTGGAGACATATATAGTGTCATCTTGAAACAAAATAAAACAAAGGATAACAAAGGGGAAAAGACAGGGAAAAAAAGATATAATGCATATGAGAAGAAAAAATGACGAAAATCTGAGCACTTAAGAATTAAATAAAAATAATAAGTTTTACATAATGGGATCCTAGCATATGTAGGATAGAGTTCACTACTACTACTAAATATTTATTAAATGGGAGGCACTATGCTAAAGTCATTACATTACTAATTTCATTTATCGTCAGAACAGCACTCTCGGGTAGTTAGTTGAGCCAGTGGCTGGGGAGTGGGGTGGAGACCCTCGGTCAGAGTTGAGAGGCCAGGGAATCTGGAGGCCCATGAATAGGTTCCAGCACATACCCACATGACTATGTGGTTGTTTTTCTTTAATAACACTGAAGCTGGAAGGACAGTTGTCTTGGGGATAAGAGGGTGAGAAGCCGGAGTGCTGGGAAGTGACAGGCAGAGAATAGGATGTCCCAGCTTAGATACTGGATGTGGAAAAATACTTTATGGTCACGATGAGATCTAGAACCGGGTCCTCAGAATGCTCTGCAGTGGGGGTGGAAGTTGCACAGAATCGTAAAGGGGAAGGAATAGAACGAGCAATGTATTTGACAGATTTTTAAAATTAAATATGGAAGCCTTCAAGATATTCCAAACATAGGCACTCCAGAAGTATCTCTATAATTATAATAAGAGTACTTATATATAACAACAAAATGATTATTATAATTACAAATGATAATATCTGTGGGCAAACATTAACACATAATGTTTTGTGGTCAAATCTATAGTATCTGTGGCCCAATTCAGTGATAAGTATTCTGTATAAAAACCTAGGGCCATACTAGTTAAGAAAAACCATGATATATATATATATAGTCTTTTAGTGGAAAAGTGACATATATTTATTTATAGGCCATGGTTTTAAGTCTAATGACAAAGCTCAGGTTCTTGGAAGGTGAAACATGAAGAGAGTGGGTGGACTTTTACCTTAAAGTTGGATTTAACTAGAGAAATCAGTCTAGTGCTCTAGATTGGACCCTCAGAATTGTTCTGATAGTTGCGTAGTTATTTATACACACTTTCTTCCTTCCTTAGCAAATTCTATAGCACGAGGAAGAATTACCTGAGCCTAACAAAAGATACAGAGAAGGTTATTTTTAGGTGCTGTCAGCAAGCGTGCCAACGGCCTGGGTGCTAAGCCTCTCCCGGTGGCTTTAGCTCTGGCTGCACAGGGGGAAGGCCTGCGGCCTTAGATGGCATGTCACAGACGGCAGGGACAAATGGCTTACCTTCTGAACAAAGTGCCCTACTTATAACATAACGACATGTTTTAGAGGAGTACCATTCTTGTTTGAACTAGTGACCTTTCATCTCAATCTGATTGTAGGACAAAAAGCAGATACATAAACCGGAAGACTCTGCAGATTGGAAAGGTTAAAGAACAATATCCCGACTTTGAATACATCTTTCAGAGACGGACCGGCCCCTGAAGGTGACTGCACACAGCGGGCCACAGTGGCATTCATTGTTCCGTGAGCTGGTCCACACAGTGCAACCCACCGACAGCAATGAATGTTGATTGTGACCTTTTAAAAATAATCTCTGCACGTGGGAGAACATCCATGCTGTCCCGCGGGCTTCTGTCTTCAGCGAATTCTGGAAGCCACGGAGTAGATATGGGTTAGCCATAGGGTACAGTCAACGGTCGATGGTTTTGATCTTAATTGCAAACTCACCGACAGCGTTGAATGTTCACTGAAGCAACCGCTAAGCTCAGAGTTCTGCTGACCGCAGGGCATCTGCAGGTACCGGGGGTGGGAGGCAGACACAACAGAGGGGCTTCAGGCATACAGTTCACGCACTTCATGCCATTTCAAGACCCTAAGAAAGAAGAGGCAGGTTCTTCCAACCAGAACTTGGCAAGCCTCCACATCGCATTGTGTGAAAGAAAAGGACCCCTTTCATTGCGCTAAAAACATGCCTGTCTTGGCACAGGTCCAGAGATGAGACTCACTGGTGATGACAGGGAGAATTTGTTATTCAAAGTAGCTCGAGGCATCAGACCAAAACCATGCCTTACGATTTAAATGTTTCTATTCTTACAGTAGGTAAGCGGGATGTGTTTCGAGTATACAAACTAAACGGGATTTTCTAAGATTTCCTAACAGCACATTAGTGTTAGTCAATGTTATCCTTTTATGTTTAATACTTTTTTTCCAAAACAGAGTCACAAAAGTAGTATATTTTCCTTAAAAAATTCTTACTTAGAAATGACGGAACAAATAAATAAAGGAATCAGCTCAACACATTTTTCTTAGCTTATGGCACAAAGATTTCATTAATGCTGTGAAAGGTAAAAGCCATGTAGGTATGCTACAGAACCATGCATTTCCAACCATTTTGGACAGGAAAATCCTAACAGTTTTCCTTCTTTTGCTTTCTTGTGTATCCCATTTCTCCAATCATGCTTTGTGATTTATTCTGATTGTCAAATCATGGCAAACTCCGCTGGATATATATTTTAAAACCACACTTTCAATGATTTTCTATCATCAAGTTCTAAAATGTCACTTTGGCTGTATCAGATCCAGAATAAGAAGTCCCTGTTTCATACACTGAACGGGCACCCAGGATGGTCATAGTTATCTGGGATGAGACAACCAGCAACTTAGAATATTACATCAAAAATGATCATTCAACCAAGACAATTGTCCTTGAAATAGAAAGATATTTACTCTGGATTTTTACACCTTCAATATTTCACTCATGTAAAATATTCTAATGCCATTAATTGTTTAATACTTCTAGAAAAATTGTTTATATGGCAACTAATTTTTTTAGGGGTTGAGGGGTTCATGATCTCCTGGGAATACATATTAAAGAGACAAATAGTCTTAGAATATGAAACAATGATTAATCTGAACTTTGCAGAATTTAATTCTTTTGAGGCAAGCCAATTGTTCCTACAGAATGAAACTCCTGAGGCGAATGCTCTATCAGTCGGTGTTTCTGTGCTGCCCCCAGAAAGAGCATCAGCATGGGACCAGGGACACATTTATTTGCACTGTCAGTCACGACGGAAGGTACGTGACTTCAGTTCTGCTGCCTGGCTATTGTGATATTACTGTCAGGTCAATACACAACTGCTTTCAGTCATGCCTCTTCATCTCTTGCTACATCTGCTAACATTTGTATAATGGGGATGCTATTGATAAAAGACTCTAAACCGTGTATTTTTCATTAACACTGAACATGCATTTAGCCTACAAATAAGCAAAGCTCCGGGGCAGCTATGATTAATTGCAGCACATAACCATGTTCTTATTTGTTTTCCAAAATATTTTCCTAGAAATCCTTTGCAGAATATAATTGCCTTACCATTCTTAAATATAAAAATGATTCACTTATAACGGTAAGAAATTACAGTAAATGTCATGTACACATAAAATAGCAACAGTAAACACAGTAATTAATTCTTTCTTCTCTCCTTGGACTAAACTGGATGCATATTTCACATACTTAAAGTTTGTTGAACACAGAGCCTTTTTTTCTGGGCAGTGTAAATTTTCCACAACTGGAAATAAGATCTATGCTCTTGGTGACAGGTACACTAGTGTCAGAAGAGAAAATAAATTTTAGGGCCCCATATTCTAGATTATTTTTGTTCCATACATAAAAATTGGTCTACTTGCTGGTTTAATGTAGTTTCCTGCTAGTCTGTGTTTGGATTCAATCACTACCTCTTTACTGTCTAACTCTATATCTTCCACATCTTTATTTCATGACTTAATTCTTGGCTATCAAGCATTTATATTTAAAACATTGAGATTCAACAGGATTGCGATTTTGTATTTTCTGTACGGAAACATGCAGTGTCTTTTTTTAAAAAACACTGTTCATAATTCAAGAGTTCTAAGTTGATGGTGGGAATCTGCATTCTTGCACAGTTTTCCTTGAGTGAAAAGAACCATAAAACGGGCCATCTGTGGGTAAATATCTTCCTGTCCTCCTCCCTGTAATTTCGGAGGGTTGTGTGGGCAGGAAAAGACCAAATGGCATCAAGGTCAGATTTGTTTTTGCTTTTATTTTTCTTCCCTTGGCTTATGAGAACATTATTTCAGTTTTGCTTAAGGTTAGTAGGTCATAAATTAACCAAAGCCATTTCTTTGCTTCGAGCAAGAGGACCACAGGTTACACGAAACACTGCTTACGAGCACAGCAACCTCTGACATGCACTGACGGGAGCGTGAGGTGGTGGTGGGCGCCTCCGTGGAAGGCCGTCGGGGTCCGGGACGCTCAAGTTGTCTGTCTGAGAAATAGATCACGTATCTTGTCTGCTGACCTGTAGTTAATTTAAGTGACTGCCTCTGCCGGTCCTTCCAGACGGCAAGCGTGTGAAACAGAGCGTCTTAGCGTCAGCCTCCAGTCCTTTCCTCTGCCTGATGTCCTGACCTACATGGAGCATCTGGGCGTTGATCTGGGAAATAAAAGGGAATGAGATGGACTGCTGCCTCCAGATTTTACTCTGAATTGTAGCTAGTTTGAACACTTTAGGGGCAGCACATGTGCATGAAGAGATTTATAGTTTAATCAGCTTTAGTTTCTGTCCATGAAAACGAATCTTTGTAAAACATAAGTGTGAAACATCCCATTAGGAAACATTGTTGTTTCGGATCGTTGTTCCCTCCCCTCTTCCCTGGAGGAAAATAAAACTCTCTGGGACCCACAGTAAATGCGATGCCCGCTCCACTGGTGTGTTTAGGTGCCCCAGACCCTTTCTCATGTCTGTGTCCATTTTCTTAGAGGATTCCTCCCTTTCTTCAGGCTATGAAATCCCGTAATACTTCAGCACTAGCCAATCATACAGTTAAAAGTGCCTCTTCTAGAAATACTCATTCTGGTAATCACAGTAGTAATTACGGAGCTTCTGGCTACGTCAGTTAGAGGGAAAGCATCAAAGAGGTGGGACGCTGACTCAACGCCAAGAGAGCCAAGTTCACTACTGGGACGCACTTCTTCCCCAAGGAGGCAGGAAAATCACGTCAACTCACGCCAAGGCTTGGCTCACACTGGGTATCTTTTACCACTGAAATACTGACACCCCAGAGGGGCCTGTAATTTGTTTTCCAACAGCTTTGTGATTACTGATAGCCCTTCCCCCTGTTGACAGAAAAAGACCCGAAATGTTTCTGGTTGTCCTTCCCCAAAAAAACTCTATAAAAAATTCTATATTACTCACTTTATAAAATGTCTTAGGAATTTGCTTTGGTGAACGGAAGCATTCCCAGTACAACCTTTGTGCTATTTGACAAAGTTACCAGCAACTGAAACATAATGATTGACATTCAATGTACCTATTAACTGGATTTACACGAAGGAGACCCATATTGGATATACGTTCCAAAATGGATGCTTTAAAAATTTTTTCACAGACAGATCAGTCCAACTAATGCTTATTGAGACCTTACAATTTTAAAAGAAAATTGCATTTTGTGGAAAGATTTGGAAATCTACATAGTAGCCAACTTTATGGTGTTTGTTTTTGGAAGTGTTCATAGACATAAATACATATGTGTTGTCTGTGTAAAAACTACGTGTTACTGGTTGTGCTAGACTTAATAACTGTGTAACATCTTACTACATTGATAGATGGTAACTGCCCAAGGGGGGTGAGGATTTAATAATATGCATAACTGTTGAACCACTGTGCTGTGTATTTGAAACCAACATAAGATTGTATATCAACTATACTTTAACAAAAAAAAGAAAAACAAAAAAACTATATGCCACCTCCAATATTTACAGAGTTCAGTCTAAAAGAGGGGGTTAAAAAAAAGAAGTGCTATAGCTCCAACACGAATGTTACTTTTAACAAAAGCCTAGGACTGTTGATATGTTTTTCTTACCTTACATTCCTTATTAACCGTTTATTGTCAGAAGCTGGACCCTTTTTAGAAGATACTGTGCCCATGCAGGCTGCGTCAGTGTGTAAAGGTTTTCTGTGCTGTGAACTGCAGACATTTAAAAACTGCACTTCGTTGCTAACAATGCGTAATGACTCCATGAAAAGAAAACTGTTGTCACTGGCTTGGATACACTGCCTCTGAGCTCTAATTTCCTAGATAAAACCTGGATAATAAAATCACCCTCATATACCCTGGATCAATTTATTTCTGATCAACCCTCTATCATAGATATTCTTCAAAGGGGGTAACATGATACTTCTTTTTGTTTAAGCAACAGAGGTTAAATCTAGGTCTCCCCAGATTCTAATGCTTCTTTCCTTCAAAAACAGCTGTTCTTTTTTTTCCCACTTCTAAGACCAAAAAAGAGAAATGTTAAATTTCTTTTCTAAATGACCTCGAAATGTATAATTTTAAAAACAAAATGAAACAATAACATTCCTGGCAGGATCAGCATTTTGCGGTTCAGCATCTTTACCTGGCAGGACAGGTGGGGAGAGTCTTCAAGACAGGTAGTTCTACGGAGAAACAACGTCTACTTAAACGCTGGAGTTAATCTGAGACTCTCCTGAAGTTAGGAAGCCTTGATTAACCTAATTAGGCAGCCTGCCTTAATGTCCAACCTTAATTCAGTGTGGGGACCATACAGTACCCAGGAATATTTTTCCTGATCATTTTTCAAAATAGTTCCTTGCCCTTGAGTTTATGTTACAAATTATTTTAAATCAAATAAGTATGTTATTGGCTCTACATAGAATTAGACTAGTGTTTAAATATCATTGCATTTCTAAACATTCATCAAAGCTTCACTTTTTTAATGTTTCACAGTTTGTCTACTGGAAAAATATTTTAGTGTTTCTTTGCTCAAAAATTTAGACTTCTTCCTGAAGCAAAGAAAGGAAAGAAAATATAACATTACTACATTTTTTTTTCCAAAACCCATGAGCAGATTTGGTAACTAAATTATATTGGGGTTTCAAAATGATTCTTTTATGAATAATGAATCATTTAAAGAACTAATTTAGAGGAAAATGTTTTTTTTAATAGACTAAGACCTCTTATAGAAAAGGCACAATGATAGTGTGAAGTTTGACAAGAACTGAATATAAGGAAAAATTCAAATTATAATTGAAGCTAGAAGCTTTTTTTCATAATGAAGGTCCACTAGCCAGTGGTATGCCCATCGTGACTGCCACAGGCCGAGTCAATGCCATGGCCATCAGGGTTTATTTTTAGCAAAGAAATACAAGTGCCCTTGATCTAAGACTTTGCAAGAATGGTTGATTAATCCCTCAGTTTGGAAAGGATAGACATGTTGACTGATATTCAAAATAATTTTAAATCAACCCCCAGTAAAAACTACCATGTTAGTAACACAACTATTGTGGTTCTGTAATCATGTAAATTAGTCTTGGAAACTTAAAAGTAATATGTGTATCACAGAAAAGTATTTTTCTAGGAAAACATATTAGTCCTTGACAAGAGGTAGCCTCTTGCTTATATAGATTATTTAAGATTTGTCAGTGCAGAAACCGGGAATGCATAATAAAAAAAAAACCATGTTAGGCTTTTCTGTTTTCATGTGAAACAATAAAATATTTTATGACTCATCATGTTATAAGCTGAGTGATTACAATCATATTTTTTAGGATATTGACAACAGATTTCCAAATGTTTGTGCTGCATTCAAAATTCAGTCTGCAACTTAGAGACTCCCAACCTTTTTTACTCCATTCCCCACAACTGTGTTATTAGAATACCTTACTATTTTGGGAAGATATTTTGAAGGCATTTCTGGCTTCATAAATTATACAAGCATCTGTTCTTTCAATCAACAGGAAACCAAATGTTTTTCACATCAATCTGTGTGAAACAATGTATATAATACTATTTTATTTCCCATGAGTTTTTTTAGTAAGCTCTAACTATAGTTAAAAAAAATTTTTTTTTGAATGCTTAGGATGGTGGAAAGGGGATGAAAAATAGTAAACAAAAAATGTATGATAAAGTATGATCTGTAAGAATTAAAAAAAATAATTTCTGATATAAAAGTAGCTATTATACCTTTCTAAGTTTCTATTCTACATAGAAATTTTTTTAAAAAATGAGATGAACAGAAGTTGACAATTTTTAAGTACAAAGCTGCAACTCTTTTAAAAGGTTATTTCTTATGGCTTTAGTATTATATACAACACTGTATGTGCCAAATATGGAAGTGTATTACATCTTTGATATTGAGTTCTGATCTGCATTGCATGGATCTCAGTCTATTCCATCAAAATCTCCTTTATAAGAATCTACAAAGAATCACGTTTATAAAACGCTCCTTCAAGAATGAGCAACGTGAAGCACATTTGGACGCGCAAGAACCTTACCGAATGCTGCCAGCAGGTTGCTGTGTTCTCTCCGCAGGTAACTTAGGGGCTGAGAAGGGATTCCAGCCAGAAGCCGAGAGTCCATCACAGTTAAATATCATGTTGCTCAATAAATCGTATGAAAATGAAATACCTCAGCACAACTGATTCATCAAATATATGTCATCTGACATGTGTGGATTAATTGTCTAAAGGATTTATACATTGATTTTGAGCCCTAATTAAGCGACCTCTTGCAGACCTGAGAGTCTGTGATTTTTATGGTTTTTATTCTATTTTTTAAAAATTTTCCATAGTCAAAGAGAATAATTCTGTAGGGCTTAACTAATATTTCCTCCATTCTACATTTTAAAAGAATAAGTACACAAAACCCCAGTAGTTAACAACTCACAGAATTTTTTTCTCTTAAGAAATATTAATAGATCGGCTTGTTCCTTAAACAATAGGACCATGTGGCAACTCAATCACTGAAATCACAACTGAGGGAAGAAAAGACAAAATACTCCATCCGGAGATGATTTTTTTTACCAAGGAAGAATGTTCCTTATCAAATGGGTAGCAATGATCCAGATATTTTAACAATTTTACCTTACTCATTTATGACTCTTTATGACTGTTTCTCCTCCAAAAAAGTTACTTGAAAATTACCATATGTTAAAGTACATTGAGAGAATGAAAGCTGTGACAAGGGGCCTGCACGGTGAGAAAAAGTTTCCTTCCGTTCAAAATTTCAAATCTCCACAGTTGGGCAACTTTCCTTTTATATTTATTCACTTGTAGAAAACGGAATAGCTTCAGTTTCCAAAATAGTAAGTTCATAAAGATCACTTAATTGACTTAAGCGATCTTCATGAACTTATTATTTTCTTCCCTGGAAGAACATCCTCCCACCACCATGAATCCAGCCAGAAAACTCATAGTTTCTAGCAAAGACATAACCTACTTGTACTATATTTTTCAGAGTTGCTCGTTGTAGATGTAATTCACGAGCAGCCTTCCTCTTGTCGGTATTGATCATGTGATTCCTGGAGGTTAATGCAGAGGGAATCAGCACATGGACACGTTTGTAGAACTGTTTTTAATAATTTGTTATTTATCATTAATAATGGAGTGGCTTTAGGGCTTACAATTTTTAATCAGTGAGGGTATTAACCAGATAATCTTGGATCAAAGTCAGTTTTGGTGCTTTTTTTATATATCCCCTCTGAAACTCCAATTAAATTCACTACTCTTCCCAGTTTCCTGTCTTAAAACTAGGTTTTAGTGTTGCCTGGAAGCTGTTCAACAGCTGCAAAATTCCAGCCATAATGCTATATTTTTTTTAATCGATGAGTGAATTACACAAATGCAAATACTGTTAAATTTCTTCTGGAAAAGGGTCTATACATGTACAGATTTTAAGGAAAAAACTTAGATATCAAAGCATTTCAGACATAAGAGTACTCTTTCTTTATTTTTCCCACTAGACAGTGAGATGCCTGAAGTCAGGAATTGCTTCTTCATCATCCATGGGCCCTGTAAATCCAACATATTTCCTTGAATACAGTGGGTGTTCAGTGCGGGTGTGTACCTCTCCCTTAATTCTCTGGTAAAGGTCTGTATTTAGCTGTTCAACCAGACACAGTCCATGTCCCATCTAGCCCCCATTTGCCTGACTTTGTATAAAACAGTGTGGACGTAGCTACCTTCCGTAGTGGGGACTAATGCATCTGAATGTTCTGGGATCTAGAGTCTTAGTCACAGGAGCAAATCACCTTCAAAGGTTCTGACATGGAAAAATTTAAACAGTTCAAAATCCCCAAAAGTTCAAAAATCTCAATAGAGATTTTGGCCACCACCAGGAACACTGATGTAAAGTACTGCATAGGGACAAATTTCAGACAAATCCTTTGTTGTTCTTTAATAAAGTGTCTCATTAAATCAGGAATTTTACTCCTCTATGCAGTGGACCATATATTTTCTTCTAGTGACATGAACAAAGATATCACATTTTTAAGCCTTCCAATCAAAAACATGTTTCTAGCCCTTGAAGTATTTCTTGAGAGACTGTGTACTTTTTACAAAAATATTTTCATTTTTAAAACATTTCTATATATTATCTCCAATGATCAAGATACGTGGGTTCTGTGGAAAGCATAATAATTTGGGGCCCATTTAAAGCAATATTCTCGACCTGCTCTAAGCTGTGTTTAGTGAAAGGCTGTCCCGGGAGGGCTGAGACGGCGGCGACGTGCTCTGGCCACACAGTCCTCCTCGGGGACGAGTCCATCGGCTTCTGTTCTCCACAAAGGTGAGTTTCACTCTCCCCCACCCCCCACTTCCCAGTATCTAAAAATTTTAACCGCATGTTATATCCTCACTGAAGCAAGGCTCAGGAAAATTATTTTTGCATCTCATTAGTATTTTAATGTTCTCTAGTTGGGCGTTCAGGACAGAATCACAGTCAGTCTCACCCTGTTCACTGAAACGAATTTCAGAGGTATTTCATTAAGTACATCAGTAAAAATCAGTCATGATTGCTTTGTTCCAGGCCTTGTGAATCAATGGTCAATTATTTTATGTGTCAAATTTGTAATATTATGGATTTTTTGGCTATTCTTTAAAATTGGTGCATTCTCAAAGCATGGAGAGTTATCCTCTTCCAGGACAACTGAAAATGGGGTTCAAAAATAAGTGGAGGTGGATTTAAAGACAATTCCAAAAGTTGTAATCAGTGGTAATTCCCTGGTCTATGGTCTCATCTTCCAAGGTGATCGACTTGGAGGGACCAGCAGAGTTCAAGTGCAGATATAGGTCATGTTTATCCAGAAATCAGTCATGTTAAAATAAACATCGACACTCATAAAAAAATCTCAGCAAAGGGAAAATTGGTTCCATAGCCAATTTAAAGACACACAAAGGCTCATTTACTAATAGTTAAGATGCTGTCAAGTGTAATGTTCCAAGTGGAATATGTTTCAGCTTTGGATGTTTTAAATTAAGATCATTTTAGTTAGAAGATTTATTTTCCCAAAAATACCATTAGAAAGACCTTTCAAAAATCTGTAAGATAACTTGTTTTACAGTTTTCTTTTTCTAACATTTCTTTGACTTTTATTAAATTCAGTGTATGTCAATGTCTGAAAAGCTAATCATTTCATTGTCATGTGATCACTCTTATTTCTCTTGCAGGAGATTTTTTTTGAGATCCCTGTTTGCACTGTGGCCATCCTATTGTGCCTAAAATGACGTTTCTTAATGTTCCATTGGATTTCTGCTCATTGTTCCAAAGAAGAAATTCTTACTAGAAAATGACAAATTGTATTATATAATGTTACCTAAAAGGCTAAGTATCCGCAAAATGGTTTCAAACATACTGACTAATCTGAGCAAGCCAATTAGTTTCTCCCCAGACCTTATACTTACTACAGGGAAAGTGTGCTTTACATAATGAGATTTACAGAGAAATTCTGTCATGCTGGTGAGAGAGCTATAAAAATATATTAGGCTTCAGTCCATTTTCAGCTTTTATTATCTGGCAAAGAAAGAAAAGTAATTTTGGCAATAGCTTGTCAAAAAAATCCCCTCAATTCTTTTTTTTTTTTTTTAGGATAACAAAAATAGTTTGCTAAATGGAGTTCTTTTGACCTAAATATTCATTTAAAAATAATTCCTTTCATAGTCTCAGTTCTGCCCTCTGCCAGGTTTTCTTGGGATCACCCGAATGATACAGGATTTTGGTCATCGCACTGACTGAAAAGCAAGCATGCGAGCTCGCGGCTTTATGGTCAAATCGCAGGACCGCGGCCCAAGGGGACAGGATCAGCCTCCGGAGATTCCCTTCAGAGGGGGCTTCTCAGTTTCCACAGTTTTCCCGCACCACACGGAACACATCTGAGGGCACTCCCGAGAAATATCATTTCTTCGGGATAAAAATTAGTATGAAAAAGTTTAAAAATGTCTATTGGGACAAAAGATATCAACAAATAAGCTTTCGTTTCTGTTATGGGAAATAGCCTGAGGCACATGGCAGAAGCCACGGCAAGGGCCTCAATTTTCCTACTGCCATTAATTATGTAACACTTTTACTTTCTTTAAAACCCATGTATCAACAGTACAAGCTTTATAAACCTCTATAGTTACTAAAGATATTTTATTGGAATGGACAGTAAAATTTTACAATCAGATACATGTCCATCATCACAAATTTGGAATACTTGGGGAGAAGGAATGGAATAAAAATAGACACAGCACACTGAGAAATTCAAAACAGATGTAGCCTAAAATTCAGTATATTTACATACTTGTGAATAGTATATCTTTCCAAAATAATGACATTTCTTCTTTAGGACACTTTGTGTCTATGGGATGGTGGGAAGGGGAGAATACATTCCATTCAAAGTTCTACCCTTCCTAAAACTGCAGAAGATTGAGTCTTTCTGGTTATTCCCAGTCGACAGAGCATCTCTTTGAAGCAGTACCTGAGTGAATACAGACTGATGACCCACTCACTGCTGACTTCCTCTCATGCTTTTGTTCCTGTCCTATAGAATATTTGCTCAGCATTCACTCTTTGGTTTTTACATTGTTAAAGATTTCAGAGATGGGTACATACAAATATACGCCAGGTCTGCTTCTAAATATCTTTTCACAGGAATACAAGTGAATTTGGAGGCTGCCTCAAGTCTCTTACTGTGTGGCCTTATCGTTCGCTTTGGAATTCTCAGGAGCGTACATTCTGGGGGCTGTTCACAAAACCCTGGAGACATGAGAAAAATCTTCAGGAATCAGATGGAATCAAATTTCCAGACAGGTACAACCCACTTTTTCTCAGGTTTAGAAGCAAACGTGAAAGCCTTTAAATACTCCACTTCCATTGCTGATTTATCAATGGCACATCAAAGCCTCGAATACAAACATGTGTTTTTGTCCAATATGGAGCTATGCTTGCTTAAAATTTTTCTTAGTAAAATGAAACACAGAGAGCAAGGAAGGAAAGGAGGGAGGGTGGGGGGTGGTGGGGGGGAGGAAAGAGAAGGAAAGGTTTCTGAGCGGCACGGTACCATCTTCACTGCAGCTTTATTGCAAGAAAAGAGAAAACAAAAAGCTTTCTAAAATTGCTTTATCTGCGCTTTCCTTTGTGAAATTTAAAACTATGAAAGTCTCTGGTTTAAGTTCAGGGATTATCAGTATGAGGCATTGATTCCAAATAGGACATCCACTGTATTTTAAATAAATAGATACATTCTACTTTGAATATAGATTATTAAAAATAAGTATAAATTAGGATTATTTCCCATTCAGTTAAAAACACACTCTTATAAAAAGAATTTTTAAGAAGTAACTCTGAAATTAATACCATAAAGTAATGCTGACAAATTATTCAAGCTTGTTCTATTTCTTTTATTATAAAGAATATTCTACCTAATATTGTATTACCTATCAAAATAGATTAGTACTTAAATTTCCAATTCTTTTGACTTTTTTGTTAACTAGTTTAATCAAAACCCTTTAGTTCCTTAAAGATAAATAAAGGAAATAGATACTTAAAAAATTTGAGTGTCTTGCCTCAAACCCCCTACAAATATAGACACGGAGCCAGGAGTTAATTCATAATTGGGCATCATTTCAAATAATCATTTCCTCCTCTTTCAGGTGCTCTGGAAAGTTTATTGGTCAATATAAAAGCCTCCTCCCAAGACTTCATTCTCACTCCATTATTGTTCCATTTTTTAGATTTATCTTATGAGTTCATTAATTATTTTGTTTCGGTAAAAAGGTGACACCTAGAGTTTTATAACCTTTAATTATAACATCACTTATCTCCTATTTTAATTGTTGTTCTATCTTTTGCTTTCTGTTTTTTTAAAGAAGTGCATTTAAGAATCTGGACCCTCGCCCTTCCGTCAGATCCGCTTTGTCCTGCTGGGGTCTCAGGGCGGCCAGTGTCCCCCCCCACCCGGCCCACGCCTCCCACCTCCCAGAGAGCCGCTGGCGGTCGTGTCTGATCCCAAAATGTCATGAAGCATAAACCTCCATTCATTCTGCTTTTGAAGAGCAAGGATGCTTAATGGATTTTTCCTTGGCTGTTTTTTCCCTGGGACAAGGAGTTGAATTTATGTTATGTAACAAATAAAAACTTTGGGTTTAATTCTTAAACCTCCGGGTACTTTGTCTTCCTCCCCCCCTGCCCCCCTTCTCTCCCACACCCCCGTCTTTTCCTTCTCTTCATCCTCACCTGCCTCTTCTTCAAAAGCATCTACTTTAATTTTTCAATATATGACTGAGGAACAGTGAAGCCTAACTTGGAAACAAAAGAGAACATTCTCTGCAGAATTATACGCTGGACCTTAAAGTTATGTTTTCCCAATATATCTTCCCATTATTGAATGGACTGTATAAAATATATTAAATTAGCTCAAGTTCTACTTGATCCACAGAGAGATACTAACAATATATCGTGAGGTATATTCACCTACATTTATGATTAGCATGGACACTGAGGTTGTGGGTTGACTGTCACACTAATCGGAATTTTGCTATTTATGTCCTTCCCTCCCGCCTTAGACCCCGACTCAGTCTACGTACACCAGCATGTAGGTCACTGGACTCCTACGATATGCAACTACTCTCAGTGCATAGAACTATGGAGAATAAGGAGCGGAAAACCCGTAGGAATGGCAAAAACAGGTGCTCTGAGGCCCGGCTGAGAGGAGCAAGCTCGCTCCAGACGTGGGTCAGCAGGTGTCCCTGCCGCTGCGCGCTTCCTCCGCCGCCCGAACCGCCTGCCCCCGTCTGCACCCGGCGAGGTCCCGTTTCCCCCCCAACTACCCAAACACTCAATGAGCAAAACAGCGCACCAGCCTTTTCTCTGTGATTCGTTGATAAGAAGATTTAAGGAGTAGATTTCCCAGAAATGAATGAAGTAGTAGGTGACAAGTGGATCGGCATGTACTTCACTGTAAAGAATTTCCCTGCATCATTATATGAAATAAAAGGAAAATCACTAGAAAAGGTCATAGAAGACATTGTTTTTTTCATTCTAAATGAACAATAACCCAAGTTAAAATAGTTCTCCATTCATCTGAAGCAAAGCAGTCATGTTACAGGAGAACTGATGGCAAACTGTAGGGTGACAGCGGCTGGCCCTTCGGCCGCCCCGGCCAGAGATGCCCGCTCACCCCTGGGGGTCCCTTCACTTCACGGCGCTTGGAGAAGAGGCGGATGGTGGGGGGGCTCCTGTCCTTTGGGGAACATTCCAAGGGGCTTCTGGGCTCCCAGCCTGTGCTTAAGGGGCCGCCGTCGGGTGACAGGGCCCAGGGCCAAGGCAGGTGACCGCCTGCGGGCTGTGCGTTGTCCCCGCCCATGCATTTCTCTCAAGGAGGACTCGGCACAGAATCACAGACGGAAAGTCAGTCTCCAAGGAAGCGGGAGCCTGAAGGGGCCCCTGTCCGCTGCTCTCGGCGGTGTGAGGACGGCGTGTACAGGCTGGAAAAACGCAGCCCTTGCAGAGGCTTAAGTGCCCAAATCACACAACAGCGATTAATTAGGGCAGCCAGCATCCAAAGTACTGAAATAATGAACAAGTTTTCAGGACTAATGGAATGAATTTATAACGTAAAGTAGGCAGTCTGCCTAATTGCTGTGCCCTTTGGACAAGTAAATAATTAAAAGCCTATATGCATTTTTTCGACCAATTTCTACAACTCTTTTTGGAACTAAATATAGTACATGCTTTTTTCACTTGACAGATAAAATCTGCTAACTGTGCTAGATGTTCACTATCACACAAAGAATGGATAAATAATAAAGTATTAAGTATTGCCCTTAGTTTAAAAAAATACCCAAAGATTCCTATTTTGAGTCTTTTGAGAAAGCAAGTGTCCTTTTTTCTGGTGAGGCTGAAAGAGCACACCGCGGCGTTAGGCTGAATCTACTGGCACCTTGACAATGAATCCCTTAACAGGTGATTTGGAAATTTTCTCTTCAGAAATGCCACCATATTTATAGAAAATTCCAGAGAATGTGCTGAGTGTAGAAAATGATTAATAGAAAATCTTGATGGGTAAGGTGTACAATAAAGCACAATCTTTAGTGTTACAATGTAGTCTTCTTGCTTAAGATGCATGTAAAATATACAGAATGTGGGTTAGAGTTATCAATAATAATAAGTCATTTCCTTCAAGGGGGGGGTATTTTAAGGAGGTTAAATGGTCCGGCTGGTAAGGCTCATCATGTTGTGGTATGCTTATGAGCTCAGATCATAGTTTGCAATAAATAAATTGCATGACAGCAAACTATTGTTATTTCACTAACGATTTGAAAGAAGGCAGCTACATTGTAAGTGCAGGAAAATCCCTAACACAGACTAAGACTAGAATGTTTCAGGTTCTGTACAGGTGACAGCTACACATGACAGGGCTTTGTAAAATTAAGACTGCAACCCATCTTTGCATCAGTCTTTATGTATTTTCTGAAGAAAAACTTTCCACATGTCCCTTTCCCTGCTAAGTTGTGTTGTGTGTTTTTTTGTCATAAATGTGGAACAAAATTGAGTGTTTGTTTCTTTCTCTTTTCCACTGCCTTCATGGGTGAGGTAGAACCACGAGCCAGTCCACGGTGTACAATGAACCACTACTGGGTACCGTGTACATGCAGGAGGTCAGATACTTGCCTCCTCTCTCAGCACTCTCTGCGCCTCAGTTTGCTGGCTCCCTTATCGTCAGGTCTGCAGCCCTCGCCAGGGCGACCTGAGTGGTCTGAATGTGTGGTCCAGGGCTGTGCCCTCCTGCTGCTCCCTCTGCTCAGGGCACATGTGCCTCCTCCCTTAACAGAGTGGGCCAAACATACATATGCCTCAGGGCCTTTGCACGTGCTGTTCCTTCTGTCTGGAATGTTTAACCATCGGTCACTGTGGCAGCTCACTTTTCTTACTTCATTTATCTCTCTAGTCCAAACCTACCTTCTTAGAGAGGACTTCCCTCCCACTCTGTCTAAAATAGCACCTGGCTCATGCTATCATGTACTCAATTTCATTTTACTTAATTGCAAATATCACCACAGGACATTATTCTAGATATTAATGCATTCACTTAATAAGTAACCAATGAACATCTGAGAGTTCCCAGGCCCATTTTAGGATCTTGGTATGTAGTGGAGAACAATAACAAAAACACATCCCCCGCTCTCATGGGGTTGACACTATAGTGACGCAGATGCAACATAAACAAGACAAATAGGTAAAAAATATGGTATGTTAGACTGTAACAAGAACCAATGATTTAACAAACAGGCAGGGAAGGGAGTGTGCGCTGTGACAGGGTGGGACTGGAATTTTAAGGAGGGAGCCAGAGAGGTGACTTTCACGTGGGAATCTGAGTGCCGAGAGGAAGCCAGTCTGCAGACGTCCATAGGAAGGGCATCTGGTGAGGAAGGAAGCGAGCTCACTGAGGGCTGGAGGCAGAGCAGGGCAGGCGCAGTTTACCCACTGGTGTTCTGTCCCTGCCTCTGGACGGGGTCTCCATCACAGCAGGGCTTTGCTGTGTCTGGTTCCCTGTGGGGTCCCCAGAGCCTAGCTTGAAGGAGTCAAGTTAACTAGTCTTGGTTTACAGATGAGGTCACTGAGGTACAGCAGTTAAGTAATCTGCCCAAAGTACCCACGTGGGTCAAGGTTTGGATAGAAAAACCCGAATCCCGCAGTCTGGGCTCTCCCCTATATCTAAGCTCATCAGAAGGGCGAGCGCCCGGTTCCCTGAAAGAACACGCGGTGGGTGCGTAGACTGGGTGGCCGAACTGGGAGTCAGAGGCTGTGAGAGGAGGAGGAGAACTAGTCCAGATGACCTATTTTCCTCCCAATTTTAAATTGACTAAGAAAGGCAACACATTTCCCCAGGCTAATCCCAGAACTGTCTGAACGGAAGGCTGATGCCGATGGCCACTGGGGGTCGGGAGGGGTGGGTGGTCCTGGCCCTGCCGTTCACGACCGCGGAGCTGGGGCGGCGGCGGCGTTCTGCACCTCGGCTTCCTTAGCAGCAAAGTGGAAAGGGTGGCCTAGATAATCCCTAAGTCCCTTTGTTTTGATGGTCTCTTATCTTAATATTAATATTAATGATCTCTTAACATTAATATTAAGTCCCTGGCAAGCTTTGAGAAATTCTTGGCCACTAAGAGTTGAGTGGATATTATCCACAAAAGGAAATGGACAGGGGCATTCCAAGGAGGGAGGGGTCTTAACAGAAGGCCTCGGGGACTGTCAATGCACGTGTTAGGGAAACGGTACACAGACGTTAGAGGGGTATGGCTGGCGAGGAGTGCAGCACTGAGGGTGTTTGAAGATGTTCCGTTCCTGAGCTCAGGATACAGAGTTTCAGACGCCCTGGTAAAGGGTTTGGACCCTACTCAATCAATGACAGAATGTAGGGACAGTTTCCATAGAGACCATTTCATATGCCCACTGGTGCATCTACAATATGGGCTACAGCAAGTTAATCAGTTTCTTGTGCTAAGATACTTTCTTTGACATGAGTTGTTTCAAGACAAGGAAGACAAGGTAGAGACAGAGCTTTATAGAGCAACTGAAATCACTTCCACAGATGTATAAGTAGTGTTAAGAGACCTTCCTTTCTGCCTTCTACTTTCTGTCCTTCGCTGCAGATGGGGAGGCATCTGGCCCTTGCTTTTTGCAGGCGTCACAGAGTAGAAGACAGCATTGACTCAACACACCAGAACTTACCTCCCAAACCACTTGACTATACAATGTAAGGCTTAAAAAAAACGACTCTAAATTGAACATGATCAGTTTGAGAATTTTCAAAAGACTACATGTGCACAAGAACAGTAATTGCAAAAAAAGAGTAGCAGGCTTCCTTGAAGCAGTGGGTTCGTTGGTCAAGAAATTAATCACAATAAAAGCTGCTTATAGAGATGCCTTCTACCACCACCGCCACTCACCTCCCCCCTTTCCTTGGCTTCCTCTTCCTGTTGCCACCCCTTGTCATGGTTTAGTAGCCTTCTGTGTGACAAGCTCTAAGAGCTTTCTTCACTGTGATCCACCAGTCTTTGCACAACATTGCATTTCTCGATGACTCACATGTTGGTGAACCCATGTGTGCCCTTCATTCTAAACTGGAGATCGGGTTTGTCCCATAGAGTCGTTATGTATAATTCACACTGTTTGTGGCACATTAGTGCTACATACATCTTGTAGGCCAATAAAAAATCAATGTATTGTTTCCAGCAATAGCTTATGAAATGCACTAATAAAATTTAGTAGAAACATTTCTGAATGGATAAATAAAAAAAATGTATAACATAACAAATCAAAAAAGCATGGATATTCTGGACTTTGACTGAATTAGATAATTCTAGTCACTTTCAGATCTAAATGTTTAACTTAACTCATATTGAATCAATGAATTTGACCTAAGATAAATCAAGTTACCATAAAGAAGAGTGACTGAATTTTGGGAATTACTACAGTGTCCACCAGTACACTGATTTCAAGAAATGAAATTCATTATGTGTTATAATGATTGTTTCTAAGAAGCAGAGAAATTAGTGTGTTGATGGTTCTGATGTGTGCAGGCATATCTATGTCTATATCTATATTTTAGTAATATATATATATTTATATATATTAAATAATATCAGAAATCTGTAGCTTTCCTATACACTAACAATGAACTAAATAGAAAGAGAAATCAGGAAGATAATTCCATTCACAATAGCATCAGAAAGAATAAAATACCTAGGAATAAACCTAACCAAGGAATTGAAAGACCTATACCCTGAAAACTACAAGACACTCTTAAGAGAAATTAAAGAGGTCACTAACAAATGGAAACTCATCCCATGCTCCTGGCTAGGAAGAATGAATATCATCAAAATGGCCATCCTGCCCAAAGCAATATACAGATTCGATGCAATCCTTATCAAATTACCAACAGCATTCTTCAATGAACTGGAACAAATGGTTCAAAAATTCATATGGAACTGTCAAAGACCCCGAATAGCCAAAGCAATCCTGAGAAGGAAGAATAAAGTGGGGGGGAATCTCACTCCCCAACTTCAAGCTCTACTACAAAGCCACAGTAATCAAGATAATTTGATACTGTCACAAGAACAGAGCCACAGACCAATGGAACAGATTAGAGACTCCAGACATTAACCCAAACATATATGACCAATTAATATATGATAAAGAAGCCATGGACATACAATGGGGAAATGACAGTCTCTTCAACAGATGGTGCTGGCAAAACTGGACAGCTACATGTAAGAGAATGAAACTGGATCACTGTCTAACCCCACACACAAAAGTAAATTCGAAATGGATCAAAGACCTGAATGTAAGTCATGAAACCATAAAACTCTTAGAAAAAAACACAGGCAAAAATCTCATGGACATAAACATGAGTGACTTCTTCATGAACATATCTCCCCGGGCAAGGAAAACAAAGGCAAAAATGAACAAGTGGGACTATATCTAGCTAAAAAGCTTCTGTACAGCAAAGGACACCATCAATAGAACAAAAAGGTATCCTACAGTATGGGAGAATATATTCATAAATGACAGGTCTGATAAAGGGCTGACATCCAAAATATATAAAGAGCTCACACACCTCAACAAACAAAAAGCAAATAATCCAATTAAAAAATGGGCAGAGGAGCTGAACAGACAGTTCTCTAAAGAAGAAATCCAGATGGCCAACAGGCACATGAAAATATGCTCCACATCACTAATCATCAGAGAAATGCAAATTAAAACTACAATGAGGTATCACCTCACACCAGTAAGGATGGCCATCATCGAACAGACAAACAACAACAAATGTTGGTGAGGTTGTGGAGAAAGGGGAACCCTCCTACACTGCTGGTGGGAATGTAAGTTAGTTCAACCATTGTGGAAAGCAGTATGGAGGTTCCTCAGAATGCTCAAAATAGGAATACCGTTTGACCCAGGAATTCCACTTCTAGGAATTTCCCCTAAGAATGCAGCAGCCCAGTTTGAAAAAGACAGATGCACCCCTATGTTTATTGCAGCACTATTTACAAAAGCCCAGAAATGGAAGCAACCTAAGTGTCCATCAGTAGATGAATGGATAAAGAAGAAGTGGTACATATACATAATGGAATATTACTCAGCCATAAGAAGAAAACAAATCCTACCATTCACAACAACATGGATGGATCTAGAGGGTATTATGTTCAGTGAAATAAGCCAGGCGGAGAAAGACAAGTACCAAATGATTTCACTCATATGTGGAGTATAAGAACAAAGGAAAACTGAAGGAACAAAACCAGCAGAATCACAGAACCCAAGAATGGACTAACAGTTACCAAAGGGAAAGGGACTGGGGAGGATGGGAGGGAAGGGAAGGATAAGGGCAGGGGAAAAAGAAAGGGGGCATTACGATTAGCATGTATAGTGCATGGGGGGCACGGGGAGGGCTGTGCAACACAGAGAAGACAAGTAGTAATTTTACAGCGTCTTACTATGCAGATGGACAGTGACTGTGAAGGGGTATGTGGGGGGGACTTGGTGAAGGAGGGAACCTAGTAAACATAATGTTCTTCATGTAATTGTAGATTAATGATACCAAAATTAAAAAAATAAAACAAAAATAAATAAATAAGTAAATAAATAAATAATATCATTGCTTTGCTTTAAGTAGTGAGTTTTTAGAAGTAAAGTAATAGGTCATCTATAAACTTTATTTTCCCCTTCCCAATAGAGCTTCATATTTCCTAAGCAATGATAACCACAGAAGCCCCATTAATTTCCCATATTTTCCCTCCTTTCTCTGCCTTTTTATTACCACCCATATATTTTTTAAAAGACTTCATTTCCTCACCTACCCTCCTAAGTTTTTTAGAATATATGTCTTACCTTCAAATTGTTTCAAGTTTTTAAAAGTATGGGTCTCTCATTTTGTACCTTTGTACATTAAATATTTGGAAGTGACAGAAAAAGTATCATTATAAAGGAAAACAAACTTCACAACTTTGAAAACAAATTGACTCTGGAGAAATATTCTCTGAGAATCAGAGTGCAGCTTTTCTAAATATACATGATTATGTCAACAATCAATGACAGGCTTTTTACAAAGCTTGTATCTGGGAGATAGCTATTACTCCTTCGTGTGGGGGGAAAGAGCTATGCAATTAGTTAGTCCATCATAAAAAATTCATACTTATTCATTTAAGTAGAGGAAAAGTTATGACAGGCAACCATTTTCTTTTGGAGATGAAATTGTTTATAGTAATATTTCAGAATGCATTTTGTAAAATAGTGTTTTATCAAAATTATAAATATAGGTATGTTTCTATTTTTCTCTAGTGAAATACATTTTTTTTCTTTCCTTGAATTTAGCAATAAGTAATCATTTTCTAAGCTCAATTCTGCTTTATGCTACTGAAATCAAAATATAGAGGATGTGAAGTCAGTTTAGATAAAGTAAAGGGTACCTAGTGATTCACACCCCAGGAGAGAGGGACCGTGTGAGCATTGATGGAACTTGGGATAATGTGGGCGTGACCGGTGGGCTGTCCTTAGACGGAAAGGAAGTCCAGTAGTGGCAGAGGTGGGGAAGCACACGTGTGATGAGTGGACGTAATATCTGTTCCCTTAATAGAAACCTAGGAGGGTAGGGTGTGGACTTTCAGCACTTCAGTAATATAGTTTATATTTTAACACTTACAGTACATCTCTCCCACTTTTTTTCTGGAAAGACAATATAAGAAAAGGCACAAAGATATTTTGGTGAAATGACTAGAAGGTAAACTTTTTAGGCCACAGAGAAAGGTAAAATCATTACATTTGTACTTGCTCATTTGTCTTAGAGTGTGTAGAAGCTACAGTCCAGCTCTTCAACACAAAAACTGGATTATGCAAAGGATGAAGAACAGTGACCTTCAGGGGATATTCCCCTGTGCGGTAATGCACAAATGACACTTCTATTCATTGAAGTTCTAAGACAGCCAAATTACCAATAGTTTTAGTGATAACTGCTGAATTTTTCCATGGAAGGTTCTGGAGCACTGATATCTAGGGTTACTTTTAAAGATGAGCTTAGGTGGCAACCTTTTGAGGGATAGAGATTTGAAGCATCTCGCAAGTCCAACCAGATCAGATCAAGACTAGTAAGATTTGCGTCTATGCTTAAATATATGCAATACTACAAAAGCATAAATGCTCTCTATGTTTATATTTAGGGACATGTTTGCAGTAATTCTTAAGTATAATGAGTTAAGGTCCAGAAGATTAAGAAATTTCCTCAAACTAAACAAACCTAAAATGTGGTGCTCATTCTCTTGATAAAAGAAATGTGGCACAGGGCAACTTACACACTTTACTGGTTTTTGAAAATATGCATTCAGTGTAGATGATTCTGACTTTATCTTTTGGAATGAAAATACAGTATGTTAACTTCAACAAAAACTAATGATAGTCATGGGATTCATAGGTTCTGGGGAAAAGTATAGAGAATGAACCAGAAGACCTGAGTTTCTGCCATACCGCCTGCAGCTATGGAGTCCTAAACAAATGATCCAACCTCTCTGAACTCCATTCTTCAAGAGAAAATGAAAAGCTGTCAGCTCCCCATTTGACCTCATGGTGTTGTGGTGAGAATTAGCTGAGCCAAGGGAGGACAGAATTTATAATGGTTAAAATGGGTTTTGGCGCCAGGAAGTCCAAAGTTTGAACTTTGACTTTGCCACTTTCTAATTGGAAACTTTCTACACTTAACCTCTCATAAATATCAGTTTCCTCCTAAAAAAAATGGGCATTGAAAGGGTTGAGCCAGACTGACTGACTACTTATCTATCTGCCTATCTACCATCCATCTATCTTTCTCTCTCTTTCTATCTACCAATGGACATATCTGTCAAGTAATTATCACATTGTGAGTGATGGAAAATATTAATAAAGAAGAAGAAAGTCTTTTGTAGATTAATATTCCAAGCCAACAAAACCCATTATTAATGGAAATAACATGAGAAAAGTTGGGTTTCTTAAAGGTGTCCTTCAAAGTAACAACTTTTTTGACTATAGTTAAAATTTTCAAGCAATTATAAATCACTGAAGTTAGAGCATAGCACCTTGGATATTACATCAATACCAAATTTTCTTTCCTAGGGGAAATGAGTGCATTCAAGTAGCAGGAAAACATTGCAAAAGAAAAAGCATGAAAACGCATATTGTCGCTGTCTTTACTTTTGTCAATTTAAAGAAAGAATCCTTAGGATTTTCTTTTAACACCCAAGCTGCTCGGGAGGCTGACTTAGGGGAGTTCTTAAACATCTTGCTATCTAAGCAGAATCGACAGCAGGGACTAAAACACATTTGCAGACCGGTGCCCACAGCCACATTACTGACAATGATCCAAAGGCGGAGCAGCCCGCGGTCCGTCAGCAGATGAATGGATCAACAAGAGGAGGTGTGTGCAAATGATGAAATATTGTTCATCCTTAAAAGTGGGGGAAGCTCTGCCCCAACATGGCAAATTATCTCCAAAAATAATTGGAACAGGGTGTGAGAAGGGAAGTAAAATTGGTCATTTTTGCTTTGTTTGAATCTTTTCATTTTAATCCTCATTTTCTTTCTTTAAAATAAATGTGTTTAATCTATGTTAAGATAACTAAAATGGTTTCTGATTTGTTTCCTCTTCCAGCTAATGGAGTTGGATAGAATGTTTGATTGATTAATTTAGCAAGGCCAGCACCCCCCCCCCCAATAATTAGCTGTAAATGGAATTGACTATATACAAAATAGTAGTCATACAAATGCGGCAAGTATTCAAAGCTTTTCAGATTTTTTGAAACTTTATGTAGCCTAATATTATAATATTCTTTATATACACTCATTAGAACTTTAAAATTTTACCGTTCATATGCCCTTAATACAGCCACTAGCCTTAAGACTCCAAAATTCCTATCCTAGTACATTAGAGGATTTCTTGCCCATCTGCAGTAAAGAGACATAGACAGATATTTACAGAGAGCATGTGAGATTCCAGAGTAGATAGCAACCCAAATGTCAAAGAAGGGAAGAGAAAAATAAGTTGAGGATATGTGCACAATGGAATATCATACAGCAATGAAGAAAACAAACATACAACTATACGCAACAATGTGGATGATTCTTATAAATGATCCGGAGTGAAAAAAGCTAGTTCTAGTGAGACTATATAGAAAATTTCACTATTTTTGTAAAGTTCAATACAAGCAAAACTATTATATATACATGAAATGATAATCCCAAAGCAGCTCATGAAAGTGGGCAGAGTCAGTGTGAAAATCTGTGTAGATTATTTATTGTACGCTTCAAAGGGCATTGTTTATATCAGGCCCAGCTGCATGGGAGAGCGGGCTCAGACGTGTGAGTGCACACCCGTGTAAACTGTATGGGGCAGCCTTCTGGGAATAGAGGCGGGAGAGAAGCATCATTTTTATGACTGTTCAAGTTCCCAAATTGGGTAGTACATTTAGAAGTGTTCATTATATTGCATATAATCTTTTGTGTTTATCAAATAATAGACACCCAGAAATAATTTCAGAATATATCCTGGGCTTTGGTGAAGAAGAGGGTGAGGCTATAAAATCAACTGTTTTCCATAAATGGGTAATTTTTCATTCAGTTCTGTCTTTTGCCCCTAAGCTAATCACTATTTTTTTGCTTTTGGTACAATAAAAGTATGTATTTCAAATCAAAAGATTGCATTTTATGGCCTCACTTAACTATGTCAAATTCTGAAAGTAAAATACTTGTCATGATTTCTTGCCAAATGCCAACAAACTGTGGAAACCCCCAGTCCTGGTTCCATGAAGTGAATGATATATTAAATGGCCCCATTCTTAATAAATATCTTCTGCAGCTCCTCAGGTAAGTAAAATACATTGGAGGACTGTGGGCCTTTCCAGGCTGGGTAAGGGGCCTGACTCCTCAAACCTACTAAAACCCCTCAGAACTACTGGTGAGTCTTCATTCTGCTCTCCATGTAGCAGACAGAAGTTGTGGTTTTCTACTCAAAAAAACTAGGAATAAAAGTGGGTAAAAAATCACTTGGATTTAAGAATCAATTTCCTTGTAATGGTTGACTTTTTCTAAAACAGATGGGTTAATCCAGTATGAATATTTAAGGTGGTATCATTTTAATTAAAAAAATGCCTCCCAATGACATGTTAAAATCCCTTATTTTCAATGAGCATCTTGCATTTCAATCTTCATGTGAGTTAAACTCATTGTTTTAAAAAACTATTTAAATCTACTTGGAAATGCATGAAGTCCCACGTTATATTTTTGAAACATGAAAGCAAAGTCATTCACAGTTACTAACCTAACATATGCTCCCAGACAAAGTGAGTTTTGCTTTTTAAAATACCTATGATAACTGTTTATCAATATATATGATATTGGACTGCATGAAAGTGTTAAGAAAATAGATTATACATTCCTGCTTACACTTAATGTTTTTGAGAAAACTCATTGCTTCTACAGAAGATGTGCCATCTTATTTTTACATCTGCAGGAATATTCTAGGTCAAATGTTGATTTATCAGAGAAGTTTATTATTAAATCGCTCTAATAAACATTATGCTAGATGTGCATATCCAGATTAAAACTTGACTCTCCAGTGACATTCAAAACAGACCATCTACACAGTGTCACTACAGGAGAGCTCAGAGAATAGCCCCTTTCATTTGTATGTAATAGTTACTCTATTATATGTTAATTGAACAATTGGGAAACAATCATTTTAGCTATTATTCCCTACTGGTCACACATTCTTGGTTTCACTTAATATATGTCTATAACATATCATGTATCATGTCATATATAAGAAAGATTAAAACCCTAAAAACAAACAATAATGTGGAAAGGTATATTGCAGGAAAAAGGGAGGAAAAAATCTATGAACTGTTTTAAATTAATTAAGTTAAATAATGTAATCCAAAGTATGCCTTTTGTCCAGCTCAATTAGGTTGACTCACAAACTCAGTTTAAAAGACATTTTGCTCAATTTTTCTAGCAAAAGAGAAAAATGAAGACAAGTACAGTATAGAAGAATCTTTAAATGCGACATACTGACAGATTATAATATGCTGTCTCATCAGATGGCATGGTGTTTTGACTGCATGGCTACAGAAGGGCTATAATTTAAATGCCATTGAAGACACATAGCTCTAGCACAGAGACAGGAATACTGTACAGTTTTTTTGGTCTGTAGTAAAATGTGGATAAAATTATTCCTTTGATCTTGCAATGCTAAAGTCTGTTGTCCAGAAGGGAAATGTCTTTGTGCTTCTGTCTTAAGCTTAAACAGATTTCATTTTCCATCTAAATCATTTTGTTAACACCACATAAAAAGTGAAGTGTATTTTATCAGCAGGGCTTCGTTTTCTTCCACTGTTATTTTAGTGTACTTTATGATGATGTTGTGCTTCAAGAAATGCACCCAGAATACACACATCTGGGTTTAAAGTGACAAGACTCCAACATCAAGTGTCTTGATATGGACAATTTACTGGCACTTGTATCTTAGGAATTAAAAACATTGTAATTCTCTTCTTATACACATTTTTCTTCTCAAAGAATAGGGACCTGTTTTGCTTATAAGACTCAGCAAAATACAAACACACATTTGGCTTTGTAAGAAATCTTAGTAGCTACTAATCTTTGTGATTTGTGCAGTCTTGATGGCTCATTGTGTATGGGTTGATTAAATTAGGCCAAAAACATAAATGTTTTTGGACCACAATATGCCAACGATAGTTTCCAGAATCTAGTATACAACATTATATCTTCAGCATTTATATCTTGATTCTCTTTTATATTAAAAAAAGAGGACTGGTCTTTTAAAAAATAGTTAAGAATATTTTTGCCAAGATTAATCTAATAAAATAAATATCATTTGTATTTATTCTCATTATCCTTAACAGTTATTTCCAGTTTCTCTTCTAGGTAAATTTTTGGGATGATTGAAAGCAGTATGTATAATGGCCCCAAAATAACACTTTTATCCTGTCAAATTTGTGCTATCAGGTGGAAGAATCTTGATAATAAACTATTAAAATCAAGTTTGATAGCTTAAGGGCAAAATATCTTGTGCATAAACCACCTGTTTCTTTTATTAGTTTTTTTCCTGCCTTGATATATTTTATTATACTATCGTGTAAAAAATTCAGAAAGTCAACTTTCTGATTGGGAAGTCTTTGGAAAATTAAATTATTTAAAAAGTGGAAAAAAAGCAGAAAGCTGCATCAGCACTATTCCTGGCACCAACAGTGCTCAAAGTAAAACAATCCAGAAGCACTGGGCATTTCTGTGAAACACACATTAGCAAACACACAAAATCAAACCAAAGCCCGCACTGAGCTCTTCACTGCGCTGTTCCTCTAAGTATTTTGAGAGAGGGTTTGTATTCAGCGGAAGTGGAGATGTTTTTTGTTGCCTGACCCTGTTGGGACTGACAGAGGGGACCCCGGAACAGCCTTCGCCTGGCCCTTCTGCTTCCCGCCCTGGCATGTGGCAGGTGCAGACCCCGGAGCGCAGCCGCCCGGGAGCAGAGTCCCAGCATTCTCCTTCAGGGCTCAGCACGCGCGTGTCTGGCATCGAAGTCCCCGTGGGCCCGAAGGCCGTCCACAGCCCGTGTGTGCAGCCGGACTCCCAGACAATGAGGAGCACCTCACTGGCATTTTACTCAAACCTCCACAAAACATAACTGATGTGTAGAACACCACCGTCTAAAAGGGATCCTGCTTTATCAATGTGGAAAATGTTTTCACCTGTCTGCCAATGTCCAGGAACAACCCAAGACCGATGGAGCGTTTCCTGTTGCTCAGCCCGTGCGCGTGAAAGGGCCCTGGGGTTAGGTAAGAAGGACAAGCGCCCTGGATGGTAACAGAAAACAACCCTAGAGAATACATTGTATATGTTATATCTGATTTTGAAATCCTTTTTTCCTGAAATTTCATGTCAACATCTTTCTAGAATCTGTAATTGCTAATGGCTGCAACTATCATCCCAGGCAGGTTGCCTGGCAAGGTTTTCTGGTGAAGTGAAGGTAAAGCCATCACCACGCACACAAAATGGCTTCTATGGTTATTTAAACACTCAGTGCACATTGGAGTATTAAATAGTAGGAGAAGACACAATATCTTCTCTCTATCATAGGAACAGTTGGGTAAAAACTGACAGAACACATAAGCATATAAAGATTCAGTATCATAAAAAATATATTATACACACAGTGCAAAAACATTTCTAACCAGAAGGGGGTAGGGGAATATCAGAGATTATACTCACTATAATAGAAAGCATACACAATTACTTAAAATAGACTATTATAAAAGATATATATAATCACTATGAGGGTGAAATTCCAGAAGAAATAATTAAGCAAAGAGAAATATTAAGTTCAACTGGAAATTAGGGCAAATAAAAGTATACAATGGGAATACTGCTATGTTTTAGAAGAAATGTGGGAAAGAGGAAAAAAATTATAAAATTTATAAACTAAATAAAAATCATCTCGCTGTATTTTCTCAGAGTTATTCTCTGAATCAGGGCAACCCTCAACCTATTTTGCAGCAAACCAGTTTTGTTTCAAGATCATTAGTAATAATTTTGATTAATAAGGTAATTGCAGGGTGTTACTAAAATCCATTTCATTCTTGATCTGATGAATAAAATTTGCTAATGCTCTTACAATGAAGATAGTAATTATTTGTAGCCATTTCAAAGATAAATTAACATTAAATCAACCCAGTAGTTATTCCTTTTGATTCTAAAGACCAACAGCATTCTGAATAAATAATATATAGATTCTATCAGCTCAAAAACACAAGTTTCAGACATTTAGTGAAGCCTTAATTCTGCACTTATTCCCAAGACCTCTCGGTTTCCAGCCAGTCACTCAGTATCTGCACATCTCTGGTGAACAGGGCACCATGTGAGCCATCACAGTGCATAATGATTTCCACACTACAAAAACCAATTTCTAGCTTTCATATACCAATTCTTTTCAAAATCGGTATATTTCAAAAAGATAGGATAGGAGCCCATCTCTGGGTAAGCATTCGTCCGCGTCGATGACTTGAGAATCTGATGGAGGAGGGGAGACCCTCAAATAGACCACGGGAGAGCTGTGAGCATGAGCAGAATCTATAGCAGACTCTACGTGGAACAAGACTGCATTTGGAACGTGATCACAGCGCACAGTTATGGATCATGATGGGAAAGTGGTTCATGTTGCGACCAGTTAAGCTTTTGTGAATGGTTCCAAAATGTGGCTGGTACAAAATAGCATTTTCTCCAACATCCAAGTTTCTTGAGCCGCCCGAAAACAGCAGAACAATTAAGGGCCTTTGGAATGTGCAGCAGGACAGGAATTATGGCTGGCAGTCTAGCAGTATGTTCCCAGAGGTCAGGTCTATGAGGACAGCGAGGTAACTGCAGGGAGGAAGGGATACAGTTCTGTCATCACAGATCACCCTTCCCATCGAAAACCATGGATACAGCACTAATGTCGGCCGATGTGCACATTATGAACTGGAGGTCTTCACGGACAAGTACAGAGGTTTGTTCATTTGCTTCTGGGGAAGAGGATGGGCCAGAATTATTAGAATGTGCGAGAGACAGAGTCAGCCCACTCAGAGCCACGCTGCTGGGTGTGTAAAGCGTGTGTGAGTGTCAGTAGGCATTACCAGCTAAAGCTGGTCTTACATGGCCAAGAAACAAATAGCAGGGTTAACTAAAGTGTTCCAGACGTATGGCTTTCCCGTTGCATTAAGAGAAAATAAAATGTCTGGGCACAGATTAATCATTCAGCAGCTCTATTTAAAGCCGTCTTTGGTTATTAGAGGCTGGGAAAGGGAAACTGGATGTTGATTTTCCAGGATTCAACCAAGAATAACTTCGTTCTCAGCTTCCCCTGTTGTGTTGTCAAAAAACTACAAGTTCTCAAAAATCCTCAAAGTTTTTATTCCAAAGCTTGAATCAAGGTGCCATGATTTTTATATGGGAACTTTAAAGGCTACATTTACTTGGCCCATTTCACTGGCAAAACCAGCACATATTTGTTCAGAGATTACAGAGATTAATTGAAAAAATTCAATTTAATAATTTTCTGCTTTTCTGTCTTAGGTTCTCCATGACTTACTCTGCTGAGCGTAGAACATTTGTTTAAATGTCCGTTTAGATGAACACAACAGTCGGCGCCTTGGTTTGCTTACAGACAAGGTGGGGTGGAGGAAAATGTCCGAGAAGCGGTCAGTTCTGGTCCGTTCTACTGGCCACAAAGGTAAGAGACCTCTTACTTTCTTCATGCCAGAAACCCTATCCTACTAAAACACTAAACTTTTCACATTTTTGGTGACCATTCCATAAAACTACTGACTCAAGCAAGCTAATAACAGTCAACTAAGTTACATGTGCAAGTCTTGGGCCATGTGTCCTCAATTCTGTAGAATTTTGGAGTTAGGACAAGAACTTTACACCTGCCTTCTTAAACGTGGCCTATTATTTCTGACTAGGGAACACCTGCTTGCCCAGTTCCAGGGAATACCATTCATATCGCTGTCGATACCAATGACCTCTCCTGCAGATGCACAATGCACAGCCGCCACGGTCATCAGCAACTGCCCTGCGTACCTTTGAAAATCCTATTTTGAATCCTGAATAATGAATTTAACATATTAGATGCCTTATAGCTTAATGACACCTTAAATTTAATAGGACCTTGCCAAGGTTTAAATAAAATATTAATTTAGTAGGGCCTTGCAGTGCATTTAGGCTATAAAATATACAAGGGCAAGAGCTATGGCTCACTTTGGGAGACAGGGTGTTGAGGAAGGAGAATGATTAATTATTTTCTGGCAGGTAGAAAAAGGATAACAGGAGAATATGAAGAAAATATTGGTAATCAAGTGTTTGTGAGTGTAAGAAAATGTACTTCAGCAGGCATTTTTGAAAAGGTTCTTAGCTAATTTAAGTCCCTGTTGGGAGCAGTTTCTTAACTTATTTTTCTTTTGCTGTTTTCTGTCTTTCAACTGGATTGAAGCTTCTTTTATTAAAAACATCCACTCTCATAAGTCACTCTCGCCGGTGGCAAAGCTGACATGGCTATTGAAAATGAGCAAACCCAAACGTATGCCACGCCTCCATGCACTTACATTTACAGCCTTTGCCATTTTAAGAAGAGAAAGTTATCACGTCCGTCTAGGAAGCTACCTCTGAAGTTCAATGTGTCTCTAGGTCGGGTGACCCTCTGGTCCTTGACCGCCGGAGAATCAGATGCAGGGCCTCAGGCCCCACCTATGGCATTGCACACCCGGGGGCCCGAAGCCCAGCAATCAAGATCCTAGCAAGCTTTCTGCGTAATTCAGATCCAGCAAAGTTTGGGAAGTTTCAACCTAGACATTCTGTGGTTTTCAAATGTTTCTTCAGTAATCAAGTTGCAAAAAATAGTGACACAGTACCTTGGCAGAGGAAATTGTAATTTCTTTTCAATTTCAACATATTTCCTATAAAAATGTCTTACTACTTTTCACTTTCACTAGCAATGGTACATTCTCATATCTACTTTTCCCCTCAGGTGTTTTCAGGGAAAGACTTCACCGTCATTAAAAAAAAATGCACATGCAGAAATAAGACGTGGTCAGCCAGAGTTCTCCATGCAGGGGGAAAAAAACTGTAAGAATGACTCTTACTTTACAGTTTAGTCACCACCCATTGGAGCTGTCAGCCTTCCAAGTTCATGCATAAATCTTGGCGTTAGAGATTATTGGCTAACGTGTCAGTGGTGCTCCAGCTCAGGTTCAAAGGGAGCTCGACCTGCAAGCATCCTGCGTGTGCGACTAAAGGTCCCTGACAGGCAAACCTGTTATTTTATCTTTCATGCATCCAGAGATTTTTTTTTAAATCTCAAGTCTGAAAAATATAATTTAAAAAAGTAGCATGTTTACATTTTAATGCCTCTGCATCACTAGAAGAGGGTCTTCAAGTAGGTGATCCTAGGGGGCTTTGGGAAAAGTGAGCCCCCTCGGAGATGGGGGGCGAGCGGGTCAGCTCCGTGCCTGGCGCTCTCCGGGGAGGCCACACACACTCATTGGAGGTTTATAGATGTGTACAAAAAGGAAATACACCTTCATCGTTTACTACATCTGAATCATTGATGTAGTTTTTGTTAAAGGCAAATCAAACAAAGACTTATTGCATCTGTTACAGTTTTTAAAAGAATAATGGCTCAATACACATTTTTTTCCTATGACCTAAAACAAAAGGCCTTCCTTCTTGGATATTTCTCTGTGGATGACTTACCTCCTAGACTTCCATATTTTTCTTTCTTATCCATGTATTTTGACAAAACACACATAAACAAAACAAAAAATCCCAAAGACGAGTCAAGCCAACTGTGTCTCTACCATCTCATTGTTGTCAGTTTACAAAAAAAGTTTATAGTTCAGAGTTTACATACATGCTCACCAGCCCATCTTAACAGTGATTCCCCAGGCTCTCACAGATTTTTTTCTTTTATTTTCACTATTTTGTGTATTTCTGTTCCAGGAAAGCTATGCTTTAGTACATGGATAGAGCAAATATTTATGGAACGCACCAGGAGGCCCATCTCCTGCTATAATCAGCTCCATGAAGAATTATCTAGTGGGGTCTTATTTTCTCTGCTGCAAAAAATATGTTCACTGGAAGCATATTGCTATATTTAACTATAACACACAAGAAAACTTTTTCATGTCCAATCAATGGCAAACATATTTTGCATTAATTTACCTAGTTTACATTGTAAGGTTTCAAATATGCCACAAAGTATGAGCCCACATTCATGATCCCTTAAAATTCTTGAATTTTTAATACAAAATTGATTATTTCAGGTGAAGGTACTATTGAGGTTCCTCTTTTTTTGTATGTTCTACAGAAATATTTGCATTATAGAGCTCTTCTTCACTTAGTAAAATGAAAGTTCTCTATGCAAAATGTAAATTTAATAGTGAAGTTAATGCAAAGAACCAACATAGCTGCAAAGAGAGAAGAGAAGAAGTGAAAAGGTCTGGACACGTGGTTCTCAACCGAAGGCCATGTCTGGTGATACCAGTGTGGTTAGCGAGGACACTCCTGACAACCAGTGAGTAGAGACCAACGATGCTGATTAAAAACCCTACAAAGCACAGGAAATATCCTATAACAAGAATTATCTGGACCAAAATATCACTGTTGAGAAACCCTGGCCTAGAGAAAAATAAATTCCCATTTAGTCAATAAAAGTTGGTCATAGTTTTATCATTTCCACCATGTCCATTTAAGAAACCAAAGCCTTCCATCGTAGGTGAACAGCCCTCAAATATGAATGAAACTTCCTTTTCTTATACTCAAAATGTCCACTTCCACACTAATGCTCAGAAGAGACAGCTAATCATTAAAGACCAGCACCGACTCCCCTTCTCTGAGCTGACATTTTCGCACTGGCATCTTGAGCTGTGTGGCTCATTGCCTTGTGTGAATGTTCAGCCTTGTTAATCACCTTGGCTGATTTTGCTTGGAATAACACTTCATCCTGAAAACAACAAGCAGCCTCTTGACCAGCTATGTGACTACTGCTCCTGACAAGATGTTTATTTACATTTCTTCTCTTTCTAAATTTCCTTTATGCTTTAACACTATCAACTTGATAAAATACTAAACCACAGCCTTGTCTCTAAACAAAACCTATTTTTGATCAATAAATATCTTTCAATGTTCCTTTCAGCAACTCCTGCAGTAACTCTAAAAATGTTTTCACAAGGATGTATGACAACTTTTCTCTTTGCTAGCTGAAGGATGTTTCTAGGCTTTCCTGGCTAAAGATGCCATTCAAGAAGTGGTATAATTGTGCAACATAAACAATGGTAAGTGTTGCTATACACATGCAATTTATCTGGCAGTAGAAAAAGCAGACTGGCAATATTGTACTTCCGTGCATTCTGATGTGGGTTTCACTGAGTCACAGCCTTTGGCATGACCTGTAGGATGTAGGCAGGTGATACCCAGTGGCGTTTCTCTGTTCCTGAAGATCCCAGGAGAGGCAGTTCAACAAGCCTAAGTATCTGTGCAATATTTAGCCATTGATATCTTACTGAGAATACTCGAACTACACACCTACAGATGTTGATATGAGCCATGTATCTCTTTGAATGGGATTAAGGCAAGAAATATCAAGCCTAATTTTTACAGATTAGTCTACAAAAGTCCCAGAAAAGATAACCCTATTCATGTTCAATTGTGTTGAGGTCTCCTGCACTTTTGGCTAAGGGCATGGCATTTTTCCATTAGTCTACATACATTATATCATAGTGCTCTGTATTTTCTATATTATTTAAAGTATGACAGTCATAGAGAAATTCAGAACTTGATGCTTTTAAACTGAATTCGGAGTCCTTGAGACGCAAATCCAGACTAAACATGAAGACCGCCACAGATCATTTAGTCCTCTTTTAAAATGTTATTTCACTTAGATGTGTCCTCATGTTTTGGGGCTGAAATATATGTCCTGAATAAGATGCACATAGCATTTAATTATGGAAACTGAAAGCCACTGAACTATTACTATTTCACTAAATGTTCCTTCTAAACTGAAGAGATGACCGTCTTTTGAATACTTGCATCAAAATATATTTAGACCGAAAAAGTTAGCCACGTTGTGACTTCTTAGCTGTATCTAAGACTTGCATTTGAATCTTGACACAGGGTATCAGGCCTTTGGGAGAGCAGACACCCTACTTATTTACTTTACAGAAACCCTCATTTCTAGTAACAGCACCACACATTTCCATGTGATGTTTCAAACATCAATCTGAGTAAATATTTCTTTTTTGAACAGATATCCTATCAATTCTATCAAACAGTTTAGCAGTACAATTAAAAATTTTAAAGCTTTGTTCTATAAACTTTGGTGTGTGTGTAAAATATCTTTCTTTTTAACATTAAGTCTATTATGTTTTCAAAAGCAAACTGTATTTTTATAGACTACCACCAATCACCTTTGTTAACAGGATCTAACTGTTTAACTCCAGGGGGTCTCCTCCCCACCCCCACTTCTGTCCATTCTCATAAATAAGAAATAAGAATGTTTCTTCTTAATTTTTTTTAAAGCACAATGTTAGTAATGGGAAAAGAACTTCTGAATCTCCAACACAACTTAGGAAATAACTCACTTTCTTTCTGGGCAATCCCTTCTGCTCTGGTTAAAACTACAGGAACTGTGAGTAACATAACTGGAATACAGAAAAGCCAAACGGGAGTTGTACTTGCATACAAAAATAGTATTAATTTAAGTAGATGATTTGAGCTGGTTTACATTATACATATGTAAGCCATATACATATACAGAGGTCAGAGGATGATGCATTAACAAAGTAAGCTTTGCTGTATGAGTAATAACAGGCAATTTCAATATTTTTGCCCACTGAATGATAATTATATTTCACTGCATGTATAGTTAAATGATCATACTATCAAACATGTTTAACTAGTTCCTGGTAAAATACTTTTTTTTTTGTCTAAATAGTGCAAAATTAACATTAGACCAAGGGTACTTATATGCAAGCAGAATAATTTAGAACAGTTTATTTTCCGGCTTCATTTTCTTCACTTCAACAGGAGAGCTGTATCACAAAATTCCTATACTTGCTGTGAGCTCTATGGTTCTGTTAATTCCAGTGAGAGAATGTAAGCCCCCAGAATCGTAGTCGATGTTATGTAAGCTAGACTGGCACCCATATTTCTCATCATTTTATTGGTGATCCTGTTACTATTATAATTCATTCTTCAAAATACTCCATCTACAAGTTTGATTGCCTGACACCCACATGTGCGTGCATGCCCTTTACAACCATTCCCCGGGGGAGGCTTTTCCTGAAAAATCTACAGCCAGAGCAAGTTCAAGAACGAACTAGTGTCAGTTCCAATGAGGAAGGCCTTTGAGATGCAGTGTCTCCTGTTAAAACATATTCTCTGTTTTCTAGGACACCCATCCTGGAAAAACAGTCAGATGCCAAACAACGTGTGTTAAAAAGAAAAAAAAAGTAAAAAGGCAAGAAAATAGGAGTAAGGAAAGTAATGCATGGACTTGCCAAGACAGGGATGGACTCAAATGGGCAGTGTAGGGCGAGGGCATGGGGAAGGGGGAGGTAGGGGTGGCAGGGAAGGAGACAGAGCACGGAGTCCCCACCTCTTGGTGCCCGACTTACTGTCACATCGAAGTGCCTCCTTCCCCAACTCTGTGCTGAAGCAGCCGAATCTTTAAACTGCCTCACTTCCAAGGGCTGATTCAGCTGCCGTCACAGAAATAGAAATCATAGCTTTCAACCCTTCATTTTGTCCCTCTTACCTATAATCCTCTAGTTCCAGTCTGACCACTTGACAAAGTTGTGTGGTTCTTTTTTTTTTTTGGCTTTTTTTTTTTAAATTAGCACAGCTTTGGGGAACCACTTAAATATGCTTTACACACAGAGAAAAGTAGTCAACCCTGGACACTCCTGACTGAGAAAAGAAAAATCCTGCTGGGAACATAAAATGGCACAGAGGGCACGCGGTGATGATTCTCAGTATTGAGATCGTCATGTGTCTTATCAAAAGCCATCATTGACCTGCAGGTCTTTCTTGAAAACCTGCTAAGATCCTTTACAGATTGTACCTAAAGATTTTTTTCAAAGGCTTACTGATCTATTTTCACATGTGTGGTGTTTGCTTAAGTTCTTCAAAGGGCTTCAATGTTTACTTTTATATTTTAAAAGAGTAACGATGAAAGCTGTTATTTGAATACAGTGCCGCATTCTGTGGCTCCAGGATGCTTATTATCACCGCCCTGATGAGATGGTCCAAGCGTCTCCTGGTCCCCAGCCCCTTCCAGCGTGTATTTACGTACCACGTGGAATGGGTTGCCTCAGTGACGTGGCATGTACTCAGTGAAAGGACACTGAACAACATCAATTATAAAAGACATCTGTTAATGAAAGGGAGAAAAGGAAGAGAAAGAGAGACTGGGGAAAAAGAAGGAGAAATGATCTGGAATGGAAAGGACAGGCATCCCAGCTGAGCAGAAGAAACGACGCACCTCAATCACATCCTGATTTGGAGCACAGAGAAGCTCTTCTCCGGAGACGTCGCATGTTTCTTCAAACTTTTGTCATTGAAGATCAAATTCCTTCAGTGTCCTTTATGGACTTGATGGTAATTTTGCTCAGATCCCTGTACAAAACAAAAAGAGATTAATTATGTGAAACTCAGGCTATACTAAGAAAATTAGCTGATTGATTTTTATTCTCTTATAGGAGTGATTTCCAATGCAACAGGCTCCTGGAGATCTGCCAACTTCATATCCAAAAGTTTCCCTTTTCTAAGGCTGTTAATTTGGCCCCCGAAAACATTGCCTGGGATTCTCCCCCCATAAAATAAGTCATGTCAGATAACCAGAGACCCTTGAAGGATAGAACAAAATGGTTTTGGCTAGCTCCACTCTGATGATTAATTATAAGGATTGTTTTCTTTGGATGTATTCCTCATGTGTAAAATATTTAAAAATTTTAAATAATATTACTACACTTGTTAAATAAATGTAGATTTCATTCTCAAACATATTAAATATATTTGCTTTGTTTTCATCATCTAATTTCTCAAAAGAGACTAATCAGTCTATCGAAATAATGCTATGCTATCTTCCTATCATCCTTCCAGCACAGCAACAGCTGAATTTCAAAAGAGAGAATACCAAATGTGATTAAAAATGTGATTTTTCTCCATTTCAGTTAGGTTAAATGAAGACCAGAAAATGTGGATTTTTTTCTCCTTTTTACTATTGAATAGAGGATCCTGGTATTTTGTTAAAAAATACTGTAAGACAGTATTTAGAATTTGTAAGTTTGTTGATCTTTAGGTTGGATATAATGGATTCTCTCTTCAGAAATATGATTCTATTACTTTCATTTTAAAGACTGTCAATGTTTTTCTGAGTATCTTTCCTATAACAATGTTTTCTTCCCAGAAATTCCCTCCCTGTTGCGTGGCGCCTGGGGTGAGTCTGTAGCCCTGGGCTCCGGAAGAGAGAAGACGAGAGTGAGCCTCCCTGCTGGCTGGGAGGCCAAGGGAGGGTGCCGGGCAGCCTCGCACACCTCGCACACCTCGCACACCTTCCCCTGCTCTTCCCAAGTCTTCGGACCAGAAACAGTGGGCGTGGCAGTAAGGGGGGAGGCTTCAAATAACTCGGGTTCTGCCTGGAGTTTCGGGTGCCGCTCTGACTTACTTGGGCTCACTCCGCTATTCTGCACCATCCTCTTAGCAGGAAAATGAGTGACAGGGTACGAACGTTAGTGTAAATAAATATGTCAGATATACTTCGAGAAATTTAAATCATAGAGCATCAGACTTAATGCTGCAGCATGTTGAAACATTCTGAGAAGTGCACAAATACACCAATGAACCAGTTTGTGACATGGTGATTACATAGCTTTTGACTGACTGATTTTACTGAATTCACCAGGGACTTCCTTTTTATTAGTGACCTTGAATATCTCTTCATATTAAATTTTAAAGTTTTAAAACACAACAGAAGTTTTACATCGCCCCTAACCAGGTACATACACATGTTAGTATTTTTTAGTCAATGTTGCCTTTGTAGATTAATCCGCACACAATTTCCTATAATTGGCAAAATTCCTCATATTACAGATAGGGAAACTGGTGCTCCAAGACTCACTAAAATTATAGAGAGGCTGAGTATGTATAAGGAGTTATGCTCCCAAACTCCCAAACAAGTGCTCCACCATACTCCTTTTCAATAGCAAATAGATAAATGTATTGAGCATTTGGACTATTTTTAGTAGCTCAAATTTAGTACAAATTGTATTAATTACTATTCTAAGCATTTTGTTTAAAATGCTATATATTATTTTGATTAGATTGGAAAGGATGGCTAGAATGTATCCTGACATGAATACTGTGTGGGAATAAAGAGTTCCTGTTTTGCACAAACATTTCAACAAACATAGGATTTGCCTATATTCTCATTTTTTTCAGTCATCTTTTGTTAGATTATAAAACAATTTGTTGTTTTCTTTTCTGTCTCTGATATTCCTATTGACTGAAAACATTTAAGAACTGTACAAGCTTGAAGGGGAGTGGTACAGTACAAAACATACCATCAATTTTTTGAAAATTTATTGTAATTTTTAAAAATAAAATATTCACAGTGCACTTTCTTGGTTTATAACCCCTGACACCTACTATTCACTACATCTTAACTTGTTAATGGTCTAACATTTTCCATTGTATATTCTAAGTATTCTCAAATATTGATCCCATCTATTAAGAACAGAACACCATTGAATGGATGGGGATGTACACAGACTTCACTTGATAAAGAAGAAACATAGTGATCTCTTTGCCGTCTGTCTTAGCAATGTTTTTTTGTGGGCCAGTCTCCACAGGCAAGGGTAACAAAAGACAAAATGGGATGAAATCACACTAAAAAGCTTTTACACAGTGAAGGATACCATCAACAAAATGAAAAGGCGACTTGCTGAGTGGGGGAAGACATGTGCGAATCACACATGTGATAAGGGGTTAATATCCAAAACAAAGAGACTCACACAACTCCCTATAAAAAAACCCGATTAAAAAATGGACAGAGAATTTGAATAGACATTTTTCCAAAGAAGACATACAGATGGCCAACAGGCACATGAAAAGATGCTCTACTCCACTAACTACCAGGACAATGCAAATCAAAACCACAGCGAATATCAACTCACACCTTTTAGAAGGGCTATCATCAAAAAGAGAAAGAAATAAGAAGTGTTAAAGAGTATATAGAGAAAAGAGAACCCTCACACTGTTGGCGGGATTGTAAATTGGTGCAGCCTCTATGGAAAACAGTATGGACGCTCCTCAAAAATTTTTAAATAGAAATACCGTATGATCCAGCAACTTCACTTCTGGATACTTATCTGAGGAAAATGACAACATCAATTCGAAGAGATATATGCACCCCTATGTTCATTGTAGTATTATTGACCATAGCCAAGATCTGGAGGTGTCCACTGATAGATGAATGGCTAAAAAAGAAGTGGTACAATATTACAACTGGAGTGCTATTCAACCATAAAAAGGAATGAAACCTTCCCATCTGCCACAACATGGAAGGACCTTCAGGACATGCAGCTCAGTGAAATAAGTCAGCAGAAAAAGACAACCACCATGTGATTCCATTTACATGTGGAATATAACGAACAAATGAACAAACCAAATAAAACTGAAACAGACTTAGATCCAGAGGACAAATTATTGCTGCGAAATGGGGAGAGAGTTGGGGGTAAGATGCGAAATAAGATAAGGTGATTAAGAAGTACTAACTTTCAGGTACAAAATAAGAAAGTCATGGGATGGAATGTATAGCAGAGGGAATTAGCTAATAATGTGTGACGGCTCTGGGTGGCGACAGAGGGTGAACTAGACTTACCACGGGGGTCACGTCATAACGTCTAAAAACATCACATCGCCATGAAGCACACCTGAAGCTAACAGGATATTGTGTGCTAACCACCCTTCGGTAGAAATAAGTAAATAAATAAATAAGGCCTCTCCTTTCCATGTAGAACTGAATTTGCTCTGTGCGGCTTGTGAAATCCAGGAACCACAAACACACATCGAAGTTAAAGATCTAAGAAGGCAGGTGGGAGAAACTCCCTCCCTTGCTATAAAAGACTATTTTAAATTAAAACTTCCTTTTTTCTCTCTCTTTCTCTTCTCTCTCTGTATATTGATTTGTAGTATATTTATGATATTCCTTTAAGATACATTACATATTAATTCCCTACTTCATTTTGTTATTTCTTCTTTTCTCACCTATATCCCTTTTCATCCTGAAAGGCTCTCCTGGCACAAATGAATGTGGGGAGGAAGGACAGCATGACCTTCCATGTAAATGGTCATCTTTCTTTGTTTCCCAGCCTCGCACCTACATGCTGCCCAGCCTGGTGTGGAGGCCACGCTCACAGCCCTGGATGTCAGGAGCCAGAAGCCAAGCACCCTGGGCTCACAAGCTAAAACTTGTATGCCTGGCAAGCCTCAGACACCCAAGGATGGAATCGCTAATAAAGTACTGTGCCTCTTCAGTAATGATATCCTAGGGCTGCTGGGAGGGGTTCTTTTCATAGGAAACATACTCGTAATGATTTAATATTATCTTCCTGAACCCTTTGAGTCAATAGTTGTTTTTTTTTCTTTAACTTTCTCCCTTTATTTTGTAGTCTGGGTGATGTGAGCCAGTGTTCATTCTTTATGCAGCAGTCGTATGTGATCAACCTCTCTCTACTGAGCTCAAGATTCTTTTTCTCTTTTAACCATGCGCTTAAAAAAAATAAAAATTCTTGCCACCGAATGTCTTGTACAGACTGAAAAGACCTTTAGGTTAAACATTTGTTAGGCGTTGATGTGATCAAATACAATTTCAGTCTTGAAATATTCAGCCTTGCTTCTCTAAAATCGCACGTATGTGTCAGCTTTCAATTTTTCTCACTGGTGTTTTACACATGAAATCTATTTTCCCTGAGAAAATGGCATCTTTGTGTCTTTGTCTCCCCGCAAACTGCTTTCAGGCCTGTCCCGACGGGGCTCTGACTGCCGTGGCTCGGGGGAGGGGCCTGCCGACATTGTCAGCTCCTCTCGCATCTGTGATTTCTGGCCACTTGGCAGCATTAGAGGGTCTTAAAAAGGGGGCGAGGAGGGTGGGGCGAGAGCTTGCAGCTGATGGAAGCCCAGCTCCGAGTAACCGCCCCATGTTAATGACCAAAGAGAGCGGAGGGGCTGGAAAACTTTTATTGTGCCTTAATGAAAAAGATTTCTTTTTGGAAATAGCTAATTTACAAAATTGCACATGGTAACATTTTCAGATCTCAGTTTAGAATGCCCCTGTCCATATTATGTTACCAATTTCATTGCTTTTAACTTGGCAATGGCTCATGAAACTATTTTAATTTTCCATCACTGGCTTCTGGTTATTTCTGCCCTTATTTCCTCATAACATAACTGACAGCCCAATTAAACCTCTGCATTTTTAAATCTGGATTTTCCCCCCATAACTATTTTGCTTTCTTCTAAAACTTCCAGATGTCTTGGATCCTTTATGATTTTAATGCAGGCAAGTATATTTGCTCCTAGTTCAAAGACAGAGCTAGATGGACTGACCAGATGTTTCTATATGAAAAGCTTTGTAATACGCCAATAATCAGGGCAGTATTTTTGTTTCTTTATGGATACATTTACATTAGAATATACCTTTTTGTCTTTTGCCACTTACCAGTTGAGTTGATTTTTGAAACGTTTTTGTGGTCTGAGTTCAGAATTCGTACTATGGTCTGTTAACTCAGTGTCCTGGAGGATGAAGAGGGCACCCAATTCTGTTATCTTAGGGTCTCATGAGAGGGATGGAGCCTGCTGTGATTCGTTTCTTGTTATTTCTGTGTGGGGTTTTTGTGTGTGGGGGAGAGATAAGAAGTTGTAAGCTACGGGAGGCAACAATGTATTTTAACTCAGTTTCCGGCTTCGTACAAACATTAAAGGAATCATTAATATCTTGCCTCAAAGTGTCTGGACAAGAGTTAAAAAGAGTCCCTAATATATTTCAAGAAAACCTGTTTCCCATAATTAATAACAGGAAGCCCAGTAAACAGACATTTGCTGACAAATGAAACTGGAGTAGTTGCATAGACACAGAAACATGGGAAATGAAACAATGCGTCATTGTATAGCATCCCAGAGAGCGGCTTCCTCAGATGGACTTACGCAATGCTCACATAAACCTCAAGTAAATGACCGTTAATTTTACATTTGAAGGTAATTTCTGACCATTTAAACACATGCTTGTAGAGTGCAATCAGAGCTCCCACTGGCTACTATTTGAAAGTGATCTTAGATGATTTATATTCTTCACATTTAGGCAGAAAATCATTATTTTCTGGAATATAGGTTTTCCAGACAGTAAGCTTGAGGGAAGACATCTTTTTTTTCTTTTCTGTAACATTGTTATGAGATTTTTTTAACTATCTTTGATGCACACTTCTAGAAATGAGAAGACATGATAGGATAATTTTGGTTTGTGTAATACAGTTTTATTTTTTGGGGGGTGGGTATATATTCGCAAAGTCACAGGCAAGCTAAATGCAATAGTCATTAATTAGATGCAGAGGATCACTAAACAACCTGACCCACTTATCCTTTAATCTCCAGACAAAGCTTCCTGGGATGTCAGTGGCTTTATCTTGCAGTAGCATCCTAGAGTGGGGACTGTCTGATCACAGCTCTGACCTGGAAAGCAGCAAACTGTGATATGTGTCTCCCTGTTTCTTAGGAACATTGAGCTCGATTTGAATTTTGGGGCTTTCACAATTAGCCATTTAATTTGCAGCTAATTTTTAGGTATGAATGATGTGATCCTTTGTACGAGAAAATGTTATTACGTTTTAAAGGTGATTATCTGAGGACACTTAAATGTAAGATAAAAGTTAAGTTCATTTCTGGTTTTGCGGAACGAATAGAAGAAGGGATGATGGTCAAAGTAAGGAAATGTTTTTGCTTTATGATGTAAAACAAAGAAATCTAAACTGTGTCACACAGCTTTCCTGGCAAGCTCCCTGTGGCATCTTGACATTAGAGAAGTCAGGATGGACAGTGTCCTGGGGACCAGGGTCAGAGGTTTTTGCCCGTGTGTCATGTACGTCCACGTAACTGACCAAAAGCTGAAAGCCACAGGCAGCAGTTATAAATTTAAGGCAGAGCGGTTATGCTCAGAGCTGACTATGCCCAATTAAAAATAAAAATAAGTTTTCATATTTTATATGTACATGGATGAAGAAAAGTAAATATGACACACTTTATCTCCAGAATCTTATATTGGTTGTGGAATTTGGAACCCACTGAATTGAATATCTTAAATTTAAAGAAACAATCGAATTGGAAAAATTATCAGAGTGAAACTTTGTTAACTGCAAGTGGAAGTAAGACATTTTCTAAGTTGTAAAATTTTAGGGAGTTTGGAGGTGAGCGAGAAAGGTACAGAACATTTTAGGTGATTAAATTTCAAGTATACTTGTTTGAGTTTTTGTGTAGTATAGATAGGATGGATGATTTTTATCGATCACTAGAAGTATAGCAGTCACTCAGAATATTTTTGTAAGAAAAACATAAGTTAATGAATCCTAAATTACAAAAATCTCATTACAGTTCTCTTTTGTTAGATCCTTATGGAAAGAAAAGCCCAGCAACTTAATACTAGAACTACACCATTTTCAAGTTTATACTGTAGGAAATGCAAAATATTTTTGCAAATATTTTAGGGGAGGATCTTGGAAGCCTTTTAAGTATCAACTATAAACTTTCAATGGTTAAACATAAGTTTATATGGAAACAATGAATATAAAAAGATAATCATTTTCACAGGAGGACTTAATATTATACACTCATGTCATGATATTTAAAGCTGTTCTTGGAATGGTTCATCTCATAGATAATGGGACTTAACATTGTTCAGTACAGTGGTCCTAGAGGACCCCAAGATCTGGTGATGCTTATTTCCCAGGTAAGATAGGTTTAAGAGAATTACCAATGCCTGACAAGAAAAACATTGCCCCTCCTTTGTTGGAGTCCTTTGGAGCACAGTGTACTTAGCCCTGAGATGAAGATGATGGGGAGAACCTGGTGCATTTAAGAGACAGCAATGAGCTCTGCCGCAGCGTCAGTAAATTGTCTTGCTTGTGTGGGAGAATACTAACTACATCTTCAGTCCTTACAAATGAGATGTGGAAGCAAAAAAAAATATGCTGACCTTGGGTCAAAATTTTGATCAAAAAGCTAAAAATATAAAAAGCAGAGTTATAGGTAAGACCTGCGTTAATTTTCTAACCATGATGCCTTCTGCGGTTTGTGTCTGGTATAAGAATTTCATTCTTCTCTTTGCTCCTCATGTAACTGTACGCTTTCTGGTTCCTCTATTAGACTGTTTTCTAGTTCCTATTTGCTTTTTAGGAAGCTGCCTCAGGAGAAACTGAAAAGCCATTTCCTGACTTACACCTTTCCCTCTTTCATTTTTATGTACGTATGAATGTATTTATATATTTAGCCTTTTATAAATTTTCTCTTAAAGGTATTTCAAAGAGATAAAATATATGGATATGAATGAAAGCTGGCAAATTATTTTTTGATTACTTGGTAACGCCTGCCTTCTGACACTTTTCTGTCTGGTACCTAAGAAATTTCCAACGAGCTGGGGAATTTCTGTTTCAGCTATCAGGTATGAGCTTGGCTATTAATGCTGGTGGCTGGAAGCTCAAACCAGCTGGGGTATTGGTATTAGAGAATTTCATAGTTTCAACACCTCCTTCCCTACTTACTCATAAGTTTCATTGTTATCATCAAACAGAACTCTAAAACTATTCCATACTTTCAACACAAGGAAGTTCTTTCAAACTTCGACCAGATTTCTTGGGCTCATTCCTGTCCTGCCTCTCGGTGTGCTGTGGTTAGCACACCTCAGTCCACTTCCTGCCATGGTCATCTTTCTAAACACTGCCACCTGCAACATATGCTGAACCTATGGGTGGAGAACATGTTATTGTGTTAACAATGTGCTAGCAGCAGAAATTAAGATGGAAGAGCAGTTTTCAAATATCCAGACATGGATAAATGATGGTTGGGATGGAACTTACATTGAAGTAACAATTAAAATTTTATTTGTAGTATAAATATGGGTCAGGACTGGACATGTAGATGATCTCCAAATATCAGGAGTGCTCATTCTCCTATAATAAATAACAGAACATGCCTACGGTGTAAGAGGCAGCCTTTTTAAATTATTTGCCTTACAGAAAGAGCAAAACGGTGCACTATTCCTGCCATCCAGTTAATATTCCTTCTTTTTCTTTTCTTACCAGTTACATGTCTTCCTCCTTCAAAGAATATCAATTTTCTATGCTACAGGGGAAATTATGTTTACAATTTTTCATTTTAGAAAATCTGTGGATATTTAAGATTAAAACTAATTTTAGAATATAAACTGCTTTTTTCTAATTTAAATGGAGAATTTGGGTAACATTGCTTAAGAGAATTCCAGACTTTTTAAGACCTTGTCGAATTACAGAAAATCTGAGTATGCATCATGAATTTTGTTGAATTTTACTTACTTCCAGATGAAGGATTTATTGAAACTTTAAAACATGGTATATAACTTCCCCATGAAAGAGAACTGGAGTAATGTGCATGGAACTTTTAGAAACTAATGCTGTTCAATTCTACATTTCTAGTCTGCATGGGATACAATATCCTTAAAGTTTGCAACTTGCTTTTATTGAAGTACAATAAATAGGCATGTCAAACTGAACATGGAGATAGGACTCAAATCAGCTCACCTTGATTCGGTTATTCCTTCATTCCCTAAATAAATATTGATTGCTCATATGAATGGGGTATGTGCCCTTTTATTTGGCTGGCTCCTACTTTCATTGGCTTCCACATTTTACAGGGTGGGAATAGACTCAACAGCTATTTACCTATCTGGGAAAAATTTATTGAATAGGAAAACCACAGATTTTTCTTTTCTTTTTGGTATGCTTTACACTTTCCCTTGTAACTTCTATGGCAGCATACAGTGATCAAGCCAGACTTGCTACACAGAATAAATTATATTTTCAGATAACAAAAATTCATCCTTTAACAATGTTTATTAAGTAGAACCACTCAAGATTTAACTTTCAGCAGAATACACAATTTTAATTATACATAATTCAATATTCTTTTTTTAAAATAATTAGGTCTTACAAAGTCAACATAGTGCAGATTATAAAATTTATTGTCAACACATTATAAAAAGAGAGCTCCATTATTTTTATATTATGTTAATAAATTTCAATCTATAATTTCAAGAAGAATTATTTGTTATAGTCACAAAGCTCTAAGAGAAAATATTTCTAATGGTAATGATTAGTTTCATTAACTTAAATATTTCAGATATTTGTTATTTTGAGAGGCAATGTACTTTTTCGTTAATGGGAATTAGAACATTTTGGACCCTGAAACCTATTAAACTACCAAATAACCATTTGATTATGCTCTTTCATCATATTTAGTGTAGTCACTGAAAATAGAACAGAAGGCTAAATAGAAGATGCACAGGATAATACACTCTAATTTTTACTCTTACATAATCTTTTGAAAACATCTAAAATATGCAGTTAGTGTTTAAACATGCCTGACTTTCAACCAATCCAATTTCCAGAAAGATAGGATTAAGCATCAGTGACTCTAACAGATAAATTATTCTATCCTTATAGTGAATCTACACGCATACATCGTAGCTCCTAAAACAGGAAACGTCACAAGTTCCCCTTAACAACTGTATGGGGACATGAAAGCTTTCCATCAAAAGGGGCCTTAGGCACCACGTAACTGTGGGACTGTCTCCAGCAGATACACAGTGCGGCCATGAACGCTCTTGGTGGGTGTACCTGCTTCAGCAGACGCTGTTCCCTTCTGTGTTGTAATATATCTGTATTCCAGTAAATATGTGTTGAATGAGTAATCCTGGCAAGAAGATAATGCTTCCTCTTTTCTTATACCCCTACACCTCCCACTTATATCTGCAGATTTTCCTCTCATCCATGACTGCCTAGCACTGAGGAATAAAGCAAACAGAAGGATCCGAAAGGAAGATGCCTTATAAGATACGGCAGAACTAGTCTTGGATGGAACAGGAAAAAAGGTTAACATTTCACTTTGGATACTTGGCACAATGCTGTTTTTTCCCTTAGAGAATAAGCAGTTGGTAGGAGTCACCAGATATTTATTATTTGGCCTCTCAAGGCTGATGGCAAGCTTATCCTTAGATCATCTGCCTTACATGATCATTTAGGATTCAGGTCTTCAGAAAGCAGGGGCTGTATCCAACTTTCTGTTATTCTTCCCACCTCTCAGCCAGAATAAGCATTTTAGGGGCCATCAATAGATGCATAGGGCATTTACACTCTATTTGAGTTCCAGGGGAAGGAGATGGGAAAGAGAGAAATCAATGTTTGACTCAAGAGGCTGAGAGTTTATTTGAGTCAGGTGTGTGTCTAGCAATATGCAGAAGAGAATCTGTGGAGAAAAAATGACTTACAAGTATGTGAAGGGGAAGACATTTTAATGTCAGTGTCCGAATTTCCCAATTAAAATATGATCATTCGCATCATGCTTTAGCAGTCTAAATATAATAGCAGCTAAGACTCTCTAAGAATACTTAGATTCTTATTTAAGACCAGGAAGGAAGGATCTGGTTAGAACCCTAATTTCCAAAAATAAAAAAAAAAGTATTATTTAGCACAATACCATCATTACAATGAAATCTGTTAGCTGATTGGTTGATGTTCTAAAGTAAATGCATAGTGAGAAATTTTTCAGAATTAAAAAAACAGGTCATTGGCTAACACTTCACAATCAATCAATATATGAATAGGCAGGACTAGCAATAAACATGCACCTTTACCCTTATAAATAATTTTTCAAATTGTCTCTTTAGGTGTGCTTTTAAAAACATTTAAATTTTAAGCACATATTTGTAAATAAGGCAACATGGAAAATGTCATAAATTAAATGTAAGCATTCCCCATATAGCATATTTATTAAAATTGCTCAAATATGAATAATTGCATTATTTTGGGAGGCCTACAAAATTCAAAGTACTGCTAAAAATCACTACACTAATCTTTTGAAAATAGGATGGTAATGATTTTTTTATGAAGCTAACCATTTAGTCAATATTTCAGAATCTGTCCTAAATGCTAAAAATACTGGACATATGGCCTTTTCTAGGGTATGTGGAAGAAAACTGGGAAACTGTGCAGCTGGTGGGAAGCACAGTAGGTTTGGAGCTCCAGGTTCTGGCTCGACAGAAAGCATGTGACCCGCGCCTCTCTGAGAACTGTGGTCGGTCCTAACAGATGAACTCCCTGGAGAGTAGGTGGTCATGATAAATACGGTATCATGGAGTCCCCTTAGGAAAGAGGCTTTCCTTTCTTCTGTAACTGATAGAATCTTCTTAGTAAAAGTTTTGAAGAATAATTTGACCTTGGTTCTAACCTGAATTATATCCAGACTGCGGCCACTGCTCACCACTGCGCCCTAATGTGAGCCGTTACATCTCCCGCCTGGGATCCTGCCACGCTGTCCTAACTGGTCTCCAGGCTTCCTTGCTCATCACCAGGCCCCTGGTCTGCCCTGCTGTTCACACAGGAGCCACAGCGGCTGTTTTAAAGCTCAAGCCAAATCACAGTGAGTCTGCTCTCCAACAGGTTCCCACCTCTCTTGGTATAAGATCCCAAGTCTTAACCATGCTGCTTGTTCATTTGTTCAGACCATAATGGTCTCCTTACCCTTCCCCAGGCACACTCCTGACTTCTTGCCTCAGGGCATTTGCACTTGCTGAAAGCTCATCTTTGCATATTCATAACCCATCCAACTGGGCCCTTTCATTCAAGGCTGCTCAGTTAGTGCTTTATCCCAGAGACCCTCCCCCATAACCTCACACAGTTTCATGCCCCTCTTTGTCACTTTACTGATTTTATGTATGTGTTTACTATGTGCAAGGAATGTGTTTGCTGATGTCTCTTCAGCAACTAGAAGAATGCCGGACTTAAAATATAGGTGCTCGATAAATACTCATAGAATAAAATAACGAATGAACGTATGACCATCAGTCTCAAAGGGACATAAGCCATCAAACCTCCCAGGGGCACATCTACTTCTTGAATTACATGGTCACCACTCTCCTAATCTTACAACGATGCTTCTGTTTTATGCGATTCATGTGTTTCTCCAGGTTTATTCTTTGACAAGCTCTTTATCTGTACTTTGAAGTGATTAATCCTTAGAACATAGTCCCATTAAAATCTCCAAAAGCAATCAACATTGGCAATTTGTTAAAGTCATGGGAACCAAAGGAAATGCACTTTATGGAATAAACCCAAACGCTCCCCTCCAGTTTCCTCAACTTCTAAGGCTCTTACATTCAGCTTATACAGAAAATTGAGACTGTTCCATGTTTACAATATAAACCCAGACAATTCAGTACTTTTCAAATCGCTAGTGATCTCAGTCCTAGAACCAGTTCTTGCATGTCCGCAAGGTTTTTTTTTCTAAGTCAATATTTCAATATTTCAACAAATACTCAATGTTTCAGTGAATATTCACTGTGCACCTACTCTATTAAAAGCACTCTGCTGAATGATGGGGCCCTGCCTTTAGGGACTGGTCTTCTAAGGATGAGAAGATAGCCACAAAAGGAACAAATTGGTGCCACCTGGAAGGGAGGGAGCTGGGAAGTCATAGGAGTTTAAGAAGAGGTTAAGTTTAGCAGAGATGGATAGGAGAGGAGTATTGGTAGAGAAAGTGGCATTTCAGATGGGCTACTTTTGGACATTCAGAGAAGAATAGGGAGAATCATTTCAAAAGGAGGAAATAACATCAGCAAACCCGGAGGGTGTATGGCAAAGGTTCCCACACCAGTTCCACAGGTTTACATGATAATGGGGACTCTGGGCTATTACTGCTTATGCACTTAAGTTCTCTGTATAAGAGAATAATAGTTCTAATAGATGGCCGGGCCTAAATGTAAATGCATTTGTCTGTACACTTGAAAATGAGCATTAAAAAAACCTACACATTTCTATTATTTTCCCTACTTTTACTATTTAAAATAAAAAAATTCTCAGTGGTCATGAGATTAGAAAATTCAATAGGTAGCAATTGCATGCTATTACAGGCAATGCATTCATATTTATCTTTGAGCTCTTGAAGAAAAAAGGAAAATTACATACATTTTTAAACCATTCTTTATAGTTGACGTAAATAAAAAATGTGCCACATACATTAGGTTAGACTTTAAATGAGTTAACCTTATCAGATCTTTGCTTACACAGCAATATCAGATCAATGCTTACATACACACGTTTAGATGTTTCTCATGTTTCGTATTCCCAGTGCATATAAACATGGAGACCTTGCTAAGAAACCTGATGGTAAAACTGTTCTTCTGTGTTTGAATTTCTAGTAGGAATAGAAAAAAATTTATCTCCCATGTGCAATTCACAACTTCACTGTAACTTTCTCTATCCATTGCATGAAATACATGGCAGAAGAAGGGAATGCTACCCTCAGTGAGAATGTCAGCATTGTGCACTTTCTACATCTGAAAGCATCTTTCACTTTACTTGCATTTTCAAATGAGAAATGTTAACATTCCTGTGCAAAGTGGATTTTGAGCCGGGCAGAGCTGTCACACCTGGTGGCTGGCCGTGCTAGCCCCTCAGGGACCCAGCCCTGCTCCGGGATTAACAGCCTAGGGTCCTTCCTGGTGGGGACTGGCTTGGCTTTTGCATCCCAGTAACAAAATTATATCCAGCCTGAAATGCCACTGACTTAAACATGTGTTCCAAATGTGTAAATGAGGACAAAGACGGAGGGGAAAACAAATGGCTGTGAGTTTGTAGCGTTTTGTTTAGAGAGGAAACAGCGTGGGAAAAATACAAGTTATGTGTCATGCTGGGATCATTATTTAATTTTTGGCAATTGCCATGCTACCTCATCTGAACTGAGGCCTGAGTTAACCTTCTAAAAGCCAGATCTGATCCTGTTGTACGTTGGTTTAAAATCCTCAAATGACTGTTTGCCTGATATGCAGCAAGTGCTTGAAGGTTGTGTACCTGAACCACGTGTTCACAAATGAGCAAAATGGGATTCCCAGAATAACGTGCTACACATGTAGACAAGGAGTAAATGCTTCCGTGAACCCACGATGGTCTGTGGGAGTTGGGGAGCAGGCTACCTTCTGACTTGGACTGCAGCTCTCCCCTGAGCGTCCAGCCTGCCGGATCGCCCTGCAGATTTGGGGCTTGCCAGCATCCTCAACAGCACAAGCAGTTGCTTACAATAAATCTCTCTCTTTCTACCTCTCTGCGCAAGTACACACCCATGTGCACGCACAGCCTATTGCTTTTGTTTCAGGGAGAGCCCTATTCCGGAAGGTCGGATGTCTTAACGATGGCTCTCCAAATACAGACCAGCCCCCTCAGGCATGCTTCGCCGTTTGACTTCGTGGCAGATTCTGTCACAGACTCCCCTCTTAGAATTGTTTTAGTGGAAATCTGCAGGATGTGTTGGCTTCACTTTTGCGCTAGAATTATTCCCCCACACAGGACTGACTATCTCAGCAGCCACTGCTACATCCCTAGAATTGCCATGCTGATAGGCGGCGACTTTGAAGGTTATTTCCGCTCTATGCCACAGCCACCCTGCAGTTAGCTGGCCCAGAAGGCAAAAGGTCGGTATCAGTGGAAAGGCCCATAGCAGAAGACGATGGGGGAGGCACACGAGAGAATTCCACCATGTCGAGCAAAATCGTCTCCACTCCCTACAAGTCAAAGTATATTACATGGTAAAGGACTTGGCTGAGATGTTTTCGTTCTGTTATTCAGACGAAGGGCTTGCAAATACTGATAGACTTTAATCCAATATGAATCTCAGGCAACAAAATGTTTCGTAGATATTTGCCACGCCCTGTTTCTTGAAGCAGGTATGACAGTGGGGCAGATTTAGAAGGAGCCTTTGCAGAAATGCTGACGGGGATCCTTTACCTGAAAGGACAGGCTTCCCTGCATGGTGACACCAGAGGTGAGGGCTGGCGGCTGGCGGGGGTGGGGGGTGGACGGAGGCTGGGGGGCGCCCTCCTGGGGTCGGGGGCGTCACCCTGAGCTCCGCAGGACGAAGGGCGCATGCCCCGAGGCCCTCCGAAGGCTCCTACCCGCGTCCTAAATGCGGACGGCTGCAGTCACGTTGACCTGCGGTCGTGACTGTTCCCTATGGAGAATTCTCTCCTTAGAACCTTGTATCTATAGGTTATTAGTTAGCTTACAATATTCATTCAGATAAAGGATTGAAGATGCAGGGTTGCTTTTACATCAAAGCTGTTTTGCTATTTTTTGTACTTCTGTTATACTGGCTTTCATTTCTTTCATGCACATCTTCACGGGGAAAGTCTCCCTCTGCTCCTGACTCCCCAAGGCGGTGACTCCGCTGGAGTAGAGCTCCTTGCTCGCCTACTCATTCTCCTCTAGACACGTGTGAATTGGGAAGTTGGAAGAAAGACGGGGCACGTGCGCCAGCCTATCCCCACCCCTCTTTCACTGCGCGTGTGTCTCTGCCCCTCCCTGAAGAACTGGCCTGCCTGCAAAATGTAGGAACTCTTGGATGACCTTCTCCGCGGGGCAGTTTTCAGCCCACATGTTCGAAGGTGTACCCACCATCTTCAAAATCTCAACTGCAGCGGTAACAAGGCGACATTCTGTTTTGCTACCTACTTTATTCAGAACCTGTGTGGGGAAAGGTGCAATTTTATGAGTGCCTCAAGAACAGGAACTGTTTCGTGCACCATTTGAAGCCAACAAGCCCTTGTCTCCTGCACCACCATGGAGCATTACCAGCATATATTTGCCTGTATTTCCTACTATTATTATGACAACCCATTTTCTTTTTCCATTTGATTCAGAACTGTGTGTGTGCTGAACCACACACACACACACACCTTTTGGACACAGGAGGAGCCAGGGTGCAGGTGGGGCGGCTCTGCCCGAGCACAGGGTCAGGATTTCTTCATTTCCTCCTAGGGTGTCCCTCCTGATTCAGAGGTGGCACTTCTTCCTGGGCAGGAAAACCACCAAGACCCAGAGGGAAATAAAACTCTCCCTTCTCGTTTACTGTCGCAGCGACGGAAGCCTCTGCAGCATTCAGGCACCGAACGTTGACCCTTGTAAGAGCCGTGACGACTCGGTCCGAACCCTTGGAACAGGCTGACCTGGGGGCAAAGAGCTCCAGGCCTGCACGAGCCAACCCGCATGCACGCCGCTCGGCACCTTCGAGGTGGACAGCGGAGAACCATCTTGGTCCCGGGAGGCTTGGGGGTGACCGCGAACAGGGCAGGGGGGAAGCCAGGACGGCCCTGGGGGAGCAGCACGGGGCTGTCACCGCAGCTGCCGGGGGCCCCTCCGGGAAGGGTCAGTCACAGCCATGAGGGAAGAACGCGGAATGCCAAGGGCGGCCCTTCGGGACCCTTGGACTCTCTTTGAAGGTAACACGGCAAACCTGAGACCCTGTGGCTGCTGAAGGCTTCCCCTACTCCGTCCCGACCCCCAGGGCAGAGCCCAGGGCCCCGCAGGGGCTCACCACGGGTCCGGTCCGTTCAGCGATCTCTCCAAGGCAAGTTGGTTTTCTTTATAAAACTATGCTGTTATCTTGGAAACCGTCTTAACTTCAAGTCTTCTTAGCAGTTTTATTGGACATACATCCTTCCAGGTCCCACCAGAATGAATCAAAACCCCTGACGTTGCTGTGGCTGTTTCTAGGGAACACGATCCCGTCATCATGGCTCAGACATCCTTGAGGCTCCTCGGGGACGGGTCAAAGGCAGGATAAGCCCTTTTCCATTTGCCCAAGATAATGGCGGTGATGGGGACAGATGGGACGGAAGATGAGGCTTCAGAGGTAAGAGAAAGGATCTAAGAAACGCGGGCCCAAGTTTCAAGGTGACCATTGGCAGCTGGGCCAGCGGCCAGATGGGCCAGTGATCCCAAGAGCTATTACGGCTACGAGACTCCGAATGATCACGGGCGCTACAGTTTGATGGAGGTATTGTGTCCCCATCTGCCTCCTGCGCAGGCATCATGGTGCCCCAGCAATTTCACTGCTTTGAAATGATTTCGAGGCCTCTCCTTCGTGGTCGCCAGGTCTGCTAACACATTACGCGGTACGGTGCACCCAAGCCAGAAGACAGACCGGCTGCCATCACGGAGCTGCCTGAGGCAGTCCTGGTGGGACTGAGCTGAGCCGGAACACACAGTCTGTGCTCACGTCGGGCCATTTACACCCCGAGGACATCACTGGTTTGGTGAGGACGGACCCTGCCACACAGAAAAGGGCTTGAATACATTTTAAGAACCCAGGTGGTCCTTGCAATGGATCTGAGTTCTTCCAAATGCCTGTAGATTCATTGGAACGAACGTCCTATAGGAGAAGCAGCTCGTGTCTGATCCCGCAGAAGATGCCCCTGGCTGGAGTTTCCCCCCGTTGATGACACACATGCTCTAAGAACTGGGCAGGATATGATGGCAATCAACCAGCAATGACTGGCAGCTCTTTGTTATGCACTACCAAAGCAAGCGGTATCACCTGGCTAAAAACCAATAAATATTAATCAGATATGTGTCTATTTTTTTCCTGAAAATGAGCTAATGTATTTGATTAACCCTTGGATTCCCATTTTAAAATATGCTGGAATCAAAGAATAGGATTTATCCCCAAAGGATAATCTGAATATAACCCAGTGTTTATTTTTGTGATTCTTAGAGTTTAGGATTTTTCTTCGTCTAGCCTTCATTACGATGGTCAATTATTTTGAAAATCACCAAATAAGGACAATTTTGAAATCTAATTCTTTGAAATTTCTGCTCATTTTCATTGCACATACTTGGAAAGTTGCTATCCTCAAAGTTAAGATGTTTTATGATGACATTTCCTATAACCATATAGAAAGGTGGTTTTCTATTAATTTCAGATTTTATTTTTGAATAAGATAAAAGTTAATTACCTTGAGTACTTCTTACTTTGTTTTGAATCAACTTGATTATGAACAACTTAAGGGCAGGGAAAAAGTGGCTCTCGTGTTTTTGATACCCTCTTTCCCACGTAGCCAGTGTTTAAAATGAACAAGAGCTCAGTGACAGGTACTGAATTAAGGCTGCGCGGTGAGCCAGCCCCTATCTTTCCACCTTGACCATAGTCTATGCTATCCGACCAGCATCGCACCTGCTTTCTGCTCCTCAGGGACACCATGTGAATTTGACTTTACTATTTACATATATGGTGACGAATCCATGATAACACAGGAAGGTTTCAAAAACGACTTATGAATGAAGAGAAAACTAGATGCAAATCATGAACAAGTATTCTAATATAAAACTTTCTAATGAGAGTTTCTTAACTGACTTCTGTGGTAACTATTCAATAACATTTCAAAGACTGATTGGGGCACTTATTTTTCAGGGAGAAGTAATGGAAATTTTTCAGAATAGCCAATCTGACTTTAGAAGGCAATTTCAAATTTGTTGTAGATTTTCTTAGAATTTAGAGCAGTACTACAAACAGGAAATTACCACAATACCTTCCAGGGTTTTGTGATTATATTGTCCTTGATATTTAATAAAAGTTTTACCATAGTAAGCTAAACTGGCACATAGATACACTGATACATATTTTAAGATAGTGAATACCTTCAAAGATATTTTTAAGTGAATGAAAAATATATATAGTAAAAAATCATATGCAGCATATAATAAACACTCTACTGTTGTTTGTGAAATGAATGAGTTTCTGTAGTGAGTTTCACTCTCTGACATGAAATCAAGAACTATTTTTTTAGAAAGCTGAGAAACAACAAAAAAAACTTTTCGGGCAATGACTTACATGTCTGCTCCAAGACAGAAGTTGATTTGAGTCAGAGTTTCACATCGAGAAAGATGCAGGCGATCAATGCGTGAAGAATCAGGAGGAAGTAAGCCTCGTGAGTTGGCCAAGTGTGCATCTAAGCCAAATTTGAGTTGTTTATAGACATTTTAGAAAATGTCAGGAAAAATCTGAGAGGTGTGAGATTTTAGGACTTTAAAGTACATATTTTTAATCCTTGACAGACCCCACTGACCATGATCCAAGATGGAGGATGCCTACAGATTATATTTTTTAAACCATCAGGACACACACTGCTTTGATGCCCAATGTCCTCCCCAGAGGCAACCTTCAAATAAACATTCAAATAAAGACAGATCACAAAGGGGCTGCATTTCAACAGTTTAAAGGCACTATCCTTGAGGGTAATTTTGTCCCTTTGCAAGGATTATTGGTGGCTCCATTCAGCTGGATGGAGGCCATTACAAGGTGCCGTTCTCTGCCTTACAGACAAGTTCAGTGCATTTACTAAAATGCTTGAGATTGATTTTTAAATTGGCAACCATTACTTTTTTTTGAGGCATTGCTTCTATTTAAATGGAATAGCAGAATATGATATGTTGACTAGGTAAAGGAGATTAAAAACAGGCAAACTGGTGAGCCACAGGGAAATGTGGCTGAGAACAAAGTAGTTCATCAAAAAATATATCTAGTTGGTGTGGAAATGAAAGGTGTCTTCTCCACACTGGTCAAATTCTATCATGGTGACCTTCAAGAGAGTTCAGTGTACAGGGTACACGGATTTGAAATACAGAAGTAAAACAAAAAGTAAAGTAAAAAAATTTTCCATGGTGCTTATGCATGTAGTCTCCATGTCAATCTTTATCGTAAAGGAACTCATCACAGAGATTTGACCTGCACATCCGAGAACTGATTACCTATGATAATGTGAGAGGGGGCCGGCATCCTTTCTAGATACCATCTTTTATTTGTAAAATGCTTTATTAAACTGATGTTCCCCTCACCCTCACCTGTTCTTCCATATTTGAGGGCAATGATGCCATTTTAGGGTAGAAAAGCAGTTACATGCACAGGTGAGGAGTTCAGATGCCAGCCCTCCCTGTAGGTTTTATGGCATCTTGAACTTGCTAACTGCCTCATTTCTGTTTACTCATTTCCAGAGTAAGAATAGTAATCAGACTTATGCCACAGAAATTTTAATGTGAATTAGATGCATTGAGTGTAGTGTGATTTCCTGGTAGTAAGGACTAATAAATGCCCCTAGTTTTGTGACCTATATATGGGGCACGTGTTTGTTTACAAATGGAGAAGCTGAGCAGCAAACGTGTTAGTGCTTGTGTAGGAGGTTTGATGTTTCTGGTTGACACAGATTGACTCAGTTCCATCTTGTATTAGAACTAATGTTATTAACCAGATGGAACGGCTATGTTTCGTCTCTGTATGTTTCCCTTAATCCAGTCATTTTTAAAGAAACACCTGAGAAACTGCAAGAATTCTATTTTATCACTCCAGATAATTTACTCCATGAACTTGAGTTACTAGTTTCTCTTCTCAGGCCTCAGTTTCTCTGTCTATTGGAAATCTCTAAGGTCCTTTTCTCACTGAAAATAATATTGTTTCACAAACTAGGCAATCAAAGTCTTGAACTCTGAGGCTTGACTCTAATAAATAAATATCATAAATGAAGAGAAAAGGAACCCACATTTTGCTCATAAAACACATTGTTACATTTTATTTTACACACATCATTTAAGCTCTGATATTCTCTAGGGAAGCTCTTCCTTGGGCTTAACATCCCATTTCAAAAGAACTCATGATGAAAACTCACATGCATAAATTCAATTTAACACTGAGAGCAGTTACAGAATTAAAGTTTTCCCTACCAAGCTCAAATATGGTAATTAATAAAGCATTGTGTATTCACGTGTGCATACGGTATAATGTATCACTGCTTCACATGACAGACAATATCCAAATCTGATGTAAGCAAATATTTCTGAAAGTCAGTGTGATGTTCCTTAAATAATTAATTTCACAATTTCAGCTAAGAAACTACTTTCTAGATATACTACGATCTGCTGTTCCATTTTTTACATGTTACATTTTTCTCCTTCATTTCTCCCTTTCTAAAGATAAGCCTTATATGACTATTTGAATACAGTATTTTTTTAAAAAGAATGAAGAAAATCACAGACATTCCTGAAATTGCATACTTTGATGACACTTGATTTATGTGTGCTGTGGACACCCACAAAAGCAATTTAATTTGGGTCTATTTTTCTGTTTATACAATATTCTAGAGGCAGTGATAATTTTGGTGGACAAATCGGTTTAAGAAAGTCATTTCTAATTGTCTGCTTTATGACATGATCTTAATAGTTGTTGATTAAATTGTTATTTCCCAAAAGAATAATTTAAATCTTTTGTATAGACTCAAGTAGAAACAAAATTCTCAATATAGTTATAACATTTTTTATTTCAAGTGCATTTTTGTAATTCATTTTACAGTTATTAATTCACTTGATGTGGTATTTTCCTCCATGGATTCAAGCTGCACTCTTGATTTTTGGCATTTAAGCAGCATTATCTGTTTCCAACATTTGAAACTATAAGTTAAATTCCTTACATTCATTCCCTTGGAAAGTTCAGTATACATACCCCATGGTTATAACTAGTTTAAACCTAAAGCATAGCCTGAATTAACAAGAGAATTTATTTATCCAAGTTGTTCATCAACAATAAATCTGAATGAGTGTGCACTGCTAAAACCCGGGGTAAAAATGTGGGCAGTTCCTCAACAATCACTCAACGATCAACTTCCCTGCAGTGGAAAGAGTGGTGGTGCTTGCTTGAAATACACCTTAGGTAATGCCCGACGATGTCTATTTTGTGACTCTTAGTATTAATGTCTAAATCAGCATTTGGGAAACTGCTGCAGTCACATCATACGGTTGCAGTAATAATCCCTCTTTTTGTTGTGCAACCCAATGGTTCCAGATTTTTAAGGAGTTTACAAAGAATATCCAGCCCAAACGGGATCTTTACAAATATGTGACTATGATGTTTCCTGACCTTACACGGCTCATCAGTAAAATGCAATCAGAATTATCTAAGATCTCCTTAAGCTCTCATTTTACACATGGTACGTCAGTCAGGAAATCAGCAGATTCTGCTGGAGAATACCCTTCAGAAGGCACAAAGAGGAATCAAAGGCTACATACAAGGGAATTTAGAAAGTGATGATTAAATACTTGAAAGGAATAGTCTTGAATAAGTATATGTGACTACATTTCAAATAGTCTGGACCACTTGGCACATGTGTGACATACTGAAATATTCTGAGAGCACAGAAATAGTCAATCTGTTAATGATCTCAATTTTAGTTAATCTCCCAGGACTCTGAGACCCACTAACCCTAATTACCTAAACTACTGATAGAGAAACTGAGATCCAAAAAGAGTCACCCAGTTAATTAGTAACACATCTTACTGCTTATCCAGCACTCCTACCAGCTGTGTGACTATAATGAGAAACAAGCATAAGAATACTGATAGTTAATGAACCGACCAGAGTTTTAGAGAAACAAGAATAAAAATGACTCCAATGAATGACATTGACTGTAAAGTTATCTAGAGGGAAAGAATATTGGTAGCTTACAGGCTAAGAAAGATAATATGTGGCTGAGAAAAGAAAAGTTTCAATAAAAATGTAGAGACTATGCTCACATTTCTTCTGACTGTATTATAAGGAAAAACCTTTAAAGATCAGCTTTCCATGCTCTTGAATTCACTTTATAGTAAAAAGGTGATGTTCTTGAATAAATGATTTAGTAAACAAAACTTACGGAAGAAATAAATAACTTCTAAAAATGTTGTAGAGCAATATATTCTTCTAAGAAATGGTGAATTAAAAAAATTACTGTATTTTTTTTTCTTTTACACCTGGTATAAAAGATCAGAAGTCACATTTATTCAGGGCTACATTATACTCTGATTTGAACCTAAAAAAAAGATGGAGTCTTGCATACTTGTCTATCTCCCTCTTTAGACAGTATAAGCATAAATACTGTCTGGAGTAAGTTTTGCTAGTGTTCAATCTTGAAATAAGATTATTCAATTAGTAGTTCCTTAATGCAAGTTGAAAATGGTTTAGGTGGAGAGCAGTGTAAGTATCTAACCTAGTAATTTAGTTGTATCTTTCCTCTTTAGGCATTAAGATCTGGACTTAAGTTGTAAATTGACTATTGGTATTGCTCTATAAACTGCTACCTCAAAAAAGAGATTTATAGAGAAAAAATATATTTAGACTCACCATTATGTGATTCTGTAGTTTTTCTCCCCAAAGACTGTTTAAGATGACACATGACAGTAAGGGTGCTGACACAGATTCTACTCTGTTGCCTTGACCCCAGTGTCAGTAGCATTAAGGGGTCTCTATGCAATTCATTGCCACATAGTTTATGCAAATCCAGGTAATACTGTGCTCAAGTAAGGATCTTGGTTTCAATACACTTTTTCAGAAATGCATTTGCACCTTTTTCTTTATTTAAGGGAAATCTGGCTCCAAATGAAGAGACAAAAAAAAAAATTCCTAATGTCAAAGCTCATTTCTTTACTATGCTATTGTTGATATTTTCTTAGCAAATCAAACCAAAGGTAACTTTTGTGGCTCCTTAGAATATTTGTAAATAAGCCTTCTTACAAGACACTATGGAATAAAATATGAAAATTAATATCCATGCATGTAGTGACCTATCATACATGCTCTATTATGAAAACAACAAAATTAGAACAATGGAGACTGTGTTGAAGTACAGGGCTTTAACCACATTGCCACTCCCTTATGCAATGTGAAAACAGTTAAAATGTAAAAGACTCACTTCTGAAGAACTTGAATGAAAAGGAGGTAGGAGGCATAGTTTCTCAATTTCTGCAACCAAGGAAGTAAAGTGAGGCATGGAGAAGAAATCTTTCGACTTACATCTTTATATTTAATCACGATTATGTTTTTTTAAGCCAATAAATAAATAAATACTATTTCCAACGAATATGTTCATTTGAAAATTTTCCAATAATTTTAAGGTAAATTTAGAAACAGTGAATTCAAGAACTTCATATTTGATACCTTTTTGTTTTTTTAATTGTTTTTGGTACAAAAGTAGGTGACCAAAGTGTAAAAATGGAGATATGACAGATGACCTAGCAAACAAAATATAGTGATTATCTCTATAGCCAGACGGACATAAGGAAATGAAAATGGGATTGGGGTCTTCCACTATAGATAGTTTATAGTTTTTTAATAGCTTGGAGTAAATAAAAGTATTAAAAAAATAGTAATTCTTGGTGGTAGGAACATGAAGAGGTATATTATATTGGTTTAACTTTTCAGTGTATTTTGAAAATTTCCTAAGTTAAAACTGAAGATTTTTTTTTACTTTTCATTCCAGCTAAATAATGTGTTGATATATGACTCCAGTATAATTTTTAAAACTGTTTTCTTCATAAGTTAGATATTTTACTTTCTTCAGAGCTTAAAAATATATATTTAAAATGAGTAAATATATGTAATTTAGAGAATTGTCTGTTTAAACATTCAGCAGAAAGTAAAATCCTAAATCTTTCTAATGTATTCTGATATCTGAATAACTTTATTTTTCCCTTTTATAGTTATATAGTTAATTTTGAGTCATTTCATATGCTTTATGCATGTCAGCTACATTTCAGAGGTGCAAACATGGTTATTTTATTCAAAATATCAATTCATGAATGTATATAAATGGACTTATCCCTTATATTTATCAAACTGTGTAAATGCAGAAATATACTTCCTAGAACTGCTGGAACTGAAAACCTTTACTGTATTACAGGATAAAATAGGAGGGCATTTTGTGTTTTCTTCTCTTAGCTAATGAAATTTTTTAAAGTAAAATTAATCCTTTTTAAAAACAAAAACAAAACTTAAAACATGAACTTTGTGTATGACTGAGAGCATATATGTGAAAATTTAAAACAAACCATCATAATGCTTTTCCAGGTTCACTTCAAAGAGAATCTGTTTAGACAGAGATCACTGTTTTAAATATTCTTGCCAAACTTCATCACAAGGGTAAATGCACCAAGCTGGCTTACTTTAAATTGCACTTGAACAGCCTCAGTTGTATTTAAAGAAGGGTTATCGTCACTCTCTGTTAATTATAAAAGGAAGTGGATGTAAGTTTACAGATCTTAACTTTTTTTTTAAAGTGGGCGTCGTAACTACCGGACTGTCTTCATGCCTGGTGCTCTGCTCATTCACAACCCGAGGCGTGCACGCCCCGTCCAGTGAGGGGAAAGCACGTGCAGGGATGTCGCCCCTGGACGGGGAGTGAGGACGCCGAAGGCCACAACCAGGCCTAAGGAAGCATCACTGGACAGACTCGGGACTCCGTGGCAGGTGCAGACGACCCACTGCAGCATCACCTGGCTGCTCTGATTTTCTTCTTTTAAAGATGTAGAATAATCTGTCAATGCAATTAATTTTTTTCATTGTTTTTCTCCAGTTTTTTCCCCCTCTTCACAGAGATTTAAAAAAATAACCCTTTTCTGTCCTCAGACTAACCAAAGGATGGATTTCTTCACAGTTGCTGCTCTCAGCTTAAACCTTTGCGTCCTTTTAGGGCGAACGGTGCTTTGCTAACGGCTTCGAACAACCAGGGCGGGCTGAGCGCCTCCGTTTCTCCCGGGATCTGTTGACGACGGGGAGCGACAGGGCCGCCAGAGCCTCTCCTGTGGGCGTGTCTGCGACACACCCAGGTGCTTAGGCTTCACGTGGAGTTTGTCTAGTTCTGATTTTTCGTCACACAGAGATCACATTTACATGTGGGGTTCTAGATGATCCACGTGTGTGATGCGAACGTCTGTGATCGCCCTGTTGACACATTCTCATCATTTTGGATGATCTGGTACGATTCCCACTCTCCTTGTGGACATAATCTCTTTTCACATCTAGGTTTTATTTCTCTAGTCCAACGTTTGCCGAAGAAGTTAGGCCTTTCAAAGTAATTTTCCTGCAGGAAACAGGCTAAATCAAGTATGAAGAGAGACCCCCCTTCAAGGGCATGAGTCGAGAGAAGATACCCTCCGAGGTGAGCAGAGTCCCTGCTGGAGGCCGGAGCTGCCCACTCGGATCCAGGGTGATCTTATCGTTCTGGTTACAACCCTGCAGATTCCAGATTCCAAAGACATCCATATCGGCCCTACATTTACTCCTCTGATGTCACAGAAATCCTGTTAGCCCCACTTCCTTCCCAGTTTAAAAATAGACAGTTTTCTAAAAGCATAGCTCTGAGTGTGAACCGTAGTTGCATAATTAAGGGAGAAGTGGAGTCTTGTGTAGCCAGAAAAGGCTGCGAGCATCGCGGACCGGGTGGGGAGTCCCGAGTGTGCAGGTGGGCTGCAGTCTGGGGAGAGACCCCTCGGGGGTGTGAGAACGGACCCCAGCGGTGCCCCGGGAGAATTACAGGGGCCTGGGCTTCTCAGGGATCTCTGCCTCCGGCCACCCCCGTCTCGCAGATCAGGAAGGGGGCCCCGCGAGGGGCACGCATTTCACAGAGTTGCAAAGCTTTCGCAGCTGGGCCCGATGTCTCCTCATTCACCTGTAGCATCGGGACGCGCAGGAAGACAGAGCCGCGGCTCCCATCCACGACCCCGTGGAAGTACGTGTATCAGAACTCATTTAGTACTTGTGCTTATCTGTGACCCTGCAGAATCACAACCTATTTCTCAGAATATCAGGGAAGAAGAGGAAACGGGAGTAGCTCAGAATTCTACTCCTAGTTAACCTAGTTAGCCTAGTTAAGCCATCTGTTTGGAACATCTTAGCTTCAACCACCCAAAAGTACACCACCAATATGATTTTAATAATCCTTGCCAAGATCACATGCTCTGTCACCTCCTGTATACAGGGTTAGATTCATTGCGAATTAAAATCTATTAATTTAAATGTAAACCAAGCTACAAATATGTATAATTTAATACCTTATATCTGTATTTTGCTTAATTATCTGTTTATATTTTAATTTCTTAAGCTTCTAAACACATTTTTTAATCTGTTATAAAAGAACCGAGTGGGCTAAATCATTGGCCCATAGTCTGTGTTTTTGATGGATTTTTATGGTTCATAAATCAGAGGAGAATCATCAGATATGAGATGTATTAATGAACAGATAGGCTTCATGGCATAATGAGAGTTCTAATATTTTGGTAACACAAATTGAGTCATATATATGTATATATATATGGCAATCTCAAAAATTTAAATTTTACAAGTTTCATTAGAAAATGACCTCATATGTTGGTGGTTTAGAACATGGCGTCATAGTCGTGAACCCCATAAACAATCACTACTCAGATTTTGTGTAATTTCGGTGCAAAGAAATTCTAATTGATTTCATCAGCCATAAGATGAGTTTTTCAAAAGCCTGCACTAGCCTGGCTTTTGATGAGGCATCTCATATTTGATAATTGGCAGATTTGATTGAGATAAAAGGTTACCTGAACGAGAATGAGCAAAAAATTCCAAATCAGAAACAGTGCTGCTATGAGGCCAGTCTTTTTTCAATAATACTGATCATTCATTAGGAGTTTTTCTTACATATTTTTTAAATAGGCACTTTTAGTACATGTTTCTATACTTATTAGTCAAAAACAATGTCTGTATCAAAGGATAACTTGTTTTTGTCTAACACTTTTAATGTTCTAAAGTTAAATTTTTCAAGAGAAAACATCTTTGACTCCTTGCAGTAATAGATAAACTATGAAGAAAATTACTTAAGAACTTGTCAAAAAGAAAAAAAGCCTGAAAACTGACATGCCCGCTTTTACAGTATATACGATTTGCTAAGCTACACAGACTATGGAGATCATCTTCAGTTCTTGGCATCTTTTACCAGCCCAATCCAAATGAAACCTCTGGAAAAACTATTTTTCTTTCTATCATGACTACACACAGTGAACCAAGAATTTTAGGGAGTGGATATTTTCATGGCAAATTTAAAAGCATGTATGTTCCAATAATGATTTATTCAAGTGAAAAGGAAAATAAATTTAGTGTCATCATTTTTTCTTCTTAATCCAATCATTATACCAGTGTTTTTGTGCATTTTTTAAACCAATACACTGCTTACCAGCTTGTTGAGAGGGTCTTGGTGCATAACTTTTGTGTTTAATTACTTGTGGTGAAATGGCACAAAGAGCCACCTCAAATCATGTGCATTGAGAATTCGCCTTGCAGCAGTCTTAATATTAATAAAAATGAAGTGTTTTCAATTTGTTTGGATTGACTGGTAAGGGAAAAACAAAGAAAACTGAGGCGGAGAGCCTCACAGTCCCCCACTGGCTTCCCCACTGGCCCTTCCTCTGCACACGGTCAATTAGAACTGCGAATCCTGTGCTGATTTCATTCGCTGGAATTTTTCAGCAGGTCAGGAAGAAAGCTGTCACTGAAGGGAAAATTCTCATCTAAATAAGAAAGGAGCATGTGGTCATCTGGCCTTCACTATACAAACCAAAAGTTATTTCGGCTGAACTGCAGGCTTGATGTTGAAAAAGATGTGCCGAAAATCAACCCCAAGTCTGTTTACGGTAAAATATCCCAAATGTTTCTTTTCAACCCTCCAAATATGCAACACACAGTTCATTTCCTATTTGTGATTCCTGAGTGCCTCCAACCCCGGGCCTCCCTGAGCTGGACTGGGTTTCAGGCAGTGGACATTCAATCACTCACAACACTTCCTTCAGGACCACGGAGCGTTTAAAAATTGTGAAAATAACTTGGATAGTTTTCACTCAAATTAATTTTGAGTGTTGTCTGCATGTAGGGTGGGAAGAATAAAATTTGAGACACGAAGCAAAGCAAACCAATTTCCCTCCTTTTTTCACTGTGACTTGGGGTTCCTGTGCAGTCCCTGCACGGTGCTGAGGCATCTACTCAAAATCATTTCAGGCCCTAACCCTAAAGGCTGGGTTTAGAAAATACCCAGTCTTTCTTTTCATAAAGAGAAACTGTGAGTGTCCTGTTAGAAATCATCTTCAGAGTGGTAAGAAAGAGTTTGGGTTTAAATGACATTTTATACTGTTTGTCAAATTAGGGTCATAGCTTTAGGTATGATTAAAATATTTTTTGATATGAGGCATTTGCATAATTATATCATCAATACATTATATTTAGCCAATATCTCAGCATGTCCTTCCGCTAGCATAGACACAGATAGGGGACACCACCATCCAAGTTTCATCACATTAAAATATGATAATATTCTAATTGAAGTATTCTAACTTTCTAACTCAAGGGTATGTAAAGAACGAGTTATAATACAAGACCAACAATTATCTTTAGTCACCACTCTATTCAAAAACGCTAAATGTATACTGTATATACTATACACATGTACAAGAACACATGGTTATAATATCAACATATATGCTAAGCAAGAGTGTAGGTTTTCACTAAAGATAAATAATTGAATTAAGAATATTCTAATATATGAAACACAAGAATCTTGATACATCCCTGACAAAGATATTATTGGTTGTTTTGTGTATTTACTGTTTGTTCTGCCATTCCAAATAAATCATTACTATTGTGTCAGAAGAATAAACTGTACTATAGTAAATTGTTCTTTCTCTGTTATGCTCTGAAAAACCATTTGTTCTTCAATTGGCGTTACGTAGTTCAATTATTTCAATCAAGTCCATTATCTTTTCTTTGAAAGATGCCTTTTTAGTAACCTGTATCTCCAATGGGCAATGTCATGTTTTGTTTTTAGAAAGTAGATGAAATTTAAATCCAACTACTTGTTCATGTTTTTATCTTTGATAAAACAATTATATAATTCATCCTGGGGCAAGAACTCTACTATCTATTGGAAGAACTATTCATGTAAAAATTATCAAGTTAGGCCCAGGAATTCCTCAAAAAAGTTGTTTATTAGTTTACCCTGGCATCTTTTCCCATAGCATGTCACCTAACTTGTATAGATTGTTTTTCTTTTCTAAGTACAAAATCTGTCCATTCTTTAAACTATATACTTCTCTCAACAATAGTAACATGGAAGCAAAAAATGAACAAAACGCTTTTTCACTTTTTGAAAAATAATCACACAATCCATGGGCAAAATGGGCTCATTAATTTGTGTGTTGGTGTATAAATCATGCTGTTCATACACACGTTTTCCAAATCCTTTCAAAAGGAACCCTTTTTTTAATGTTCAAGAGAAAAGTATTATGAGAAAATTCCAAATTTAGGAAAACAATGTATCAAATACTTGGTATGTAAGAACTGGTAAGCCATTCTACATTCATGAAGATTAATTTAAATTACTTATCGAAACTTGGTAATTTAGAGACATTACGTATACACAGTTGCTCTATATTTATATCTCAGATAGGGCAGCAAGTTTTGGTAAAATTATTAAACTTTGTTCTATTTGAGTTGTGAAGTAAAATAAAGTACTTAGAAATACACATTCTTAAACACCTGAACACTTGTTTGGTGGATAACTGCTTAGTGTAAGACCCATAAAATACACTTGGAAATCAATACAGACACTGTATCAGCCCTCAGAATTTCAACCCAACTTTCATCTAACCCAGAGCACATCAAAGAAGCATTACTTTTAAATCATTCGTATGTATTCTTCCCTTAAGCCATCAGTGAATCATAAACATGATTTAATGGCTGCAAAAATGTAAATGGCAAATAAGAATCACGAAGTCATAACATATATCAGTATTGTAGCATTTGTGCCCAAATGATTTCAGAATGCTGACCATTTCTGTATCCTATCCATATCATTCAGCCACCTCTGAAATGTTCAGCCAGCATGTGACTAAGGCTTCCTAGAACCAGGGAACTGCCTGACTCCACATATCTTGGTAAGCTGCCCACACTGCCCCGTAAACACATCTGCAAGAAAGAGATGGCTACAGATAAAATGGTCCTTTCCCGTGGATGCCGGTTAATCCCACAAACATGTGAACTTCCTATGGGCACCCGCCCAAAGACACTGGAGAGGGGGGCGACTGTAAATGCCGCCCTCAAAGGCGAAATTTTATATGTGAAGACATCACCAGTAAACCTGGGTTTCCTTGAGATATAATGCTATAATTGCCTGGCTGAGCATGTCTCTTGAGTGTGTGTGTGCGTGTGCGTGTATATGTGAGTGTGTGTGTGTGTGTGAGTGTGTGTGAGGGAGGGAGGGAGAGGCAGTGGGAGAGGCGCTTAGAGAACAGCACCCGTCAGAAATCATACCACCTTCTGCAAGAATCTTTCCACAGACCTTTGACTTCTTCCAGATTTCACAGCTTAAGTCCATTCAAAAATGCATTTCCCACACAAGCAATGTTTTGTCTAGTTAGCACACTGTTAACGCTCCGGTACCCCGATGCGTCCATCGACAGATTTCTGTACCAATTGAGGCGTGTGTGTCTGTAGAATATGGTGCAGTTGCTGCACCGTCCCTCGAGACCTGCCTTTGAACGGGTAAAACGTCTTAGTTTTAGTAGGAATGAAAGGGTTAAAAATCGAGGCTGTCTGGGGTAAGAGAAAGGGGATATTGTTGTCTTTAATCTTTCCGCAGTGTGCGTAAGGCTTGCATCCCGGATCTGCAGAGACTGGAGTAAGCTCCGCATGCACCGCGTGCACAAGCTGCCGGGTCGCAGAGGGGGGAGCACCTGGCTGGCGTCCAGACAGGCTGGGGCTCCGGTGGTGCTGGTGCTCATTACGTCCAGCCTTCAGGTGTCTCGGCGCTCAGTGGGCGGCGGCGGGGGAGGTGCAGATAACAGGAGAGCAGACAAAGAAAAAAAAACGCTGTATTTTAAAAAGATTATGTGAAAATATGTGTCCAAGTCCTCTTTAAAAAAATGAATCTTAGCGTCTTGGACTTTCATAATTAGAACACAGGCGCTGCACCGGCAGATCTCTTTAAGCCGTAATTAGTTATGTCTGGAGCCTCTGAATAATTCCTTTCAATAATTGATGGAGTTAATATTCTCTTTTAAAAATGAGGAGGGCAATGTTTTCTTCCAAACTCTCTTTTTGTTGGAGGCTTTGTTGTTCGAGCTCTTCATCAGTCAGGATCACATCAATTTGATTTGCTTTTTAATTTCTTATGAGACTCAGTTTATAACTTTACAAGGATTTGGAAGATTCTAGAAGTAAAGGCATAATGTGCTGCTCGGTTACCCTAGCTGAAGGTAAAAAGAATACTATAGGATTATTCTCCCCCATTTGTTTCCAGTTATTTTATAAATAAAAAAAAAATGCTTTGTATGTTGCTTCTGTTTGAAAGTCCATCAAAAAATCTTGCCATGTATGTAACTCAGACGCTAACCATATCTCCTGCCTGCTAATCGGAAGAAATCCTGAATTGTTTTATTCCTCAAGCATTCTTCTTCAGAGACGCTTCCGCATGCTTCCTCCCCACCCCCACGTCCTCACCCCACCCTATTAGGAATTAAAAAAAAAAAAAAAATCTTTCTACATGGAAGGTGGACCCTGATAGAGAAAGCTGTCTTTTCCTTCTATCTGTACACTGGCCACTGTCAGTCCCCTTTCACTTCTGCTAGGAGTTCATTTCACATTTTGTGCACTAAAACCTTGAAGCCAGGTCGGTCTCTATTATTATTATGAAATGCAAAGTGGTGGTTAAAAAAATAAATAAAAAGGAAGCCCTGGCTTGAAGCTGTTGTTCAGAATTTAAGAGCTGTTTGCCCCCGTGTCTGAGCAGTGTTTCCTAGCGAATTATGGTAACTGTCAGATGTCTGGGAAGTCGATGGTACCCTTGTCAGTGGGGTCAGCAAAGTTTGTCTTTTATTTTTCTTGGGGACAGATCAAATCTGATTAGACACAAAGAGCGAGAAGAAGTGAGCTAAGTACCTATGTGTGCCTTCATTTTTCCTTACGAACAAAGCAGTGCCTGGGGCAGTGTTCCGGGGTGCCGCCTCCTGCAGCTACTCTTTGGAACGCCTGACTTTTATTTCTAATTCTTGATCTTGAACATCATAAAACATGCAACAATTGTCCCTGAAATATTTTTCTGCCGGCTGAAGGCCCTTAGGTGCACATATAAAGAAGCACCCTACAAATCTTCAAGTATTCGATGTGTATGACATAAAACTATTTTCATCAGCACATTGGATGGAAAGAAATATATACTCACAATTTCAAAATGGTCATTTGTGCTAGTTCCCTGTCTCCGGAGGCACAGCAGCGGCTGTGGCCAGACTGTCCCTGACGCAGGTGCAGAGTCCCCGTCCCCACGCAGGGGGAAGGCAGGAAAGCGCTTCGTGAAGTCTCCCGGAACTCCCGCTTGTGCTCAGGCATCCCTTGCTCCCGTGCAAGCTGTACTATTCTGCAGTTCTGAATTGAACTAAATTACAGCCCATGTGAAAGACAGGGGCAGCGGGTCATGTGGGAGACACACAGCCCTCCGATTGGCCCCGAGACGCAGCCAGGCATCCTGCCTTTTCCACCATTGGTGAAGAGTTAAAACTGAAAGCATCTGGACCCTCCTCTTGAGCTTATTTGTCCTCTATGTGTGGAAGAATGACTGTAGGATTTTACAGTGACAGAATGAGTTAAGAGAGGGACTGAAGTCACCCCGCACAGGCTGGTGGGAGGAGACCGGAGGCTCGGCCCTTCCCAGAGGTCTCTTTCCCTTCCGTCCCCCTGCCCGGGGAAATGCCTGTCCGCCTGTCGGGAAAATGTTTGTCTGTTTGTTTGTTTTCCCCAAGCGAACTTTGGAGGTGACAGAAAGTAAATCATCATCTCATTCCTTTGAGAACCTCAGTCACGTTTGAAGCACAAACTCATTTCTTTTTTCTGTGATGAATTTTCAGACTTTATTGTGGTATATGTACAGAAGCTTTCTTGCAGTCGTAAACAAATAGGCTAAATTGTTCATTTAGTGACACCAGACAGAATTCACTTTTTTGAATAGCTGTTAGGCTTTGGAGAATGCAGCGGGGGAAACATAACTCTGGAAAAGATTAAAAGGCAACAATGTCAAAGAAATCAAAGAACAGCCTTCAACTGGGCAGGGATGCAGGCGAAGTACAGGCCTTCCCTTCATTCTCTAACCTGCCTCTTTCGGTAATGCGACATTTCCACAGACCTAGCTGCCAGAAGGTGTTTTGCAGTTATTCAGTTTTTCTGATTATTTTTTTCACCTGATTTCTAAAAATCTCTGGTGCCTTTGTAAAGATTTAGAGACCACCTAATCCCACATTCCCAGTGTTAAAGTTGAGGACGGCAGGCTCTGACAAAGGGTAACTCTCGATTCCTTTGCACTGATGCAGAGTTATGCAAAAGAGCAGAACAGGGAAGTCGGCAGTTGGCTCGTTCTGTGTACCTACTAGGTGCCAGTCATGCCCGTTTAATTGTTGCACCAAACCAAACAGACTCAGCTACTTTGCATGCTTGCTTTGAACCCATACTTGACTGATTTCATGCCCACTCTTCCCGCCAGGCATGCTGCCTTCCCACACCGTAATGGCTGGCACTCACAGGTACCTCCCTACCAAGTGTGCCGGTGATGCACGGAGCCCCTCCCCTCCTTTCCTCCATACTTATGACTATTAATGAGTTAGTTGTTCTGCTATCCCCATTTCACAGGGGAGAGAATGAGGCTTACACCACCCAGTTCTGTAACTGGTGAATGGTAACACAATTCAAATAGCTCTCATGCATGTTACACACCACATGGATTCTTATCCCGGTGTGGAATATGGGTTTGTTCTCTTTTTTCTTTCTGGTATGACATACTTGAATATTTGAGCATAAATGTAAAGTATACCCTTTAGGTCTGTGACTGTGCTTGTCTCAGACTCAGATCATTCCATGAAGTGACCCTCACTGACTGTAAGTAGGTATTGGAGGGGCAGCTGTGGGGTCATTTCTTTGCCCCCTCCACCCCCCCGCCCCCCACCCAGAGCCCCTTGCAGACCCTTGCGACTACAGAAGCTTCCATGTTGTGGAAGGAATGCTCTCTCCCAGCACATGTCTGGGACTTTCGGAGTCTGACGGCCGGCTCAGAGCTCAAGTAGCAGGTAGGACAAGTCGTGGACCCTTTCCAAAATGGCTTCAAAAATCCCATTTCGGCCAAGGAAATATCAAGAGCCTTCGTGGTGATTCCTGCATGTGGCCCCTCCTGCAGCCTAAATCGTACAGGTTGAAGGGAGGCTTCCATTCGGTCCCGGCCCCCTGGGGCGGTCTGGCTGCAGGCTGGACGTCACTCCTGAAGGACGCGTGAATGCACCCTCACCTCTGTTCTACAGCACCCGCGGCTGGCCCTCGGAGCGCAGTGCCGCGAGGGGAGGTTAGGCCGGTCCTGGGCAGGACTACAGATGATTTCTAGTCTTCTCCTTTCCTGAATGTTTGGCCTTCACTGAGGAGTACTTAGTTTCCCGTGAGTTGTTCTTGCCTCACGTGGTGCAGAACTTCCCCAGGTCCTTCTTCTCATACAGAACCCACGTGATAATATTGTTACTGTTATCCTATTTTCATTACGTAAGTTCCTCCACTTTATTGTACATATTTCAAGGGCTGGGCTATATTTCACTATTTTTTAATCCCTCATAATGCCTGTCATAGTAGAGATGAGATACATATTTGCTGATTTTTTTTTGCTTTGCAGTGACCCATTCACAAGTAGTCACCAGATCAGAACTCCATCTCGGTAAGATAATGCTACTGTGTTAAGGATACTTTAAAACAAAATCTGAATCAGTGACACACCATTTCTGCTTCCTTTCCTCTCGTATCTCAACCTACTTTAACCGGCCTGTGTCCTCCTTGCCACGCCATCTTTGACAAGACCGCTGCGATCTGGGGCTGCTGAATTCCATGAGCCACTCGCAGTCCTTTCCATATTTTCGCTGGAAGACGTCTGTGCAGTTGATCTCACCCTCTCCTGATGTGTTCTCTCTTGGGGCCTCGTGTACTCCTGGTGTTCTTGGCATCTTATGCCTCTTGAATCTTTCGTAAACTAGTTTCCTCTTCTGGTTTCTAACATGTGTGTCTTTTCCAGGTTCTTTCATGGACCCTGTTCTTTGCTCACCCTGCAGATTCTAAGTCATGCCTCCACGGTTTCAATGACCATTCAATGCAGATGACTGCAACCTTCTACCTGCAGCCTAGACTTTCTCCTGAGCACCAGAGCAGACGTCTCCCTGATGCCCCATGCCCCGGATGCCCCGCACTAAAGCCCATCTCTTGCCCTAATCCATGTAACTTTCCTTGTTGCCTGTCTCGGCAAATGGCAACACCAGAGGCCAGAGACAGGAAACTGGGGCTTAATATTTAAGCCTCGCCTTCCTTTGCCCAGGCCTCCCTGCCCAGCTGATCAGCATGCCCATAGATCTGCTGATCTGTCCATTGCGCTCCTGGTGCGTACACTTTGATGCGCACAGCAGGTCAGGCTAGGGGCCTCCTTCATTTCGCTCGACCCCACTTCACCATCTTCTTCCTATAACAGTCCCTTCTCAGACCTACAGCCAGAAGGGTCAGCTAAAGGGAACCTGGTTCTTCCCTCCTCTGATGAAAACCTGTTCGTGGACCCCACTATCCTTAAAGCATAACCTAAAGGCCCTTAGATGCCTGCTTTTGTAATATCATGTTTTATCTAGGAAAATGCATGACAATGTTTAATTCTACTTCATAATTAATAAATGACATTATATATTACATAGGGTGAAGTGTCTAAACTTCACCTCCCAAGTCTTTGAAATCTTCAAGTAGAATTGATGCATCAGTAAAGCACCCCATTTGTCTAGGGCTTGGAGATACCCCCCAAAAGGAACTGTCATTGTAGCCCCAGAATACAAATACAGAGTGTATTAAATACCTTTCTTCTTAGAGAAGATTCAAAACCCGCTCACATATTCAGAGGGATGAGGTCTCTTTTCGCCTGGCCTAACATTTGTGTCTTGAAACCCCAGTGGAGTCCCAGGAAAGCTGCAGTTCTTACACAGCTCCCTTGCCTTGCAGGGCTCTACAGAAGTGAGGGCCGCCTAAATGTAAGAGGACTGATTGACATTACGGGGATGGGCAGGTCCCTTGGCTTTCTGATCGTCTCAGCCTCGTTCTCGCCTTTCACCACAGTGCTCACCCTCCAGCTTTCCCGAAGAGGGTTAATAGCACCCCACCAACTACTCCGTGTGAAACCAGCGGCCATCCCTGATTCCCCTCTTCCTCTTCTGCATGCCCACTTCTGAGCGAACATTGTGGAGCTTATCTTCAAAACAGACCTTAAATGCAGTTACCCCGCCGCCCTGCCTTCAGCTGCTGGGCATCCCACAGACGATGTCGTGATCATCTCCTGTCTGGTCCCTGATCTGCACGTGACCCGCTCCCACCACCATGTGCTCTCCACACAGCAGTTCACTTTCAAAATATAAAATATAATATGTTCATGCCACCTATTGCTTAGGGTTCTACAGCTGCTTCAAGCTACATTCGCACTGGCCTCCTGGGTCATGACTAGGGCCTGTAAGTCACATCACCCTGCTGTCATCCCTGCCTAACACTCTGATGTCACCTCGTGCCCAGCCCCCTTTCACTGCTGCGCACGAACTGGCCCCTCGGTCAGCCTTGCCGTAAGCAGTCCGACTAGCTGTTCCCTCTGCCTGGAAGGCCCTTCCCCTCGATCCCCACCTGCCGGTTCCTCCTTATTAGCTGTGTTTCTCCTCACACGTCCCTGCCCAGAGATGCCTTCCTTCAAGGATGGTGCCCACCTACCTACCTACCTAACTCATGGCTGGCTTTGTTTTTGTTCATAGAGCTACTACTATCAGAAAACATCTCATTTCTTTATTTGCTTGCCCTTTACATGCCTCCAGTCTAGTGGACTTCTCTGTTATACGTCCAGGGTAGGCGTGTCCTTTGTCTTGCTCAACCCCACTCCCTCTTCGTCAATAGAACAGTCCTTTCTGCAGCCAGACTGGTCGGCAAAAGGGAACCTGATTCTTTCACTTCTCTGCTAAGAGCCCTTTAGTGGCTTCCTGAATATGAGCCTCATGAGAGAATACTGGCCACGGTCATTTTTCCCAGTACTTAGAACATTGTATTACATTTGAAAAACACTCATATGTTTGTTGAATGAATAAATGCCTGAATAACTAAGAGAATTCAACTAGTGTATTCAAAAGAAAGAGTCACCCAAATGTTACAATAAAAATTGTTAAAGTAGTCCCATATGTGGGAAAAAATAGAAAAATTCTATTGCATTACTGTGAAAAGCTAAAATTGAATGCACTAACTAGTTCACCAAAATATACTGATACTGAATGTTCTGCAAATACCTAACATGCTAATTTCTGAAATTTGTTGTGTTTATTGTCAAAAGTTGAGCTCAAAATTCTAAATAGAGTGGGTAATGGCCATAAAGCATATTCAATTATTAAAGAGTTGGTTGAGAAAATGAAATGAATAAAATACCCAAATGTGGTAGTGATGAAAAGAAAGGAAAAATACCAACAATCAGTTTTGTGTTTATGTATTTTTTTCACTCTTCCAAAGTTGTACATATGTGCTTTTATAAATGTTCAAGGATGATCAAATAAAGTAAAAAGAAGTATTTTTTTTCATATACAGATATTTCTTTCCACATTAAAAAGATCAGTTTCTACTCTCGGCTTTCTGAAGGAAAATCTATTAAAGAATGAATGTTATTGATGGCAGAATTGACCTTCTAAATTGCATATTATTAAATAAGTCAAGAAGACACACCACATAATAGATCCTAAAATGTCTTTAAGAAAGAACCCTTATCAACAACAATCTCTTATACAGCGCTTGACATTCAAAGTTCTTTACTGTCCACCGTTATAGCTGGTATTTACAATAACACAGTGAGGATGGTGGTACAAGTATTGTTTTCCCCTTTAATGCATAGAGGGAAACAGGGATGTGGAAAATTATATGCTTTGTAGGAACTCCCAGCACAGCACAGAAGCAGTGCCCTGTCTCTGCGCTTCCAGCTGTGAGAACCCTGACCACAGTGACAAGGTTGGGCTCTGTCCGTCAGACACGCACGCGCACTGCTGGACTGGGTGGGTTAAGACTTCTAACGTGGCCTCAAATTTGCGTTCCAAAGAAAGGATATGAAGAAGTTTCTGCTTTTCACACATTTGCATGTGAACTGTTTTCGTTATAAAATTAGCTCTGGGTAGTAATTTTGCTTGTCATGGGTGGTCTGAGACTTGGGTGGGAAAATTGGGATCAGATGAAAATGAAAGATCTGTGAGCAGGAAATTCTCAACTGCTCTGAATTTATAACAAGCACATATTGGGGTGTGTGGTCAGAGTTCAGGGAGGTGGGCCGAACATGCTAAGGAGGTTGCCTCTTTCCTTTTTCTCCCCCTTGTTTGAACTCTGTCAGAAACAAACCTTTTTATGAACTTGGATTTTTTACCTTCAAGTGACTGAAATGCTTTTGATTTTTCTTGGCTTATTATCCTCTGTTGAGTGTGATGGCTATGTTTCCAGCAAGCAAGTAAAAGTTAAACATTCAGACATAAAGGATTTCCCAAATATGCCTGTGATTCATGTACCACAAAGTGACAAACTCCCTCCTTTGGTGTCTCATTTCACGTGGCCATTTTGACATCATGTGGGAAAAGGAAGAGAAGTGGGCTGGCCTGCTGTTGTCTTAGATCTCCAGCACCTTGGCTGATGAAGGGCAAAGTGCATTTTCTGTTTCTTCCGATTACAGGGAAATAGCTATGCAGATGGCACGCAGCCTGTGAACAGACTGGTTTTTAGAATCACGTGCACTAAAACGAAATATTATAATCACCTAGTCTTAGATCAAAATATCATAATTATATTATGTAAAAGACCAGTGATTTTATTAGAGTCTTCATTTCAGTTATCAATACCTCCCTTTGAGTGTTCACATCTAGATACCAAACAGCAATGTTTTCTGACATTAATGTGCACGTGAAGCTCCTAGAACTCTGTTAAAACGGTGAAAGAGGTGACGGGAGTGAGACGTAGAAACTGCCAACTATGAGATAAATCAATCACAGGATGAAAGCACACGCATAGGAAATGCAGCCAATACTATCGTGACATCTTTGCACAATAACAGACGGTGACTGTGCTTCCCGTGGTGAGCGTTTAGTCATGCGGATAACTGTCAAACCACTGCCGCCCACCTGAAACCCATATAATATCTCATACCAACTACACCTCAGTAAAAAAAAAATGCAGCTTGATTCTGTAGTGGGGAGGCTCGGTTTTCAATTCTGCAAGTTTGTCCAACAGTCGCCCTGTGCTGGTCTTCCAAGGACACTTCCATTAGAAGGCTTTAGAGATGTCCAGGAGTATTGAATCAGGACCTGACACTAGACGCCAGCTGCTCAGTCGGGCCTGCTGGTCATCCCCAGCGACAGAGCCTCTCTCAGCCATGGCTGCCTCGTTCTCCTCTGCCTCTGGTTACCCCCCTCGCCCTGCGCGTTCTGTCCTGTCTGCTCTCCCTCGACGGCATGTGATGACATCTCAGAGGGGTCACACCATCCTCATCGGATCGGAGCCTCCAGCCAACAGCCCAGGATCTATGAGAACTCATCTGAACCCTCTGCGGCCGCCGATTGGGACCGAGCTGCCCTGCTCGGCCACTGAGGGTGCCCCTCGTGTCCACCAACCCCGCTCCGACTCCGACTCGCTTTCACTTAGCTCTGGGGTGCTTCGGCTCAAAGATATGGTAGTTGATTGTTGCTCTGTTTTTGTGTGTTATATTTTACTGCCAAAATGATTTTGAAAATGACCTCTTATTTTTCTGAAACATTTTAGCTCAGCATTCTGCTGGACTGAATGTGTCCAAGAACATTTCCCGGTCGTGTTCTGTTAGAGAGCACTGGGGTGGAAGGGCTCAATCAGGTACGACGCGTAGCCATTCATGTACCCAGTGCTGAAAATTTTAGGTAATGGCTATGTGGAGAGGAGACATTTTCAAAGAAGGTGAGATTATTGCAGGATCCTTGAAGGTCCTATTCCCTGACTATTGCCTACCCTGGTGTTGGTGTTTACTTTTCTTCTGACACCACACATGTGACGGACATCCTTGGTGTAAACTGAGTATCCATGTGGCTGTAACAGCAAAATGTCCAGGTGTAAGTACTTGTTATCCCTATTTGGGGAGTTGAAAATATTTATGGCAACTTCTGCCAAATGATCTTTTAGTCTTCCTAGGTCATCTTTTTATAAAGGTTTCTTTCCTGTTATTTCTTCAAAGATTTATCTTCAAAAATATTCCTCAGGCCATGATGATGACTGGATTCTTGACACTGTATGTATTGAAAGCAAGTATCTTACAGGCAGTCAACTTTAAGAAATTATCTGATTAGCCCTAGAAAATAATATAGAGAAGGCACAAAAAAATAAACTAGCTTCTTAACCTAGGTGATTACTTGGCTGTCAGAGACATTCCAAATCATCTGTTAAGGTCTCCAATCGTGAGAACTCTTGGCCCACCAGACACCACACCGCTCTTGAGCTTTATCTAAGCATTCAATTCCGACTCCACTTCTAACTCGTGGGTGGTCCAAAATCGAGATAATTAATTAAACCCTTTGAAAAGCATCTGCCATCCACATTTTGTCTTGGATGAAAGAAACTATTTCGTGCTTTGCTTAAGGAAAGTTAATACCCAGGGGCTGCATGTGAGCAGTGTCTTGAATTAGGACTTACCAGATCTGAAAATTGGCTATTCACATGCTATCTTCTTTAACACATTATGAAAATTTAAATCGAATTGGATTAATAATTTACATAGAAAGTATTACCAGCGAAGCTTAAAATTTTAGAATGAGCTGTGCACATATCAGTTAGAAACACGGGTTGTTTAGGTACCTGTTTAAAGGTAGTTTTAAAAGACACTAAAAACTGGGGGGAAAAATCCTTCTCAGGGACTTGTCTTAGAGGGGTGCATACTGGGAACAACTCAATTCTGGAAAGAAAAGTTACAAAGAAAATGGAATCATTTTGCCCCTTCTTCCAGATCACTGGGTGGGGGGCGAGGGGGATAGTAACCCAAGTGGGGGGGGGGTCTGCCTTAATGGTGATAGTTTTGTTGGAAATCCCCAGTTTAAGGTTCAGCACTAGGATGCGCGCAGGGAATGAAAAGTAAATGACAAAAATGTGCTTCCTCATCGGTGGGGAGAGAAGCAGCTGTAGTGAAGCAGGTGGGAATCTTGGCCGGAGGCCTGCGGACGAGCGAAAGGGAGCAGGAATGGGTGGCGCTCAAACGTGGGTCCCGGGTGACTGTGGAACTGGCCCGCAGGCTGACGGCTCTGGGTCAGGAGAACCCGCTGGCTCGGTCTGGATAAGGACGTCTGGGCGGGCACGGAGGCAGGGCAGGGGGCGCACTGATGTCCGCGTCATGCCGGAAAGTGTGTCTCCTTGTTTAGGGCGGCCCTCCGGCCGGCAGCGGGAGCCAGGCAGGACCTCCGTGGGTGCCCGGCGGCTGGTCCCTGACTCCCAGGAACCCCGTGGCAGCTCTCTGCTCCCGCGTTGCACCTGGAGCAGCTGTGTTCCTAGAGCCCCGCCCACCACGCACTGATTCAGACGGGAGACTTGATCTCAGTCCGGTTAATCGGCACTTTTCTTAGGAATTCGAAGTTGACACTAAGAGCTTTCTGCTTCCGTCTATAGACGACGAAGGAGTGAGAGTCCCGTTTCAACAAGACAACAGATAACAAGTAAAGAAAGGCAATTGTCAGCAAGAACAAGGAGGGATGCAGGCCCACACCGTCAGAGTCTGGTTTTACAACGCTGTCGTCTGGCTCAGTTTTCACAGTCAGTGCCGCTCTGGCCCTTGGGTTTCCTGACACCTCTCCTTCGATCCCAAAGACCTGCATTCCTCGGATTCAGATCTGAGATGGAGCTGGTTGCAGACACACATCCACCTTAGACTGCTTTGGTGTAACTTCGGATCACAGCCGTCATATCACCTGCAAATAGGCTACACTCTCCCTCCGATATATCTAATAAATTACATGTTAATAGAAAAAGACGCAACCCTTTCCTTAGTCACTGCCAGCTCCTGGGAGCAACCAAGATGTTGTCCTAACGTTTGCCTCCAGGACCACGTGAGGCCTAAATGTTTTCTCCTTTTATAAGACATAAAGTGAGATCGAATTACTTAGCCCACAAATTAGCCCACAAATATTTACTGAGAATGCGTTCTTCTCCAGCACGTCATCAGAGGGAACACAGAAGTGAGGAACATGCCTCTTCTTACGCACAGGAAGAAATGTAAAGGTATAGAATCATTTAAATGCATCTAAAAATAATAGACAGAGCCCTCATTCTTAGGCTTATCTTAAGATTTTGAGGCATATGTAATCTACACATAATCTAAAAATGAGAACCGGGGAAAAGCAATCCTGACATTAAGGAAGCTAGAGTCAGTCAACACTAACACGAATGTTCTCTAGCTGTTGAGAACATTGCGCTGCAATTACCTCTTATGACTGTTTCCTTTTGATTTTTGATGTTCATGGTGCCTATAAATGGTACAATTTCCATTAAGTTCTTTGGGGGAGCTCTTATCAATGCTTTTAGTTCATTGACACCTTTCCATATTTACTGATATCTCCTTGAACTAGAGTCAAACCCAGTTGCAAAGAGGGTGGGAAACTTGAATGACGCTGATGTGTTTCATCTGGTTTTGACTTCCAACCCTAAATTAGAGGTTTGTCAAAATATTCAGGGCCTTACAAATAATAAGGTATCATTTTTCTTATTTGCTTATATTCATGAAAGCAAAAGTGAGATCAGACTTCTCATCCCCCCATAGAACTTCAGTTACAAAGGCTTTTCTCCCTCTATCGTCTGCTCCCTGAAGCCACTTCCTTTGCAGCTCTTCCCGGTTCCAGACCGCTGCAGACCTTGATCTCTTCAGATCCTCGTTATGAAGTCCATTAAGCTCTCTGCCTCTCAGCTTTCATATCCCTTCGTTCCTGGTCCTATTGTGCTCTCTGGTTTTAAGGGAATAGATGTTTGGCTAAGATCCCTCTGTAGCCATGACCAGAAGTGATGTTATCATAAAGTGTTCTGTAAGGACACACATCTTTTAGCTATAATGACTCTAAACTTCAGAACTGCTAAATATATTTGAGCTGCTCTTTCATGCCATTTTCCAGAATATTAGGGCATCTAATTAAATTATGCACGCTGCCTTGACCAAATAAGGCATTTGCTTCATTTGCATGGGGAGTGACATTTATTTTCCTATCCTAAAAGAATTCCACAGAGCTTTCTTTGTAATAAAGACTAATTTTATCTCTAATATGGTAACTATGTAGATATAACCATACAATTTCTGTTTTTTTTTTTTCAGATTAGTCCCCTTAAAGAGATAGATTTTCCTTACCTGCATCTTAAAATTAACAATAGGCTTGATAACTAACTTCAACTTTTTATCTTGGTTATTTGGTATATGCTGTTGTCATCTCCCCAATTTGTGAACTGAACTTATCATTTGAATGCACAATTTAGAATCAACATAATTATTTTAAATGGGCTCTTTTGATGTTTCAGATGACTATTGAAATTTATACAATGGGGTCAAATTGCAATTTACAAACTTTTGTGCATCTTGAAAGTGATTTCTTTGATGGTGATATATTTTCAACTGATGATCATGGTAGTTATCTTCTGCTTGTCTGAATTTTATTTTAGTCATTTTTATTATGATATTCTAACCCATGGCATATTAAAGAATAATAATGTCTAAAAGTGCTGAATTCTCTTTAAGATGTAGTTTATCATATTGTTAAATACTATATACATCATAAGCAAACAATTCATGTAGAAAAATATGCCTGTTCTTTGGAGGGAGGTAAATAGATAAGCTGTCCAAGGTACAAGGAAGTAGAGCATAGATAATGCAGGTTTGAGATATTCTCTCGCTTAAGTGATGCATTAAATCAATATTCTGCAGTCTTTTTCCTGTAATGCTATTTACTTGGGTACTGTCACAATTTTCCATTAAATTGTCTATTCAGAAGAAATATTTTTCTCAGTTCTCAGTTTCATTTGACTAGTATTCTTTAAACTCGTTCACTATGTATGCAAATTATCAACTATTTCCATTATGTCACTCTGCTTAAAGACCCTCTGCTTAAAGATAAATGATTTGTCCATTCTGACATACACACCAGGGTCAAGAAACCAACCCATGTCCAAATCCAAAAACATATTCCCCATTACCTTACTAAACTGCCCATATGATGTGAGCAATTTCTCCATTGTTCACTCTGTGTATTGAATGAGGGAGTCTGCAGGAAACACGGGTAAGATAAGGTAATATGGACCAGTACGTGCCCACGTGCATGTGCCTCATGCCAACCTGCTGTGTTGCGGAGGATCTGTGTTGTTCTGACCTAGATCACTTCTGCTACCTTAAAGTTCTATAATTCCTTGACAAAACTTTATATTTCTTCATTTTTCCGAGAAGATGATAAAACATTGAGGACATACTGAGAATTCATTAAAAACATTTTTAGCAGGAATGTGCGAATGCAAGGAATTTCAGCAAATCAATTTGATTCATCTACACTGGAACTTATGAAAAAAAAGTCATAATTGGTAACACCTGTCACAAAATCTCCAGGTAAGAATGAAATAAATACCTAACACAAGCAGGGTGTTGAAAAATACTTTTTCATGAATAAATAACCCAATTTAAAAATGAACAGAGTATCGTACTACTCTTACGAAAGGAAAGAACAAGGCATATTGTATATACCAAACTTTAAAATGACAGATGCATAAGCTAAAGTTCAGAAATAACCAAAAAAATTCCATAAATATTAAGATAGATTCTTTGTTTCATTTTTGCCACTTTCTTGAGTGTCTAGTGACTGCTTAGCAGTGTTGGATAATGTTATTCAGGATGATTGACACATCTGGGCTCCCTTGGAATAGATTTTCACAAATATTAAGGTTTCTTTTTTTCTCCCCTAGATGATAGGTGCTACAGTGAGCTAGTAGTGGATTCTAATCCTGGGAACTTGCAAAGGTTACCTTAAATGGTAAAAGATGTGATTATCTTGAGATGGGGTAGGTCTTGAAATGATTCATATGGGTGCAATGAAATCCTAAGTGTTCCTCTAAGAGGAAGGCACGGGGAGACTGGACGCAGACACATGCAACCGAGGGGAGGCACCGTGGATAGGGAAGCTGGGAGGGGCTAAGGGCAGCAGCCATCAGAGGCAGCAAGAGGCACAGACCAGAGTTCCCACCAGCACCTCTGGAGCGGGTGTGGTCCTGGCTGACACTCTGATTTTGGCCCAGTGACACTGATTTGGACTTCTGGCCTCTACAACTGCCAGAACATGTTGTTTTAAGTCACTGAGTTTGCAGTAAACTGTTACAGCTACGGTAGACGCTAATATAGGTGACTTCTGCTTTTCTTAAGATTAAGATTTGTAGCATTAATGAAAAATTAATGCAATTTAAAAATAAAAGAAGAGCTACCTTATATTTCATAATTTATTTAAATCATTTGCTCATTCTTGAAAGTAATTTTCAACGTGGGTATCCAACGTTAGTTGAACTTTTTTTGGCACAATAATCTCACATAACAAAGCTATAAAATATTGATTTTAAAATTGAGAATTATCAGTCAGATTGAATCAGCTATTGAAACACTTAACTAGCCCCACGTTTGCACAAATAGCTCCCATAGATAAATCAATACAGCCATGAACTTCATTGCTATGTAAATACATGCTTTTTATAAAATCTGACAATAAGACTTAAGAATTTTTTAATAAGGATCATAGAGAAGGTTTGATTAGCAACCATAGATGTGGGATGGTTCTTTAAAAAAGCATGTTTTCAGTGGAGTGCTGATGAATGTCTGACTATGGGAGGGGCTGAAGGGGTGGCAGGAAAGAGTCCTGATTTAAATAGTTTGCTGATTTCCATGATGTAAATACTTTCCACAATGTAGCTGATGTGACTTCACTGAACGCGATGGGGGAAAGATGTGTACAATTGGCTCTTGCAAACCTGTCCAGCTGGGGTTCAATTCCAACCACTAGATATTTTTCACTTTTCCACTAGATGTGCAAAATGTATTTCTGGAAATGTGCTAACTGTGGTTGCTTATATTCAGAGTTTATTTTCATACATCAAGTTACCTGTTTTTATGAGTAATTATCTATGTGCTATAAAAAATTTCCAGCAATGCACGTGGCCAAATAAAGCTTTGCAGAGAGAGTTCAGTGTCAAAACAACCCAGTTAACTCAACTTTGTATTCTTATTTTAATTTTTTTTTTGCAAATATACCACAGAAGGAGGAGAAATTAGTTCTAGGCAAGTTAAGAGAAGGTTTCCTGTAAGTGGTATCTTTGAATTAAGTCTTTAAAATAAACAACTCTGAGGGAAAAAGAGAGAAAAGCTTGTAACCATTGATAAAGGACATGAAGGGCATTGAGCGTTCAGTGAAAAACAAGACGTTCAAATCAAATTTACCGATTTATTTTTAGAAAAATAGCTCAGTGGCAATGCAGTCTTCAAATTGGTGTGGGGAGAAGCTTTGTATTAGGATGAGGGGTTCTGAGGGCTTTATAGACATTGCTAGGCTCTCTTTGAAAAACTAGTCCCTTTACTGCTTGGAAGACTCTATTTCTGATTAGAAGCCTTGAATTGGAGAATTCCTAGACATTTCATATTTTAAATGTTAATGAAATGGCCCCAGAATCAGTTTTAAATAAAAATTCTAAATCGTGGAGATTTGGATTTCTTGTGAGCTGTCTAGACACCTGCGTAAGCTCACATGAAAGTTTGTTTTTGTGTGGGGTGGGCACTGCCTCCCCTGGCCGACTTCTGTGCTCTTCTGTGATCAGTGACTATAACCATGGGGATTAGAACCCATCTTCTGAACTGGTGGGGCAAAAGGCCCAGCTTAAAGTGACGGGACAAGGGAAAAGCAAGGACAGGAGTCACCACTAACTGCTCTTTGGTATACAGTGTGCTAAAAAATGTGGGAGTCAGTAAGATAAAGCAGGCTTTTCAAGTGAATCAAAGTGGGTTAGAAAAATGGAGCACAGGAGGCGCTGGTAGAAGCCTGCTGCTTCTCCTGGCTGTTGTTTACTCCAGTAGAATAGGTAGCAGAGGAAATTCTTTTCTGGAGGAACAGGGTGACAATATATAACCCAAGAGTGGAAAAGCTACGAGAAGCTGTCAACTGCCCTGAAGATTGTAGAAGGAACACCCAAGTGCCTGAGCTGAGATGTGGGGGCCGTTCTAGAGAAAATGAGGGAAGAAAAGTACGATGGTGGGAAGAGGAATGTGGTCCCTTGGGCAGCTTTTCTCTCTAAGAATCCTCCTCACACGTATCTAAGGGTAGGAGACCCACACCCCTCCCACGCAGGCAGGGGCCCACCCTCCCCAGGGAAGGGGTGCTGAGGCTGGCCCCGCAGTGATGCAGGCGTCCTCCCGCACAGACGCCCATCACCCTGAGCATCTAGACGTGCAGACTTACTAAGAGAAGCAGGTGGGCCAGTTTTAAGAACTTCCGATAAGCAAGCAGCAGAAGTTTCCCCTCCCAGGGGCTGCTGAGGATGCGCAGACAACAGAGGCAGAGGACGCACCCACTGAGGCTCTCTAAGTTGGGTTTCCCACTCGCAAACTCACTGCCCCTGCGTGGACTTTGTAGAGTCACAGCCAACAAACTGTGCCCCTGTCATGGCCAAGGAATGCACAGCCAAACACTGCCCAATAAAATGGCTTCTCTCACTCTAGTTCTGAGTTTTGTGGTTTTAACTGAGCATTTTATGTGATTCTATTTTCTCTCCTTTCTTAACGTATCAGTTACACTTCCTTTTTAGCCTTTTGTAATGGTTAAAGTTTGCAATGTACATTTACAACTAATCCAAGTCCACTTTCAAATAATGCTACACCACTTCATGGGTAGTGTGAGCACCTTATAGCAGCAAAACAATCTTTATTCCTTCCTCTGTTCTTTGTATCACTGCAGTCATTCATCTCATGATACATAAGTGTGCATAAGCATGCATATGCATATGTGTACCTGTATATATATATCTATGTATAAGATGTACATAACATAATCGAATGCATCGTTAGAAATGACTAATGGCTACCATAGGGGAGAGGCTAGGGTGGGTGTTGGGAGGGTGGGGGGATAAAGGGGAACAAAAATTCTCAATCATGATGTAAGTTGTTCATAGGGATGGTAGTACAGCAGGGAGAATACAGCCAGTGATTCTGTAACATCTTCCTACGTTGACAGACAGTAACTACACTAGAGGGGGTGAGGATTTAATAATATGGGTAACTGTATATAAATCACACTTCAATAAAAAAAATAAGGGTTACTTTATGTTCACTTGTTCCTTCTCCAGTGCTCTTTCTTTCTCTATGTAAATCTGAGTTTCTGACCTGTGTTGTTTTCATTCTCTCTAAAACAATTATTTTAACATTTCTTGGGAGACAGATCTACTGGAAACAAATTCTCTCAATTTATCTAAGTCTTCACTTCTCACTTTTGAAGGATGATTCACAGGGTACAGAATTCGAGGTTGGTGGTCCTGTTCCCTCAAAGCTTTGAGTATTTTGCTCCATTCTTTTCTTGCTTGCAAGGTTTCTGGGAGAACTCGGATGTGATTCATCTCATCTTCAAACGCAATAGGTAAGATGGTTTATTCCTCTTGCTTCTCGTAATACTTTTTTCTGTATATTTGGTTCTCTGTAATTTGACAATGACTTGCCAAGGTCCCTTGTTTTTATCTTTATCCCACTCGGTGTCCTCTGAGCATCCTGGATCTGTGGCCTGCTCCTGACATTAATTTGGGAAAATTCTAAATTCTTACTTCAAATATTTCTTCAATTCTTCTCCCTTTTCTCTCCTTCTGGTGTCCCCAGTCTGCCTATGCTATGACTTTGTGGTTGTCCCCCAGTCTGGATATTCTGTCTGTTTTCAGTCATTCTCTTTGCTTTTGGCTTTTTGAGTTTTCTAGTGATCTATCCTCTAGCTCAGAGATTCTGTTTTTCTCTGTGAGCCCCCAGCTCTTATAGGCCCAAGAACAGTTGTTGATTTTTCAGTCTGTTTGGCTTTTTACTTGTTAGGACTGAGTGGAGACGTCCAAGGTCCTCACGAGCAGAACCAGAGATGCAGCAGTGGGGAGGGGCCCAGAGACCCAGAACTTATAAAGGAGGGGGAGTGAAGGCGACACAACCTCCGCTCTACTTCAGCGGCAGCAGGCACTGTTATGGGGGAGACACTGTTGGGGTTCCTGTATTGTGTCCCCCACCATGGAAGGCTGATTTTCCAAACCCTGGGTATTATTTAGGAAGCATTAATAGAGGTAATCCACCCCAGAAACAAACACAGGTATGGGAAGGAGGAACACCGGGACCCCAGGACCTCAAGCTCATTAGTAACCAAAACAATGGGAAGAACATCCTTGCAAAGCAAAAGAGGAAGTGCTCAGAAATATCTGGCTTTTAAGACATGAGTTCAGAAAGCTGGAATTGACTTACCCCCATAGACATCTGTGGGGAAAATGGAAGTTCCTATGGCCAAGGTCCTCACCTGACCCCAAACTACTTAATGATCTAACTGGCCTGCTGCTAGGCTACTGCTCCCACACCCGTGGGCAATGAGCTAGTATTGACTGAGTCGCTATATACAGAGCTCCGTCTGGTGCTCTGGGCACAGGTGAAGCCTAAGGAGGGTTACAGACCTGCAGACTGCTGGAGGCAGACAGGGTTCTAGTGCCCAACCTACTGCTGGAAGTTCAAAGCCAGGTATAAACCCTTTCACGTTCCGTTGACATTCCTCAGTCTCACTGAATCCACAGTGAACTTGCCCAGGGCTGAAGCTCTCAGGCAAGACAACATCCCAGTTAGGATGTAACAAGAGGAAATAAAAGGAGGAAAAAATCAGCATCTATTGCTCTCCCCACCCCCTCCCCAGGTCTTAAATCCAGACTTGTGATGACATAACAGACCCTACGGATAGATCAATGGCCAGGTGAGGATACTGCCCAAATGGGACCACGTTGGTCCAAAAATCATAATAGCGCTCTACTTAGGAACATACTGTCATGTGCCCCCAGTTATTCATATTTAATTTTAGCTAAAATAACAGATACAGAGGCAACCTAGCAGGAGCTGTGAGGGGTGAATGCAGCGGAAATGGGGCGGCTGGCTGGGGTCCTCTCCCTCCACGTCCAAGCTCCACGGGAGGGCACATGAACTCTCCACACTCTGAAAAGCCCTTCTTCATGCAAAGTCATTCGGGTTAACCAGCAGAGTCTGAACTGGGTTTCATAGTCTGTGAGGACAAAGGTCCTATTATCAAGCTCACGCGACTCGCCTGGAGTCTCGGCAGGGTCATGGCACCGAGTAATGATTGTTTCGACTTGATTTTCATATGTAGTCAAATATCCTTACCTTCTCTAATTTTGGATGAATTTGTGGTTACCAGTCTACTTGACCCATGTTTACTTCCTGTTTCTCTAGCGTTGCTTGAGAATTCTACTTGTTCTCTGGCTGTTTTCCAGGCACACCTATTCTAAGAAGATGCCCTGTTCTAGCACTCCGGTGCACCTGGCTGGGGTATCCACTTATGCATCAGGTAGCAATTCTAACAGTGTTGAAGTGAACCTAAGTCTTTCTGATTTCTTTGTAAAAAAACGTTCATAATGAAATAATTTGGAGGTAAATTTTATAATACTTCTTGGTATTATTTATAGTACTCTGATATAACAAAATTGGTACTGAAAGTAAAGTTATTTTTTAAGTGCCAGTAAATATCTACTTGTAATTGTTTTATCATTAGAATATAAAACTCTGGAAAAAATCTGAAACATCAAAGATAATAAAAGGAATCCAGTAATTATTTTTGTAAAACACAAACGTACCTCTTGTTGAGATTTTTTTTCAAGTAATATTTTACTTTAGAAAGGTTATACTTGGAATAATATATTCCACATGTTATCTTTCAAACAGAAATAAAAATAATGCTTGGTTTCTGCTACCAAAAGTAGATACACGTTTATGTCAGTATACTTTGGAGCGTATCATTTGCCACTCAGAAATTGGTAATTATCTGGAGCAATATATGATTTTTGTGTTCAAAGTCTATGAATTCAGGCTGTCTAACAATTTGTATGAGATCATGGTTCTCCTTAAAGTAGGACTAATAGCAACTTCAATTTTAAAATATTTTAAATATAGATGAAAAGCCAAAAAGCATCCTTCAATTATTTTCACATAATTATATATTTCCCAAAAAGTGCATTTCTATAGCAAACATCGAATCTGAAGAGTATTTTTTTTTTAATGACAAGAATTTCTTTTTCTAGGAAGTGTAGTCACTTGGTGTCTATAGCTGACTGAGTGGATTCTTTAATCATAATTTTACTGACATACATATATTAAATTCACTTGAAAAAAGTGAACATTTTCATGCTTCTTAATGTGCAGGCACGTGATCACGTTAGTGCAGCTTTCAGTTTGCCCAGGAGGACCGCTCTGGTTTTCCCCATAATTGGATCTCATCCAGTTAACGTCTGACCCCTTTTAGCCCTTGTAATATCTGTTCCATAATAAGCAGGGGGAAGAGAAAAAACTTGAAATTCTATCATGTAGTAACTGTACCAAGAAGACGAGGTGGTTAAATTTAATATGTAGCATTACTAACCAGTGGTGTGAAACATTCACTAGGAGCCCACATTCCAAGGTGCCCCTTCCCTTACCTCTCACGACCATGTAAGAAAATAAATCTCAGGTTTTCATTATATGGAGGATGGGAAAGGGCCATAAATTACAGATTAACAGGTATTTCATAGTCTTTCCCTTTTTTCTCTGCTAATGGTATACAACCGAGGTCATGCAAATATGGATTAATTTAAACTACTTGAAAATTTGGTAATGTACTTCATGAAATCAGACATTTGTTTCTGGAGAGAAAACAATCTATGGTGATGGGATCAGTTTTACCTGCAGCACTTCGGCACTGTCATCTGTCATGTAATTTTCATGCAGGACAAATTAACAACGCATCTTACAAAATAATAGGATAAAAGACTGGGTGTTTTTAATTTCAGCTGGGCAAAGGCACATTGGCAGTGATTTCGATGAAAGGTGTGGTTTGCGTATTTCTCCTGTTTGTTTGTTTTGAAGTGCTTTCAGTTTCTCATCCACCTCATTCCATCTTCAATCTGGAGGGGCTGATGAATATCATTAAAGAAGAATTGGAACTCACATTGTATTATGACGGAGAGAAGGAATTTCTTCTTGCCTTAAATGAGTTCAGATTCTTATGATCAAAGGAATTATAAGTGAAGACACTGAAATAACTTTCAAATATGACTCCAGAAACTTTGGGAGATCTTTGAGGAAGTAGAAATGTTTCCATACAATTTAAGAAGCATAATTGTAAAGATTTTAGGTGTGATAAATATGAAAAGATCCTGGAAACTGTAGACTTGCAAATTTGATATGAATTCCTAATAATAGCCAAGAATAAAAACCCAAAAAGTAGAACAGAGTAATGAAGAATCACAGGAAGAATGATTGAAAAGAAGCTTGAAAACTTTGGTTGAAGTAGAAAGTTGTCCAATGGGACGCAGAATAAGAGAGCTTTCACCAAAAATCTCCTGGAAGAGGAATTAGATTGCAACGTGCTCAGAGGGCAGATCATGGACCAAATTGTTGGGGGAACAAAAGAGTGACAGATTTTCCAGTAATTTGAGCTATTTGTAAATGTAATGAGCTATAAAAATAATGATTACCCAGTCCCTTGGAGTTAAAGCAGAAGTTGGATAACTACCACTTATGTTTTAAAATAATAACAAAACTCCCCACCCACACACACACAACTTCCTGTGTGGTGGGAGACGAGGGAGATGACTTCCATGGTTATTCTTACTTGAATTCATGTCAATTTCTTCCATCTCTGTAAAATACTTCCGTTATCCCATTTTTTAACCAAATGTAATTTAGCCTTGACTGCAAAATTAAAAATTTTTTTAAGTCTAGATTAAGACTTAGCAGGTAAAGGATAAAAAATTGTGTTTTTATATTTTCACAAATGATGTCTCCAGATAAAAGATGTCTTTTTTTTTTTTTGGTCATTGGCTATTCATGTAGAAATGAGGTTGCTTCACACAAACTAGGAACATAGGAAATGGAAATACTCAACTTCAGCACTTTCTTCTCTGAAAACATATGAATATGTAGGAAATATGAGAATTGAAATGCAATAATTAAAAGAATATTTTTAGGCCTGGGTGTGAGGCTGTTTCAGGCAATATTGGATCATCTCAAAAGGAAAAGGAAAAGTGTTTACATGTTCCTAGGAACACAGGATGCTTGACCACATGGTTGAAATTTCAGGGTTGGTTCCGTGGGGTCCCCCGCCCCCCGAATGAGTTGTCCCATTGCCTAAATTGTGAACATAGCCACGTGTAACAGAAACCCCGCTGTGTCTGGTCGCCGCGCCTCGCAGACCCCCCACGGGTGCCCTCCTCCCGGGGGACAGTGGAGGGAAACCACTGCGAGGTCAGGGGAGCCGGTCAGTCCGTGGCCCTCGTGCTGGGGTACCACGCAGTGGACGAGGGGAGGCACCGCGTGACAAGGAGGGACACGGTCACGGCCTAGATGATTCTGATGACACTGCCAGAGGAATTTTCTGAGTTTTCTGTGGTGGGCCTGACGGGGAAGGGCGTCGGCACCGGCTGCTGAAGAGCTAGACTGGGGCTGGTGTCATTTCCTAAAGCAGAAAATTTCGGGGGGCAGCGTGTAGGGGGCTTTGCTCACGGGGGACTGGAGGGGAAGCAAGATCAAATGTAAACATGTGAATTTCTAGAGGCGTAAAAGGCACTCATGAGGGAGTGTCAAGTGAGATGCATGAGTCTGGCTCTTGGGAGAATTATCTTGGCTGGAGAAAACAAACTGAAAAATCCCTATATTTATGTGGTATTTAGAGCTACAGAACAGCTTGAGATCATCTAGGAAAGTTTAGAGAAAAAGAGAGGAATGGAGCCTGAACCACCGAGAGGGTGGACAACCAAGGGTGACATACATTTTTTTCCCAAAGGGGTTTTATCAGAAAAAGGGACCAAAACGTGCTCTGTCGTTCAATGACAAGAGCTGAACCTCTTCCTGAGGCTCCTCTGAAGGCGTTCAAGGGGGCAGGTGAACTCTGATGCTGGGCAGACCTCGGGGAGCCCGGGCAGAGGGAAGAGCCCAGGCGCTCAGTCTGGGGGCACACGGGGCCGGCAGGGCGGCCTTGGCACCGGAGAGCCACCCTGGGCCGCGGGGTGGGGGCAGCTCGCCCGTCCACGCGCGGGTCCGAAGGGGCCGGCAGCCTGGGTTGCCCGCAGTCTAGGAAGTGGGCTGCACCCGAACCTCAGCCCAGCGCCTGGTCACCGGCCTGAATCCAAGGATAGTAACGGCGGGGCTCCCAGGACCACGCTCGCCCCGGCTGGGCACCTCCCCGCTTGCCAGAGTGATCCTCATGCCCCCACCGCGCGCATGGACGTGACTGTGAGGCACCTCGATGCCCCTGCCAAGCACCTGGGTGGGTGGCTTAGATGTAAGTCGGCTGCCACCCTCCCCAGCGACTCCTCCACAGGCTCCCTTCTGAACTCAGGATCAGGTCCACGACTTCAGGGGCCGGGAATGCCCGGGTCCCTGCCCACCTTTCCTCCTGTTGTGCTGCTCCCTCGCCTCCTTCTGTCCCCTGGCCGACTGCTTCCATACTCTTAGATGCCCCTGAAGTCACACCTTTGTGACTGTACTTTGTGCTCCTCGTCCAGACCCAAGGCGGGTCCCATTCCCCCCTCAGGTCTCAGCACCGATGCCTCCTTTGCAGGGTGCTCTCACTGACCCTCTATTTAAAATACGTCCCCTCTTTTATTCCCTCAGCTCATTCTGTTCTTTTTCTCTCACGTGAGTTAATAATTATGCATTTACTGCTATATGTTGACTTGCTAAATGCCTGACTGTTCCTTAGAGTATGAACTCCATTAAGGTCAAGGATTATGGCTGTTTGATTCACCACTGCATCCCCAGTATTTCGTGTATGGGACACTAACACGAGTACTTACTAAAGGAATGAATAAATCCATGAATGAGTGAGTGAATTGATTAATAAACAAAGGAAGATAATTTTTCAATAACATCTGGCTTTTTAGTGCATGAACACCAGCCATCAGCAATAATAGTAAGGCTAAAGGTGGTCAACTCTTTCTGCAGCATGTGAAACTACAAAATGTTGTAATAGTCATATTTCAATAAGCAAAATGTCATGAAAGCATCTGTTTCTGGATTTTGTTTTTGTTACTTGGTTTAGATTATCTTTTGTATTATTCTAGATTTTAAACTATGTCTGAGAGTATAGTTAATATATTTATATATCAATTGATCTAGAATTTGCTTTTATTTTTAACACTATGTTAACACTATGTCCAACCAATAAAGAATAATTGTTGAACACATCTCCTTGGGCAAGGGAAACAAAAGCCAAAATGAACAAATGGGACTCCATCAAACTAAAAAGCTTCTGTACAGAAAAGGGCACCATTAGTAGAACAGAAAGACATCCTACACTATGGGAGAATATATTCATAAACAACATAAATGATGAGGGGCTAACATCCAAAATATATAAAGAACTCACATGCCTCAACACCCAAAAAGCAAATAACCCTATTAAAAAATGAGCAGAGGATCTGAACAGACACTTCTCCAAAGAAGAAATTCAGATGGCCAACAGACACATGAAAAGATGCTCCACATCACTAATCACCAGGGAAATGCAAATTAAAACCACAATGAGATATCACCTCACACCAGTTAGGATGGTCAACATCCAAAAGATAAGGAACAACAAATGCTAGTGAGGATGTGGAGAAAGGGGAACCCTCCTACACTGCTGGTGGGGATGTAAATTAGTTCAACCATTGTGGGAAGCAACATGGAGGTTCCTCAAAAAACTAAAAATAGAAATACCATTTGACCGAGGAATTCCACTCCTAGGAATTTATCCAAAGAAAACAACTTCTCAGATTCAAAAAGACATATGCACCCCTATGTTTATCGCAGCACTATTTACAATAGCCAAGATAGGGAAGCAACCTAAGTGTCCATCAGTAGATGAATGGATAAAGAAGAGGTGGTACATATACACAATGGAATACTATTCAGCCATAAGAAGAAAACAAATCCTACCATTTGCAACAACATGGATGGAGCTAGAGGGTATTATGCTCAGTGAAATAAGTCAGGTGGAGAAAGACAAGTACCAAATGATTTCACTCATCTGTGGAGTATAACAACAAAGCAAAACTGAAGGAACAAAACAGCAGCAGACTCACAGATTCCAAGAAGGGACTAGTGGTTACCAAAGGGGAGGGGTGGGGAAGGCGATTGAGGGGCACTATGATTAGCACACATAATGTAGGGGGGCACGGGGAAGGCAGTGTAGCACAGAGAAGACAAGTAGTGACGTAGTGACTCTATGGCATCTTACTACGCTGAGGGACAGTGACTGCAGTGGGGTGTGTGGGGGGGACTTGATAATGTCAGTGAATGTAGTAACCATAACGTTCATGTGAAACATTCATAAGATTGTATATCAATAATACGTTACTAAAAAATGATTTGGTTACTCTACACAGAATGTGATTCTAAGTTCACAATTTACCAAATTTCTCTACCCTTTCAGAATTTAGAAAACTTAATTGTTTTCTTTATTCTAGCAAGCTACTTGAGAATTCTAACTTCAATCTGAGTTTATTACTAAGAATCAGAACAAGATATGTTTAGACAGTAGATCTCAAACTGTTTCCAATTTTTATATCTAGTTTTCACATGAAGTTTATATTACCATCCAGAAGAAGTGATTGAGGAAATGAGGCCTGTGTTCTGCTCTGGCACTGATAATATTTGATGCAACAGTGACTGTTAAGCCTGCTGAAATCCATGGTTTGAGTAAGAAAAAAATATATTTTAATTCATTTTCATGTCATAAAAATTTTCTTTGATGTCACAAATCATCCCGGCTTTTGTACATGCTATGTTATGTCTGATGTTTAACAGAGACTTAAACAATGTTAAGTAATGAAAATTAGTTTTCTCATATAAAATTCAAACACTGATGTAGGCAGTCTTGCTCTGCAAGGTTCCCATCTACGTCAATCTCAGGGTGGTTTAGTCCTGGGACACCTGCCCCCAAATGACAGGGCCCGACTTCAGTTGCCCTGGCTTGTTAACTGTGAATAATGGCATCAAGTACACACTTTGCTGCTGACTCCTTAGTTTGTAAATCACTATGTAAGTAACATATGCAAATCACGTCCAGATGCGAAACAGAGGGCAACCGTGGGGCGTCTTCCGGAGTGTGGCAGTGAGTGGCGACTGTCCCCTCGCCACTCTGCCAACACGCACACAGGGTTGCCTCTGCGTCTCCTAGTGATAAACCTTAATGACATTTTGCAAAACACATAATTAGACAACAAAGAGGAAATCTCAGTAAAAACAATGGAGAAGTGGTAACCCTGGCAGTGAAATTTGCATAGAAGCAAGTACAGAAAAGCTGACTAACTAACGGAAGAGGCTGTGCAGCTGCGGAGGAGCACAGTAAAGATTCACTGAAAACTTAATGATGATTAACATGAAGGAAAAAGAGGTGAGAGGGGACGAGAAGGTTAAAGATGTTCTAGAGGAAGTGACAACAGCAAAAATCTTCATACTAAAGGGGTTTTCCAACTGCTATTGATAAGATTTTTACCATGGAACAGAACACTTTAATTCTCAATGTATCTAATATTTTAAATTACAGTATTCCAAATCAGTATTCTAAGTAAATATTAATGTGTTCCAAAAAATATTAAGTTTACTACTTATTTTCCTTTCCCCATACATTTGTAATGGATTGGAAGAGGCTCTTATGTTTTGAAAAGAACTTTAAAAATCATGGGAATAATCATCATTCTCCCACTGGTTAAGATCACTTTGTACAATTTCAGTCTGCACATCTTCGTCACAACCCCACATTATCATGAAAAGCAAGGACTGCCTGTAATCATTTCTTTACTTATCTGAGTGATCAAGAATCAAGTTCAGTACATTTTATTCCCAAATTATCATTAATCACACTTTCAGGATGAAAAATGTCTACAGTTTTGATATGCTTTGGAACTTACTAATAGCCTAAAATTAAAGGCAATTACTGATGCAAACTTTCTACCATGAATATTAGCCCTCTTACTGATCAACACTGCAGGGGTAATAGAGCATACAGGGTTTTACTGGGCAGGCTTAATTGGAAAATAATCACAATTCAACACTGGAAAAATGTTATCTGGGGAACATAATCTAAGCTCTGAAAGATACATTCTAAAGTTATGATTTATTCGTTTGAAAAAAAAGAAAAAAGGACTGACTCATCTACATTTTTTTCCCTATCCCAAGAAAGATGGCATGACTTTTCGGGAAAAGTTACAAATGATTATCTTCTCTCCCCAGGTCATAAATAAATTAATTGCATTAAGATTTCCTTCCATTATGGGAACAAAGAGATAAATTAATAAAGCCTAAGCTGAATCACGTACCAGTGAGCAGGACAGAAACTATGCGTCAATCAGGGTGTAGGCTAGAAACACAACGAAGCTCAGATTGTTTAAGAGACTCTGAGAAGGGTGTGAACAGAATTTTAAAAACCAGCAAGGTTTGCCGAAGCATCCAGTGATTAGTAAAGGTGACAAGCCCCCGTCACCCTTGGCCTAGGATGAACACCCCAGTGAACTCACATGTGGAGGGACAAAGGTTACTGGACAGGGACTGCACCCCTGGGGGATCCAGCCACGTCTGGAAACATTACCTAATGGGAAAGAGGGAGCGAGGAACACCCTCTGTCTCCCTCTTGTGTCCGGTCTCCCACCAGGGGACCTCGTTGGCCAAAACCGCAGAGGGCAGCCCTCAAGGGAATCTGTGATGCAGTCCAGAGAGATCGACCTCGTGAGGCCCCTAAGCAGGGCAGAAAAAAAGAGGCTGGTTCTGAGGGTCTGTCAAACGGAATGGCCATGGGAAAACCAGCAGAATGACGAGACCTGACCAACGTACACGTACGCCGCTGAATTCTGCTTCAGAAGCAAGACCGAAAGACATCTCAGGATGTGAAAGTAAACAGAAGTTCAGTAAACTCTACTTAATTTTTTATAGTGTCTTATTATAATTACAACCTCATTTGCCATTTAATTTTGCTTATTCCTCCTTTCTCCAGTTCCTTAAGACATTGTCTTATATACCTCTGTTTCGAGGACCTCTTAGGCACTCACGTGGGGGTGGTCAAGGATACAAATGAAATAACTGAAATACAGCATGGCATTAATACAAGGAATGTGCAAATGCTGCTCGCCTAGTAAGAAGAGGGCAGTGGATGTCTTTTTGTGAGATTAGTAAAGGTGAGCAGGCATCTGCCATCCCCTGAGAGCTGAGGCAGCATATTTAAAGGCAAGGAGGTGGGAAGCAACCCAACACTTTCTCAAAACAACAGCAGTTCTATATTTAAGGTATAGAGTACGAATGTGATGAGACACAGGTGTGGAGGAGGTCAACATTCTCCAAATGCTGCAAACTTATGTGTCCAGAAAGCAATGTTGGATCATATTTCCAGAAGAACGGAGAAACACATCAGAGTGGGAGCTGGGGGAACTGATCACTTGGAAAGCTTTCTCTGCTGTTCATATAGATTCTGCCTTCTGAGCAAGAAAATGGAGCTGTTTAATTCAGGACTAAATTGTTTTATTCTCTGGAGTAAATAAAAGCATTAAAAAAACTAGAAATGTTTATTATATTGTTTATATAATGAAAAATAATGCTTCCTACAGTGGCTTGTGATGACAAGGTCAAATATTTCATTGATAACTATGAAGAGGAAGTTATGAATGTTGCACCAGACCACATATTTGGCTGTGACCACATATCAGTCTTGGGTATCAAGACAAAGCACATAAGCCAGTGTGGAAAAACATGGTTGCCATTTACAGCTCCATATTTGTGTAAATCTGGGGTTTCTGACACATCATGACTTAACACAGAAGAGAAATTGTGTGGAATGCAAACCTGATACACAGTGTCAGATGTCTAGCACCCTTGGAGAAGAAACGCAGGAATTTTCTGATTTATATACACAGATCTCTGGGGAATACATGGGAGAATGAATTCTGAGTTGATAGAAAAAGGAAGGCAGAAATCATTTTAAATAAACTTAAAAAAGTGAACCACACTCAATTCAGTTAAGATACCAGAAACTTACTGCTATAATGGAGAAAAGAACCCAAAGACTTTGGAGGCAAATCCCTTCAAAAGACCTAGATGCACTTCCCTTCACCATGATTTTAATTTAAAAAGAGGAGAGGTGCACTGTCACCTTTGAAAAGTAATTTTTGTGGAAATGTTTTATGGAACAGGGATGGTGTGGATGGCAGACTTGAGAGCTGACCTCTAACCCCAATACCAGACCTAGCCAACTCACAGGACGTGTCTGTGAATCCAACACTTTGGAGAAAAGTCTGGCAATGATATTCAAAGTGCACATTCTAAATTTTCCATGAAATGCCCCCCAAACAGACTTTTATTACCAGACAATTCAGCACTGAAAATGGGAGAAAAGCTAGACTTTTTTTTGATATTTTGGACCCAGAACCTGAGGTAGTTGTAACTGCTGAAGGTTCAGAATGTACGCGTGTGCCCTCAGTCAGGGGACAGGGCATCTGAGGGTCATTTCATGTTGAACGTTTGATTTGTGCTCACATTACAGAAGCTCACTGGTTCCCCAAACTCACTGCATAGCCCCATCTTCCATTTTTGAATGTGTCATTGAAAAAAAATGTGTTCAGCAATTGGCAGAATCCTCATGTGGGCTCTCTGACCAACAGACGGAGGGATGTTGTGTTGGGGTGAGGGGGTAGCTCCTGGAACTCCTACCTCACCGAGATGTCAGACCCAAGCCGTCCTATGGAGGTAGGGAGATCGCAGAGCTTAGTGACGCAATTAAAGGCCTGAAAGATGCATAGGTGGGGATTCCTATCACATCCCCATCAGACTGCCCAGTTTAACCAACACAAAGACAGATGAGTTTTGGAAAATGGCCGTGGTTATGGGCCACTTTAAGCTTAATCAGATGGTGGCTGCAATTGCGTCCATGTTGTAGATGTCGGCCTTGAATGTACTGGGGCAGGAGTCGTCCGAGGATAACAGAGTGAGTCCGAGAGGAGGACCCAGGAGATGCGAAGCCAGAGGGGGAGGAGGGCGGGGGAGCTCGCCGTGTTGTCCGGCAATTTCTCACCATAACTGGAGGGGAGAGCTTTCTACTGGAGGGAAACAGCAGGGATAGTTCCCAGAATAAGAGAGAAGGTGGTAAGTGGCTTTTATTGCAACTTCTATTGCAAATGTGGAATATTTCATATATTTCAAACATTTTATGTCCCAATCTCTTCTTCCTTTCCTTTCATGAATCCAATTACATATGTGTTAAACTGCTTGGTATTGTCCCACAGGTCATTAAGGTTCTGCTCATTTTCTTTTTTTAGCCTTTCTTTCTCACTGAGTTTTAATTTGAATAATTGCTACCGCACTGCCTAATCACCATTGTGATCTCTTTGGCAGTGACAATCTGCTGTTAAGCGCACTGAATGAATCTTTCATCACGGTTGTTACGGTTTTTGGTTCTAGAATTCGCATTTGGTTCCTTCTTACAGTTTCCATTGCTCTACTTAGATTCCTCATCTTTTCGCTTGTTATGTATATCTTCATCTTTATATTTTAAACATATTTTAATAAATATTTTAATGCCATTGTCTACTAGAGGTTCACATTTTACTGTTCTTTTCTCATTTCCAGTAATTTTAAACTGCTTGCTGATATTATGGCTTCATTGTTGAGAGTCTATTCGTTGTCTTCCTTTCTAACAACAGAATGTTGACTTCAGTTCTGGAAGCTGCAATGCAGGCAGACGAACCAGGTCCTTGTGAGGCTGTTTGCCAGTTGTTTTCTACAGTGGATTTCATGCCAGGACTGGAGTGGCCTTGGTGCTACTGTGCAACTATTGTGGGGACTCAGCTAAATGCCTGGGACGTCCAGTGTGTTTTCTCCACGCTGGGTCACGGGAGATCATACACCTTCCAACACAAAGGGGTCCCTAGGACCCCTGGTAAGCTCACAGCCACCTTGTCCATTTCCAGACCTCAGATCACCTCCCTTAACTCATGCACAGTTACATCCAGACCTGTTTAAGTGACTCCTATGCAGATTTCTAGATTTCTAGAAATTTCTAGATTACTTTCTTTGAACAGCTTTCTGCTATTTGGTATCTTGCCATGCAATCTCTATCCATTTCAGCAGTCTGCTTTTTCTGGTTCTGTTAAGATGTTGTCTCAGTCTCCTCCAATATAAAGACAGAATTATGAAGGCAATAGTCATCAGTACAATTATAATATTTGGTAAGGGATATCATAAAGAATATTAAGAAAATTAAAAACTTATAGGGAAATATTGGATAGGAGAAGAAACAAGATATTAATTAAAATATACCCATATGAACTAAGAAGGAAATATGGATAGGCAATGAGGTTTTTGGTCTGTTAGATGGTAAAGAACTAGAAAATTGGGAAGTTGGTGAGGCATTGAAGTTATATTATAGTTATTATAATATGATATTATTATATAATACTTTATAGTTTGCTCTGCCAAGTGAAAACATTCAGTTATCTGTGGGAATAAGTTTTCTTTTTTGCTGTAATCACCACAGAAATAGTTGAATATAGTCACAATTAAATGTATTGATTTTGGGAAGTAAAATATTAAAAGAAAAATCTAGACGTATTTTACTTATAATATTTAAGAATGTTCAGCCTATTAGTGTAGCAAGTCAGACTTATGTCATCAGTTTAAAAGGTATCATTGAATATTGATTTTGACTCAGGATTTTAAGATTAAATTGTGTTAAGTGTGTATCTGATATAAAAACATTTAAGACAATATAAGTTTCACTGCATTTGCAGGCTCTTTTTATTATATTCAAAAAATATTCAATGCTTATGGATTTCATTTGTGGCTTTGCTAGTCATACAGTTGAAATACTTTAAAAGGAAGTCAAATATAATAAACATAAATGGAGCTTAAAATGTTTAGATGACTTCTCTACTAAAAAGCCAGAGTAATCAAGACAATTTGGTACTGGCACAAGAACAGACCCATAAACCAATGGAACAGACAAGAGAGCCCTGATATAAACCCAAGCATATATGGTCAATTAATATATGATAAAGGAGCCATAGATATACAATGGGGAAATGAGAGCCTCTTCAACAGCTAGTGTTGGCAATACTGGACAGCTACATGCAAGAGAATGAAACTGGATTATTGTCTAACCCCATTTACAAATGTAAACACAAAATGTATCAAAGACCTGAATGTAAGTCATGAAACCATAAAACTCTTAGAAAAATACATAGGCAAAAAACTCTTGGATTTGGATATAAACATGAGCAACTTCTTCATGAATATATCTCCCTGGGCAACAGAAACAAAAGCAAAAATGAACAAATGGGACTATATCAAACTAAAAAGCTTCTGAACAGAAAAGGACACCATCAGTAGAACAAAAAGACATCCTACAGTATGGGAGAATATATTCATAAATGATATATCCGATAAGGGGTTGACATCCAAATTATCTAAAGAGATCAGGTACCTCAACAAACAAAAAGCAAATAAGCCAATTAAAAAATGGGCAGAGGAGCTGAACAGACACTTCTCCAAAGAAGAAATTCACATGCCCAACAGGCACATGAAAAGATGCTCCACATCGCTAATCATCAGAGAAATGCAAATTAAAACCACAATGAGATATCACCTCACACCAGTAAGGATGGCCAACATCCAAAAGACAAACAACAACAAATGTTGGTGAGATTGTGGAGAAAGGGGAACCCTCCTACACTGTTGGTGGGAATGTAAATTAGTTCAACCATTGTGGAAAGCAGTATGGAGGTTCCTCAAAAAACTCAAAATAGAAATACCATTTGACCCATGAATTCCACTCCTAGAAATTTACCCTAAGAATGCAGCAGCCCAGTTTGAAAAAGACAGATGCACCCCTAAGTTTATCGCAGCACTATTTGCAATAGCCAAGAAATGGAAGCAACCTAAGTGTCCATCAGTAGATGAATGGATAAAGATGTGGTACATATACACAATGGAATATTATTCAACCATAAGAAGAAAACAAATCCTACCATTGGCAACAACATGGATGGAGCTAGAGGGTATTATGCTCAGTGAAATAAGCCAGGCAGAGAAAGACAAGTACCAAATGATTTCATTCATCTGTGGAGTATAAGAACAAAGCAAAAACTGAAGGAACAAAACAGCAGCAGAATCACAGAACCCAAGAATGGACTAACAGTTACCAAAGGGAAAGGGACTAGGGAGGATGAGTGGGAAGGGAGGGATAAGGGGGAAAAAGAGGCATTACAATTAGCAGACATAATGTGTGTGGGGGGGCATGAGGAGGGCTGTACAACACAGAGAAGACAAGTAGTGACTCTATAGCATCTTACTACCCTGATGGACAGTGACTGTAATGGGGTATGTGGGGGGCGCTTGATAGTAGGGGGAGTCTAATAACTATAATGTTGTTCATATAATTGTACATTTATGATAGCAAAATAAAAAAAAATGTTCAGATGAGTTTGAGTTTATAAATGAAACCAAACACTAATCTAGGCTCTACTTAAAATTACTCTTAAAATAGCTAAATAGAGAAGTAGAAATAAAATTTGAAAGCTTAACAACTAACAAATTATATTCTTAAAAAAAAAACCAACCTAACACTCTAGTGCACAGAACCTGCCATTAAAGAACACTTAAAAATTGATCAACCATGCTTTGTATGTGTGTGTATGTGTGATATTTTTATTGAAGTATAGTTGATATTCGATTACTCAATGTTATGTTGGTTTCAAGTCTACAACAGTGATTTGACAATTACCTACACTATCAAATGCTCTGGCCAACTAGTGTAGTTGCCATCTGTCAATGTAGGAAGATGTCATAGAACAATTGGCTATATTCTCTTCACTGTACTTTCACTGCCATGACTTATTACGACTGAGATTTTGTGCCTCTTTATCTGCTTCACCTGTTTCATCCGCCTACCCTACCCCACCCCACCCCACCCCACCCTTGTGGTGACTACCAGTGCCTTCTCGGTGTCTGTTTCATTTGTTTTGTTTTGTTTTGGAACAACAATGCTTTTAAAGGTTAGTGTAGAGCACTTCATAGGCTTACAAATGTGATTTTTACAATTGTAAAACTGATTAATTTCTGTCCCAACTATCAACAGTGAGCTGCATGAAGGCAAAGATCATGCTAATTTTTGCTCTTCACTTATTCCCCAGTGGAGGGCTCAGAGCAGCCCTCAAAATTTATTTTTAGATATAGGTATATAGATTTCTAGATGAATACATTTTAACAGCATTTTTCCAATATACAATAAAACAAGTATGCATCATCTCTACATCTAAGTCACAGTTATCTGTGTAAGTGTAATGCAAATGCTCCATTTGTTTCCTAGGTATATTAGAAAACATAAAGACTTCCAGGCTCACAGCAAAACAGCCTCAGGAGCGCCCTTCCAAGCCTGAAGGCGTGTGGCCGCTCACCCATCACCGGGCACTGGGCACGTCTCTGGGGAGGAGCAAAGCCCCAGACAGGAGATGACGCGAGCGTCCCTGCTCCAGAGGTGAGGCAGGACCGCAGGTGACTGAGGTGACTGAAGAGGACTGTCCTGAAGCGAACGTGCTGAGAACAGAGGGGCAGACAGGATGGAGATTTCCCTCCTGTATGGGCTATTCTTTAAAAAGATGAAAGTAATTTAGTCAAGTTTGCCTACTTATGAAGAGAACGGCCTGCACAAGAGGAAATGTTAATGTGCGTTCTCTCTGTGGAGCGACCAGCATGGCCTGAGCCCTGGGTGCGGGGAGAGGAAACACTCCCTCCAGGTCCAGAGGAAAGGCCGGGAGTGGACGCAGACATAGGCAGCGGGTCCCTGGGCCCACAGCTTCAGTCTGCCTTTCCGCCCTCCTCTCTCCAAGTCCTCCTAGCCGGAAATGCTGATTTTTGGATATAATATGGTGACTTCATCTCTCAACATTCAGGAGGTGATTTTTTTTCTTTATTAGTCATTTTTATCATAGCTTGGAGAAATATTTCTACTAAAAGTTTTAATATGGTTGGTTTAACTAATGACAATCAGAGCTAAGTGTAGTGAGTAATTCATTTCTGGAATATATTATATATGCTAGAATATATTATGTATGGAATATAGTATATGAAACATATATATGTAAAATTTTACTCCAGGGAAAGTTGCAAAGTAGTGTAGAGACAGATCAAGAACATCACATGAGAGCATGCACGCTGTCTGTTCTGGCTGGGCTGTGTCTTGCAGAGCACCTAACTTTTATTAGTTCTCAAAAAATATTTGTTCCATTCTGGAGACAGGAAACAGTTTCCTGACAGTTTTATGAGCGAGACAAGAAGGCTGTGAAAAGTGATACATGCAAAGGGCATGGAGTCAAGGATGCGGTGAAAAGTAAAAAACAAATGGGTGGCTCAACAAAAGAACAAAAGAGGGAGAAAAGGTGACAATTTCTATTTTACCTATAATCCTACCCGAGGACTTCTAACAAGTGCTCCATCCATTTCTTACTCCCACTCTCAGGATTCCACAAGGGCCGACGGACCCTGAGGTGCCTTCCTGACCAGATCAGGGTCAGCACTGGACCCTGTGCTGTGCATGCCTCACACTAGTGCTGGCGACTTGTTTTGGCCAATGAATGGGAGCAGATGTGATGCCCCTCACATCTTTGCTCTCAGCCTGTGGCTCAGGCGGCCTCCCTCAGCACAGACATGCCCAGGCAGACCACAGCCAACATTTGACTACTTTATTGATTTAATCTTCCATTTAAGCGTAAGGACCTGAAAGTAAATACTAATTACCATTTCCTGGAAAGACTAAAACTTCAAAGGTTCACACAAAAGGGACTAGAATAACAGGGGAAAAACTATAAATTAGGAAAATAACTCTCAGTGTGGACCCTCAAGTGTCCTAGAACATGATTCTCTTTCCATAAGACTCTTGTGTTCTGGATTCTGCTCTTAACCCTAGTTCACCATTCCCTATGATAAAGTGGTACATACCATTCCTAGTCTTTTCTGTGGGTAAACGGACTTATGTTAACATAAATTCATCAGGAAATTTCAAATTATGAGAGAAGCCAAAGAAAAAAACAACAACCCTATAATTTAAAAATGGAATATTTCCCATTTCAGATAAGCTCAGTGAAGGCAAAGAGTGTTTCTGTTGTACTCACAGGTTTATCCTCAGCATTCAGCATAGTACCTGAGTCAAGATGAATGGTCGATAGATATTTGATGAATAAGTGAATGAATGAGCTAGATTTCCTGAAATCCAATCACCTAAGACTATAAACAGGCAACTGTGCTAAGCACTAAAAGGAACACAGAAATGGGTATCCCGTACCGGAAAGCGCCGTCTCATGGAGGTTGGAGACACGGGGCTGGAGACCCACTCGGCGAGTCCCTTAACACACCTGCACGCTGGTCCTTGGTCTGCCGAATGGAGACCAGTACGCCGAGCCTCACTGGCTTCCACGAATATGCACAATGTACGCAACCACTTCCAAGAATTTTCCTCCCCAAGTACCTGTGGCAGACTGAACTTTGTTCCCAATTCGCTCCCTTCTCTCCTGACGAGAGGGCTGAGCATGCCTCACACTAGCGCTGGCGACTTGTTTTGGCCAATGAATGGGAGCAGATGTGATGCTGCTCACATGCAGGCACTTCTCAGCAGACGCTGGTCAAAGCACAGCAAAGAGAGGTCAAAGCTGCCGCCCTCTCCGGAGTCCCAGGCCAGCCTGTCCCTGCAGCCTAACGTCCAGGACAGAAAGCCAGGCAGAGCAGACCCGACCCACAGCCAGAGCAGACGCACAGCCTGCCGTAGCTGCCGTGGCCCCACGCGGGCAATAAAGGGTCGCCGTTGTAAAGCGCTGCACCTCGGGGCTAGTTGGTGCGCAGCGACAGCTCCTGACATCTGACGGCCGCAGTTGCTCAGCCGCAGAGGCCAGTGCACGTGCCCCCTCCCTCTGCAGGCCACTTCGGCCGGATGCTCAGTGGCCCAACAGTTCTGGAAAATCTCGTGTCTCGTGGGAGTCACAACTCTGAAAATCAGTTTTTGTTTTTTTCTGAAGTAAAAACATTCTAAAACTTAAGCATTTTATAATGAAAAGCTTATAACATAGCTTGATTTTTAAAATATGTATACAGAAAAGACAACTTACATAAACAGCTGAGCGGGGCTGGTAGGCATCCACGTGCATATGCACATGTATGAGTGTTCATGTTAATGTTAATTGTCTGGTGGAGATTTTTGTTGTTGTTTAAAAATTATTTTTAGGATTTGTTATCACACCATCTCCATAGGGGGAAAAAAAGAGTTTTCATAGTTTTTTGATAGAAATAAACTATTTTCAGGTTCAAACAACAAATGAGAGCCAGGCCTTCCTTGAGCTTAGAGTCAGCTGGGCCTGTGGAGAGTCCTGAGTCTGTTTTGTTGCTGTTTTATTTGTTTTTTTTAGCATTTTGACCACGTTCTGATTCCTTTCTTGAGCCTTCGTTTCCTCATCTGAAAAAACGCAGCAACTCAGTTATCCCATAGATTTGTTTTGAAGATTAACATATTAGCATGTTACCCCAGACAATTTTTTGTGTCACAGGCACACAGTGAATGTTCTGTTTTTCTTTTCCTTCCCTTAATATAAAACCCTGTATCTTGTGGTTCTTGTATCCATTTCTAGATACTCTCCTATATGTCATCTCATTTCATCTTCACAATTACATTCAAAGTGTAAAAAATATGCTTTTTTATGGATGAGGGAATTGAGACACAGAAATACTAAAATTTGTTTTAGTTTCTAAAGCAATTTTGTAGGAGAATTTTGTCTGAGACTCCTGATGAATAAAATGCCTCACTGAAGAAACTGTAATTGTGAATCACATTCATTCTAGGTAAGTCTAGTTAAAATACTGAAAAGTTGCTCTCATGGAAGAAGATTGACATTTTTTACCTGGCCTGTGATCTTAGCAAATTCCTTCAATACCCAGGCTTCGATTTCTCTTCTTGCGAAGCAGTGATCAAAAATAGCGACTTCTTGGGTTAACTGTGAGGATTAAATGCAAATAGGCCCGTGGACCTTTCAGTACAATGCTTGCTTATACTAGGCATTTAATAAAATTATCTCTCTTATAAATACTGGCCTTAAAATGGCTACACAGAAACTTCATTTTTTATGTGAAGTTTTGTTTTCCTTTTCTTTTGACATATCTGGATATGCATGAACATTTACTCATCAGTTTGAAGTCATCTCATATTTTGTAAAATATATTTAATGTATGTGTAAGGACAATGTTATCTGATGCATGTTATCTCTACATGATGAGCTCACAGGTGATATTTCATTTGTTATACTTGTTTATATTTCTGGTAAACATGTATTCATTTTATAATAAGAAAAATTATTATATCACATATTAGATTTTCAGTTAAAAAGGTTTGAAGAACTGAGTGCATTGTTAGATATAGAGGCTGAAAGTTAGAAAATTCAAATGGTCAAACATAACTTCAACACATCATCAGGTAAGTAAACCCATATTTCAAATGATCCTCTTGAGAATTTCAAGTGTTTGACCGGCCTCTCTTTAGAACTGATTACGTCGTCAGTACTTTGACCTCATAACATGACTAATGAGTGATTCTAAACAGAGAAAGTATTAGCTCTGCCATGTTCTTGTTTGCTTTGCTTTTATTTTTGTATTATCTTCAACCTATACTTAGTTGTCAGAATCTTTTTTGGGCACTTGTCTATTTTTTGAGTATTTTTGTTTTTGTAAAATTGCAAAATAAAATCCATAAAGACATTTAACCAGGCACGTAGAAACTGTCCTGATGTGATTAAAGGAACACAGATGTGAAGAGGCTTTGATGACGACATCCCATCATGGAGCGTCCGCAGGGTGTGGAGAACCAGACCAACACACATACTAAGAATCTATGCTTTCTGCCTTTTTAAATTCATCGGGTATGTACGTATATCTAACTTCTTTCCTTAGTGAAACAGTCCCATGTGCAGGTGGAGTAGTAAAGAGAGGAAGAGTAGACTGAGAAGGTGTGAGGGAGGCAGGCAAGGGTGCTGAATGACAGGCTTTGAAGGCCAGTGAATGGATTTTAAATATAACCTTCATGCAGCGGCCACGCCTTCATATTGGCTGCATGGAGAATGGACGGATGGTCAAGAGCAGAGGACGGAGGGCACGCTGGAGGCCGTCCCCCTAGAGCAGGAGACAGACGAGGCGACCTGGGGCGGGACATCCAGGACCTGCTGCTGGACTGCACGTGTGACGCAAAAAGGAGGGGATGTCGGGGGCGACTCCCAGACTTCCCGCCTGAGCAACCAGACACCTGCCCAGACACACATCGGACAAGTCGCCGATTCAGCTCCGGGCCACCGCGGTAAAGCAGGGAGCTCCACAAAGTGACTCGGGTATTTCTGGTTTCCAGGCATGTGAAAGTGACGCTCACACTACACTGTAGTCTACTGAGTGTATATATTATATCTAGAAATGTATATACTTCAATTGAAAAATAGTTTACTGCTAGAAATGCTCACCCTCATCCGAGCATCAGGGAGTGGTGATCTTTTTGCTGGTAGAGGGTCCTGCCTTGACCTTGATTTGATGGCTGCTGACTGATCAGGGCGGTGGTGGCTGCTGGCTGGGGGGCCGTGGCAATTTCTTAACTAGGACAACAATGAGGTTTGCTGCCTTGATCCACTCTTCCTTTCAAATGATTTGTCTGTAGCATGTGATCCTGTTTGATAGCATTTTACTCACAGTAGTTCTCCTTCCAAAAGTGGAGCCAGTCCTCTCAGACCTGCCTAGGTGTGGAATATCTACATCCCTCGTCGCCATGTCAGCGATCTTCACGGCATCTTCGCCAGGAGCAAGTTCCACCTCAAGAAACCACCTTCCTTCCTCATCCATAAAAAGCAGCTCCTTATCAGGTTTGACTATGAGATTAAAGCCATTCAGTCACAAATTCGGCTCCATTTCTAACTCCAGTTCTCTTGCTGTTTCCACCACACCTGCAGTTACTTGCTCGCCTGAAGTCTAGAACCCTCTCAAAGTCACCCACGAGGTTTGGAATCAACTTCTTCCAAACTCCTGGAAATGATGACATTTTGACCTCTTTCCGTGAACCACAAATGTTCTTAGTGGCATCTATAATAGTGGCTCCTTTCCAGAATGTTTTGATAATACTTCACCCAGAACCATCGGAGGATCGCTATCTGTGACAGCCCTATAAAGTGTGTTTCCTCAAGGAAAAGACTTGAAAGTCAACATGAGTCCTTGATCCATGGGCAGCAGAACTGACTTGTGTCAGCAGCATGAAAACAGCAGGAACCTCACTGTCCATCTCCATCCAAGCTCTTGGGGGACCAGGTGAATGGTCAATGAGCGGGAATATTTTTAAAGGAATCTTTCTGAGCAACAGTGCTCAATTGTGAGCTTAAAATATTCAGTAAGCCATGTTGTAAGCAGATGTGCTGTCAGCCAGGCATTGTTGTTCCACTTCCAGATCACAAGCAGTGTAGATTTAGCATGATCCTTGAGGCCCCTGGGATTCTCAGAATGGTCACTGAGCATTGGCTTCAACTTCAAGTCACCTGTTGCATTAGCCCCTGACAAGAGAGTCAGCCAGTCCTTGAAGCTGTGAAGCCAGGCATTGACTTCTCCTCTCTAGCTATCAGAGTCTTAGATGGCATCTTCCTCCAATATAATGCTGTTTCATTACACTGAAAATCTGTTGTTTAGTGTATCCACCTTCATTAATGATCTCAGCTGGATCTTCTGGGTAACTTGCTGCAGCCTCTCCATCAGCATCTGCTGCTTCTTTCCTAAACCTCATGAACCAGCCTCTGCTGGCTTCCAACTTTTCTTCTGTAGCCTCCTCACCTCTCTCAGCCTTCACAGAATTGCAGAGAATTAGGGCCTTACTCTGGATTAGACTTTGTCTTAAGGCAGAGTTGTGGCTGGTTTGATCTTCTATCCAGACCACTAGAACTTTCTCTGTATCAGCAATAAGGCTATTTCACTTTATCATTCATGTGCTCACTGGAGAAGCAATTGTATTTTCCTTCAAGAGCTTCTCCTTCGCATTCAGAATTGAGCTGCTTGGAGCAAGAAGCCCAGCTTCCAGCCTGTCTCAGCTTTGGACGCACCTTCCTCACTGAGCTTAATCATCTCTAGCTTTTGATTATTGAAATGCGACTCTTCCTCTCACTTGACCACTTAGAGGCCCGTGTCTGGCTCTTAACTGGACCAGTTTAGTGTTGTTGTGCCTCAGGGACTAGGGAGGCCTGAGGTGAGGGAGAGGCAGGGTTGCTGCTGGTCGGTAGAGCAGTCAGAACACACACAACATTTATTGATTATGTTTGTCAACTTACGTGGGCACAGTTCACAGCAATCAAAATAACTGCAATAGTGACATCAAAGATCATCAGTCATAGATGACTATAGCAAACAATGAAAATGGAACAAATAATGACAAAGTTTAAAATATTGTGAGAACTACCAAAACGTGACACAGGGACACAAAGTGAGCAAGCGTGATGGGAAACTGGTGCCGGCAGATGTGCTCGATTGCAGGGCCGCCACGGACCTTCAGTCCGTAAAGAATGCAGCGTTTGTAAAGTGCGACACAGTGAGGCCTGCCTGCAGATGGTAAAGATATTGACATTTCCTGGGATGAGGAACATTTGGGGAAAAGTATGTTTGGCAGAGTAAATCAGGAGTGCCCTTTTAGCCAGATCAGGGTCCTGCCTGGGTGACGCGTGCAACGCAGCCCCCGGGAAAACTTTAGGTTTCTGTCTTTTGTGATTGGATGGACGGTGGTACCACTTACAGAGGGAGTAAGAGAGAAACAGGCGTGGTTCTGAGATGATCAGATCTCTACCAGTGCATGTCTGTGAGACATGGAAGAGGACATGCTGGTATGAGCTTGGGCCTTCAAGTTCGGCATGAAAGGAGAGACATAGGCTGGAGGTGCTACATTTGGACTCAAAATATGTAGACGTTATTTAAAGCAGAGGGAATGGATGATGTCACCTGGGAAAAAGAACGGACAGAAGAAAACCTAATACCAAGATAGTAGTTAATTTTGTAGTTAACACAAAACAAACACAAAGACTCTTATTTCTAGTCTAGCATTTATGTCTCATAGAAATTTCTTAAACTAGAAGAATTTTAAACCCATTCCAGCTTGTGTATAAGGAAGCATATGTCCTTCAAATCATAAGGAACATTTTGAAAACTTCGGCTACTGTTCAGTCTGGGTCCCTGAAGGAGCCTGATCCTTTGCAAAACTATTCCTCTTGTTGGCAATGAGGATACTATTCTAATTACTGTTACTTTAAAATGAGTTCATTCACTGTGCACCATGATCTCTGCCAGAGGGGGTTAATCAGTATTGCACCCTCCCTCTGTGTATCTGCCTCTTCTGCAAAGTATGGAAAGTCAAAACACAACAGCTCCCAGTCTCCCTTGCAAACATGATGAGCAATGCGAATTCTGTTCTTCCCACCAAGAAGCTGGAAGTCAAGTCACTGAGGTTTCCTGTCGGCAAGTCCTGGAGACCCGCAGAATCAGCTTTGTGGAAGCAGGGAGACCATGATGGTGGCGGAGATTGGGCGCACCTGTCTGAACTTTTAAAGGCAGTTTGAAGCCAGACTCTGTTTCCAGAGTCTATGCGGTTGTCGGGGATGGACCCTACCTGAATCCAGCTTCCTAGCCCCTGAAAGAGGGCACCTGGTGAATCAGGGCCAGTGCCCCGCCAGTCATTCTGAGGACCCGCCACAGAGCTCATCGCTCCAGACATGCAACAGGTTGGGAAGAAACTTCTGTCTACAACTCCGTTGGCACAAAAACACCTAGAGGCATTTCTGCTCCCTTCACTGAAATGAGAATCATGGTCCAATTCAGTTCTGGGGGTAAGCAGGGTATCAGTAGGAATTAAACATTATAAAACTGTTGATAGAAGAGATCCTTAGAATTATAAATTTTTCAACATTTAATTTAGTATAACACAACTATTTATGATAGGCTTACAGTGAGAAATATAGCTCAACCTAGTAGCCAGTGCCCAATTTCAAAATTTATGAGATAATTCCTAGGTAAATAAGTGACTTGCAGTGATGATTAACAGCTCAGAAGATTTGCTTAATGTCCTCATCCATTACACACAAATTGAAGTAATTTATTTCTAAAAGCACTTTATTAGCAGAAAAAGGGAAAGAAGATTCATTTATGTAACTAAACTCATAATAAAATTGTCAGGCTCCTTCTGTTAGAGGAAACAAGCTACCTTCTTAAAGATACAAATAGTCCCTTTTGATGGCTAAAATATTTGATATAATTGTGATTTATGGCACCTCAATTGGACAACTTAGGAATGTAAAATACAGTCTTTTCAGATTTTGTCATAAATATTCAGTGTCCTCCACCCATATCCATTATCTTTTATTGCTGTATTTCAGAAAATATTGAAAGAAGAAGAATTTGTGGCCTTCAAAAGTTTAGCATTATCTGTGAGAATTAAATAGAGAATATATTTTCTAGCCAGAAGAACAGGTCCAGCACAGTGCCCAGCATATATCAGGTGACCAATCAGTAGGTGCCATACACATACTGACTTAAGAGATTCTAAATGAGACAAAATACATGGTTTGGAAAATCCCCATGGGTGAGGCAGGCCCCAGAGACTTTGACACAGTAATGAAAAGCAGGTGTTCTGGGGAGGAAGGACCCACATGTGCTCTGGGACCAGTTGAACTGGCTTTGATTCCAGGGTACGCCCCTTATTCCGTGTACTACATATGCAGCTCATGGAAAACCCAGCCTCAGCTTTGTCACCCGTGCAGCAGGCATGGCCACGGTGCCCTTGCAGAGGGGTGGCAAGGACTGCACGCAGGTGCCCAAGGGACAGCGGTGTAGGTAGTGCACGGGCCTTATAAACCACGGCCTTCTCTTCTTTAAGAGGAATAAAGCGAAGGGTTCTGGGAGGCCTCTGAGGCTCCTTACGTGCTTCGTGCTCTGCATACTACTCCCTCTTACTCTATGAACACTCTGCACTCCCACCGCTACCTTTAAAAGAAAATTAAAGTAAGCACTAGTGGGAATCCTTTCTCATTTTAATTCTCCAGCATATAGGTTCCTCCTACTGATAGGAAACAAATATTAATATTTGAAGCCATTTTTGCTTTAAGTTCAGTATTACAGGAATATGATTTTTGACACTTTAAAAATGCATTTAAGAAAGTTAAATTATGAAGGTGTTTTTATATGTCTGTGTAAATAATTGTGCCAAATGTGTCCATACACAGATATCATCACGTATGTTTCCCATGTTCATCAGAGGGGACACTGTGCGTCCACGTCCCTCAGGGATGACCGGGAGGACCGACAGGGTAGCTGTGTGGTGATGTACGAGCTGGAAACGAGAAAGAGAAAGAGTTCCACGCATCCTCAGTGTGATTTGAAAGCAGCTTTCTAGTTTAAATTTGCAGATGTATCACTGAAACCCTACACGAAATTGAAGACGTCTCTTAACTGATTAATTCCACTAGTTTACACAAAGATCCTACCAGGTTCACAAAGGGGTCTGTTTGCAATCACATCCCACAGCGAATAGCATGACAGTGACAGAAGCAGCAAATAGTTTCACGTTTAGAGTTTAATTCTAAAGATCTCGGTAAAGTGTAAGTGTCTGGGGCATGGGAGGCATGGTGGGCTAGAGGAAAGTTAATTTGCTCATACTTATTTTCAAAATGAATGTATTGAAAATCAATTACATATGTTACGTCTGTTACATCTGCCAATTCTCATAGGAACACACTACCAAGGACATGGTTTTCTTGAATCTAAATTTTTGAACTCTCAGGACCTGTTTAAAGGTAACTTTAAGAAATGCTGCTTATGGTGTGATCAGTGTGGCGCAGGGCACAGGAGCCCATGAGAAAAGAAAGAAGATTCACCCAGGACCCATGGTGCTAAATGAGTTTTTTTGGCAAACTATTTCCAAGCAGTGAGGAACTATTAATACACATACTCTTGATACCTAAGAAATTTGGAAGGCATGGAATCAACTGAATTGATAATTACTGTGTGTAGCTGCACCTTAGTTGTCTATAAAAAGTCTATTCCTACATAGATATGTGATAAAACGTTTGGAATGATGGACCCATTAGGCAGTGTGGTGAGTAATTAGTGAGCTCAGAGAACAAACTGAGTTACACTTTTGCACAGAATTCAGGAAACCACAAACAACGCAAAGCATTCATCATGATGGGGACATTCAGAATCTAAGTCACACAGACACATTCCACCCAAAATGACACAATAAGAAAACAAATGCAGGGGAGGGGTGGGTGATACTGGTACTCAGGGGCATTCAAGCTAAGCAAGGAAAAAAAAAAAAAGGATGGAGGCACAAACTAACGAAAGTAAATATTTTTGAAGGTCCAAATTCACAAAATCTTGAGTTTAAGGCCCATCGGTGATCTCCATGGACTCTGGCAGGACGTAAAGTACCAGAGGGTCAGCCACCCTCCTGGTGACAGGGACTCTAGCCAATCAGAAAATATGGGGCTGTGATGAGGGGACTGTCTGACCTGACACAGACTGAACACAAAAATGGGGTAGTAAACAAGGCCATGAGGAATCTACATCGAGGTGCCCTCCACTGGATCAGGTTCGTTATAAGACCTGATAGCAAGAAAAAGGACTCATTTCAACTTCGGGGGAATAGAATAGGATGTACTAGTATTTTCCCTGTAATAAGTCTTAGATTTATTCACTCATTCATTGTAAAGTGCGGCTGCCCTTTTACTCTTCTACTGAGGCAGCAGATGCAGACGGCTGGTCAAGTCAAACATGAGTAGCCGAGGCATAAAGATGCAGGAGCCGATGTCAGGGGACAGGGGGACAATGCTCTCAAGACTTTTCCTGTCCTTCTCCATGGCATTTCGGTTTGTAGGCAAGTGAAAGTACTGATAAAACTCAGAGAGCCTGCTGGTAGGTTTCTTCAAACAATTATATATATACATACACACACACACATAAACATATTAAATATGTGTTAAATATATATATTCTTGGGTATATAGTGTAGAAATCATAAGCATTTTGCAACGAAGATCTGCTACTTGGATGTTTATAATAATCTCTGTCCCATGTTATACATTAGTGTCAGCAATTTAAGGCATCCCCAAGCATAGGGAAATAGAGGGGGGTAAAAAAAACCAGCTGATCAGCTAGGAGATACATTTGTATTCTAAGCTTAACATTTTTTTGATTAAAGCATAAAATTATCAAGAGTGGCATTTTCATAATGCTAGTGAATGTGAGAGTTATAAGCTATAATAGAATGGTTTTTAAAAGCCTATCATTTAATACCCCATTTTCTCTTCTTATCCTGTTTTCTCAGTGTCACACAGACACAAACTCTGTCTGCAGGCACTGTAGCTATGTTTTAATTGCGCTAATATAGACCATGGCCCTTGAAAACTGACCTTTTCTCCTTTTCTCTGTAAGAAAAATAATCAAGTTTAGCACCCAAGAAGGCATCTGGAAATAAATAGAAAATGTTCCTGTGAACCACATTCTTCTTTTCTGTTTCATCTAGTATCTGATAGAAGGTCTTCCTTTTATTTGCCTGGAAAATAACTAGAAGATCATCTGCTTGAAAACTATTACAAGATATTGTCATAATACTACTAAATTATGGTGGTCTGGTGTGATAATTGTTATGTTTCTCTTGTTTTACTAGTATGTTCGAACTTTCCCACAAGGATGTATGATCAACTCTGCCCCAAAATTAAGAAAAATATTCTAAGTTTTCTGGATCAGATTCAAAATTTTATCAGTATGTCTATAGCCTCTGTGTGTGCATGAAAGCAGTCAAATGACAGAACTACAGAGAATATATGCTTATAAACTGACATTTTGTATATATAGAATGTGTGTGTGTGTGTGTGTAAAACATATCTCCTGTGAGAAAGTACTTACTTCCTCTCAGGAGAACCCAGTCCGTCTCTGGGACTCCTGAGCACATACTGTGTGAGGACCCCCGGCAGGTGGAGGGTGGGGTGGGGAGGATACACTAGCTGGACAGCAAATGTAAGAGCAGCTTCTGCAGTTTTCCTTCCAGTTTGACTGCTACTGAAGCAGAGATGCAAAGACTGAAAAACCAAACAGTCTTTCTCTATTCCTGTACCCCCCCACACAACTAGCAGGACTCTGAGCTTGTATATACCTCCAGAGATCTGAGCTCTGTACACAAATCTGGATAGTCTATGCCTGTATTGGGTTCTAAAGAATTTATATCATGACCCATTTATTAGCAACACTGAGGAGGGCCATTGTGAGGTTAAGTGCAGGTGGGTGGGAAGGAAGATCAGCAAATACACTTCATATCCCACAGTAGGTGCCTGATGTTCCCCTACATACTATTTTTCAAGCGGGGAAAAGAATGGAGGAATTGAGTGATTATTATTGCCCTTGGATTTGGAAGACAAGGAATTAGCCATGCCAATCATCTTCCTTACTTCATTTCCCTGAAGGGAAAGATCAATTAGCATGGTTATTTTCTTTGGTGTATGTAATTTTACAAAGAGCATTAATGATTCTTGTCATCTGTTTACATGTGTGCCACAGAGTATCCCGCAAGATTCCACAGTATTTTACATCATAAAACTATACAGTTCTGTTTAATAAGAAAATACAAAAGACACTAAATTTTATTTCCCATCAGATCCCCTAACATTTCAAACATTAACATTAAGATTAACCTTTATTCATTATCAATGTGTAAGATTTAAGTGGGGAAAAATAGATACTTTGTTGTTCTCTGTCAGAATAATTGTTGAAACATTAAATTATCTACCATTAATGAACAAAAAGGAAAAAAACAGAAAAGAAACTGAAAGAAGCATTTGTAAAATTTGACAATTTTTATGATACAAATATACATTTAACATGCATTCAAATTATATTAGTATGCATTATGCAATTAGCATGCATTAAATGTATCCACTGATAGGAATAAACCATATCAGCATTTAATTCATAGATTAACTGTACTAATATTATTTATATTGAACTGAGGATGAAATTGAGCTCAATCACTGGTTTCTTTAAAAACACTGCATAGGTGGTATTACAAAGCACAGTCTCTATAGCTTACTCAAACTGACCCATACGTGGTTATGTTTATGTATTATACCAGCTAATTAATGAGCAGTTAATAATTGCCAATTGGTCACCATATGGCCAAACTAATTTCATTACATCAAGTGGCCAAAATAATGTGAAGGGCCATTTGTCCATTTTGTTAATCTGTTACAACCTTATGCTCAAATTTGTCAGTAATGCAGTCAACTGGATCTTAAACTTCAAACACTCAAGCTGGCAGTATTATCTATTTCTAATGAGAAAAAATATTAAATTCAAGTGATATAAATGTTCTGCTCATTCTTTCTGAGAGCGTTACATGACTGCATTCCATATTTGAGTGCCAAACTTGTGTGGCTGCTCTGGGATTAAGGTACATCCAAACAAAAGCATATGCTTAAAGTATATGGAGGTCTACAAATATTCGAAGTGCAGTTCTCTGTAGTTTTAAAAATTAATAGCACTACCCATAAAGAGAACTACAGGAAGCAGGAGATTTTGAACATGTGTATCTAGCCAGCAAGCAGAGAGCCATTTTTACCCTGCTCACGTCTTTAATCATGATCGTGTACATCAGCCCCAAAAGCTGTGTGGGTGATGAAGCTGAGAATCACACCCAAAACTTTCACAATCAGTGCACATATACGGGATTTTGGCTACTTAAATTTCTTACCATCTGTCAAAATGGCAAAAGGCCCAATTCAAAGTTGCCAGACCCCAGCAAGCAGGAGTCAGATGGTTATGGGTTTCAAGGGATGTTTTAATAATAAATAACACTTGTCATTTAAGGATTTCTGGCATTCAGTGAAAAGGTAAATTGCATACTTTTTTTGTACCAAAGTAAGTAGTGTCTACATACACAATATATTTCCTAGCAAGTACAAAATGGGACTATCTTGAAAGAATGATACTCATATTTTTTCCTTTACTCATTGACTCCTTTACTAGAGATTTTAATTTAAGTATTTTTCTGTTTAATAATGAACCTATGTTAAGTGGCCTGAACTAGACATAGTGGTGGGATTTGTAAAGGACCCGGATTTGGACAGTCCTCTAGGAAATAGAAAGCCCAGTTACCTGGACCCCAAGCCCCTGGGTTCCTATTCCTCTTTGCCTTTTATTTTGGTGACTTTCAGCAAACCACTTAATAGCTCCCAATGTTTTCTTCATCTTTAAGTCAAGGCAATTGAACTAAATCATCACTAATATCTTTTAAGCAGTAATAATTTATGATTCTAGGATGCATAGCATCATCTACATTCCTCACAGTCCACATCAAAGATCTTCTCTGTGTACTTTTTTAAAAGTCCTTTCCCAAGGAGACAGAGCCAAGATGGTGGCGTGAGTAGGGTGGCAGAAATCTCTTCCCAAAACCATATATATTTTTGAAAATACAACAAATACAACTACACCTAACAGAGACCAGAGGATACAGAGAGACCAGAGGATACAGTACAACAGCCAGGATACATCTACATCTGCAAGAACTCAGCATCTCATGAAGGGGGTAAGATAGAAGCCGCAGCCCGGTGGGACCTGAGTGCCCCTCACCCCAGCTCCCTGGTGGGAGGAGAGGAGTCGGAGCAGGAGGGAGAGGGAGCCCAGGACTGCCGAACACCCAGCCCCAGCCATCTGCACCGGGAGCGCAGACACACAGTGCATGGTGTGCTGGATGTTAGGGAAACGGAAAAGTAAAATCTGCGAGCGTGTCCCCGCAGCAGTCTCCCCAGGGACAAAAGAAAAGTGAGTACTTTTTGAAAGTCTTAAGGGGACAGGGGCCTCACAGCTGGACGGAAGCGTCCCGGCACACTCAGCCCAGCAGGCTGGGAATTCTGAGGAACTTCCGGCGCCCCAGCCCCCTGGGTGGCAGCGCAGCCCTGAGGCCCTCTCAGCGACAAGCAGCCTGCCAGCTGTTCCCCCTCCAGTGCAGCCCCACCACAGCAGGGCAGCAGCTGGAGAGCAGCCTCGCCCACAGCAGCCATCCTGACCCTCCCCCCAGTGCACAGCTGCCTGGCACAGAGAGAGGAGGCGGGGGCAGGGTGTGAAGGGGTGCCATTCTCACAGGAGAGCACACCCACTGTGCCTGCCACTCCCCACAGGGCTCTGGGCTGCTCCAAGGGCTGCTCCCAGTGTGCGGGTAATCGACACAGGCAGCGGAGAGGGGCAGGGCAGCCAGCAATCAGGAAGGGACTTTTTTCCCCAGCTAACACATGTGCCACCTGCCTACGACCACCTCTATCACCATGAAAAGGCAGAAGAATCTGGTCCAGTCCAGAATCACCCAGACAACCCCTGAGAGAAGGCCTGGGGAAATCGATATAACCAATCATCCTGAAAAAGAATTCAAAACAAAGGTCATAACCATGCTGATGGACCTGCAGAGAAATATGCAAGTGCTAAGGGATCAAGTCAGGGGGGAGATCACAGAAATAAAACAATCTCTGGAAGGACTTAAGAGCAGACTGGATGAGGTGCAAGAGACCATTAATGGAATAGAAATCAGAGAACAGGAACACAGAGAAGCTGACACAGAGAGAGATTAAAGGATCTCCAGGAATGAAACAATATTAAGAGAACTGTGTGACCAATCCAAACAGAAGAATATTCACATTACAGGGGTACCAGAAGAAGAGAGAGAAAAAGGGATAGAAAGTGTCTTTGAAGAAATAATTGCTGAAAACTTTCCCAAGCTGGGGAGGAAATAGTCTCTCAGACCATGGAAGCCCACAGATCTCCCAACAGAAGGGACCCAAAGAGGACAACACCAAGACAGATAATAATTAAAATGGCAAAGATCAAAGATAAGGACAGGATATTAAAGGCAGCCAGAGAGAGAAAAAAGGTCACCTACAAAGGAAAACCCATCAGGCTATCATCAGACTTCTCAACAGAAACCTTACAGGCCAGAAGAGAATGGCATGATATACTTAATGCAATGAAACAGAAGGGCCTCGAACCAAGACTACTGTATCCAGCACGAATATCATTTAAATATGAAGGAGGGATTGAACAATTCCCAGATAATCAAAAGTTGAGGGAATTTGCCTCCCACAAACCACCTCTATAGGATATTTTAAAGGCACTGCTCTAGATGGAAGCACTCCTAAGGCTAAATAGATGTCACCAGAGAAAATAAAGTCACAGCAAAGAAAGCAGATCAACCAAATACTAACTAAAGGCAAAAAAATAAATCAACTTTTCACAAAAGCAGTCAGAGGAAACACAAAAGAGTACAGAAGAAAACACCTAACATATAAAGAATGGAGGAGGAGGAATAAGAAGGGAGAATAATAAAAAATCATCACACTCTGTTTATAATAGCTTAATAAGAGAGTTCAGTTAGATGGTTAGATAGTAAAAAAACTGCCCATGAATCTTTGGTGACCGCAAATGAAAAGCCTGCAATGGCAATAAGTACATTAAGTACATATCTTTCGATAATCACCCTAAATGTAAATGGACTGAATGCACCAATCAAAAGACACAGAGTAATAGAATGGATAAGAAAGCAAGACCCATCTATATGCTGCTTACAAGAGACTCACCTCAAACCCAAAGACATGCACAGACTAAAAGTCAAGGGATGGAAAAAGATATTTCATGCAAACAATAGGGAGAAAAAAGCAGGTGTTACAGTACTTTTATCAGACAAAATAGACGTCAAAGAAAGAAAGTAACAAGAGATAGAGAAGGACATTACATAATGATAAAGGAGTCAGTCCAACAAGAGGATATAACCATTCTAAATATATATGCACCCAATACAGGAGCACCGACAAATATGAAACAAATACTAACAGAATTAAAGGAGGAAATAGACTGCAATGCATTCATTCTAGGAGACTTCAACACACCACTCACTCCAAAGGACAGATCCACCAGACAGAAAATAAGTAAGGACACAGAGGCACTGAACAACACACTAGAACACATGGAGCTAACAGACATTACAGAACTCTAAATCCAAAAGCAGCATAATACACATTCTTCTCAAGTGCACATGAAACATTTTCCAGAATAGACCACATACCAGGCCATATAAAGAGCCTCAGTAAATTCAAAAAGATTGAAATTCTACCAACCAACTTCTCAGACCACAAAGGTATAAAATTAGAAATAAATAGCACAAAGAAAACAAAAGGGCTCACAAACACATGGAGGCTTAACAACATGCTCCTAAATAATCAATGGATCAATGACGAAATTAAAATAGAGATCAAGCAATATATGGAGACAAATAACAACAACAGCACAAAACTCCAACTTCAGTGGAATGCAGCAAAGGCAGTTCTAAGAGGAAAGTATATTGCAATTCAGGCCTATTTAAAGAAGGAAGAACAATCCCAAATGAATAGTCTAAAGTCAAAATTATTGAAACTGGAAAAAGAAGAACAAATGAGGCCCAAAGTCAGCAGAAGGAGGGACATAATAAAGATCAGAGAAGAAATAAATACACTTGAGAAGAATAAAACAATAGCAAAAATCAATGAAACCAAGAGCTGGTTCTTCGAGAAAATAAACAAAATAGATAAGCCTCTAGCCAGACTTATTAAGAGGAAAAGAGAGTCAACACACATCAACAGTATCAGAAACGAGAAAGGAAAAATCACGACGGACCCCACAGAAAAACAAAGAATTATTAGAGAATACTATGAAAACCTATATGCTAACAAGCTGGAAAACCTAGGAGAAATGGACAACTTCCTAGAAAAATACAATCTTCTAAGACTGACCCAGAAAGAAACAGAAAATCTAAACAGACCAATTACCAGCAACGAAATTGAAGCAGTAATCAAAAAACTACCAAAGAACAAAACCCCTGGGCCAGATGGATTTACCTCAGAATTTTATCAGACATACAGAGAAGACATAATACCCATTCTCCTTAAAGTTTTCCAAAGAATAGAAGAGGAGGGAATACTCCCAAACTCATTCTATGAAGCCAACATCAACCTAATACCAAAACCAGGCAAAGACCCCACCAAAAAGAAAACTACAGACCAATATCCCTGGTGAACGTAGATGCAAAAACACTCAACAAAATATTAGCAAACCGAATTCAAAAATACATCAAAAGGATCATACACCATGACCAAGTGGGATTCATCCCAGGGATGCAAGGATGGTACAAAATTCGAAAATCCATCAACATCATCCACCACATCAACAAAAAGAAAGACAAAAACCACATGATCATCTCCATAGATGCTGAAAAAGCACTTGAAAAAGTTCAACATCCATTCATGATAAAAACTCTCAACAAAATGGCAATAGAGGGCAAGTACCTCAACATAATAAAGGCCCAACAGCCAACATCATACTGAACAGCGAGAAGCTTGAGAACAAGACAGGGATGCCCACTATCCCCACTGTTATTCAACATAGTACTGGAGGTCCTAGCCAGGGCAATTAGACAAAACAAATAAATACAAGGAATCCAGATTGGTAAAGAAGAAGTTAAACTGTCACTATTTGCAGATGACATGATATTGTACATAAAAAACCCTAAAGACTCCACTCTGAAACTACTAGAGCTAATATCAGAATTCAGCAAAGTTGCAGGATACAAAATTAACACACAGAAATCTGTGGCTTTCCTATACACTAACAATGAACTAATAGAAAGAGAAATCAGGAAAACAACTCCATTCACAATTGCATCAAAAAGAATAAAATACCTAGGAATAAACCTAACCAAGGAAGTGAAAGACCTATACCCTGAAAACTACAAGACACTCAAGAGAAATTAAAGAGGTCACTAACAAATGGAACCTCATCCCATGCTCCTGGCTAGGAAGAATTAATTTCATCAAAATGGCCATCCTGCCCAAAGCAATATACAGATTTGATGCAATCTCTATCAAATTACCAACAGCATTCTTCAATGAACTGGAAAAAATAGTTCAAAAATTCATATGGAAACACCAAAGACCCCGAATAGCCAAAGCAATCCTGAGAAGGAAAAATGAAGTGGGGGGGAATCTCACTCCCCAACTTCAAGCTCTACTACAAAGCCACAGTAATCAAGACAATTTGGTACTGGCACAAGAACAGAGCCACAGACCAATGGAACAGAATAGAGACTCCAAACATTAACCCAAACACATATGGTCAGCTAATATTCGATAAAGGGGCCATGGCCATACAATGGGGAAATGACAGCCTCTTCAACAGATGGTGCTGGCAAAACGGGACAGCTACATGTAGGAGAATGAAACTGGACCATTGTCTAACCCCATATACAAAAGTAAATTCAAAATGGATCAAAGACCTGAATGTAAGCCATGAAACCATTAAACTCTTGGAAAAAAACATAGGGAAAAATGTCTTAGACATAAACATGAGTGAGCTTTTCTTGAACATATCTCCCCGGGCAAAGAAAACAACAGCAAAAATGAACAAATGGGACTATATTAAGCTGAAAAGCTTCTGTACAGCAAAGGACACCATCAATAGAACAAAAAGGTATCCTACAGTATGGGAGAATATATTCATAAATGACAGATCTGATAAAGGCTTGCCGTCCAGAATATATAAAGAGCTCACACACCTCAACAAACAAAAAGCAATTAATCCAATTAAAAAACAGGCAGAGGAGCTGAATAGACAGTTCTCTAAAGAAGAAATTCAGATGGCCAACAGACACATGAATAGATGCTCCACATCACTTGTCATCAGGGAAATGCAAATTAAAACCACAATGGGATATCATCTCACACCAGTAAGGATAGCCAGCATCCAAAAGACAAACAACAACAAATGTTGGTGAGGTTGTGGAGAAAGGGGAACCCTCCTACACTGCTGGTGGGAATGTAAATTAGTTCAACCATTGTGGAAAGCAGTATGGAAGTTCCTCAAAATGTTCAAAATAGAAATACCATTGACCCAGGAATTCCACTCCTAGAAATTTACCCTAAGAATGCAGTAGCCCAGTTTGAAAAAGACAGATGCACCCCTATGTTTATCACAGCACTATTTACAATAGCCAAGATATGGAAGCAACCTAAATGTCCATCAGTAGATGAATGGATAAAGAAGAGTTGGTACATATACACAATGGAATACTACTCAGCCATAAGAAAAAAACAAATCCTACCATTCGCAACAACATGGATGGAGCTAGAGGGTATTATGCTCAGTGAAATAAGCCAGGCAAAGAAAGACAGGTACCAAATGATTTCACCCATATGTGGAGTATAAGAACAAAAGAAAACTGAAGGAACAAAACAGCAGCAGAAGCACAGAACCCAAGAATGGACTAATAGTTACCAAAGGGAAAGGGACTGGGGAGCACGGGTGGGATGGGAGGGATAAGGGCGGGAAAAAAAGAAAGGGGGCATTACGATTAGCATGTATAGTGCGTGGGGGGCACAGGGAGGGCTGTGCAACACAGAGAAGACAAGTAGTGATTTTACAGCATCTTACTATGTTGATGGACATTGACTGTGAACGGGGATGTGGGGGGGACTTGGTGAAGGGGGGAGCCTAGTATACAATGTCCTTCATGTAATTGCAGATTAATAATACCAAAATAAAATTAAAAAAATAAAAACTATAGAAAAAAATTAATGAAACCAAGAGCTGGTTCTTTGAGAAAATGAACAAAATAGATAAGCCCCTAGCCAGACTTATTATGAGAAAAAGGGAATCTACACACATAAACAGAATCAGAAATGAGAAGGAAAAAATCACGAGAGACCCCACAGAAATACAAAGAATTATTAGAGAATACTAGGAGAGTCTATATGCTAACAAGCTGGGAAACCTAGGAGAAATGGACAACTTCCTAGAAAAATACAGCCTTCCAAGACTGACCAAGGAAGAAACAGAAAATCTAAGCAGACCAATTACCAGCAGCAAAATTGAAGTGGTAATCAAAAAACTAACCAAGAGCAAAACCCCCAGGCCAGATGGACTCACCCTGAATTTTACCAGACATATAGAGAAGACATAATACCCATTCTCCTTAAAGTTTTCCAAAAAACAGAAGAGGATGGAATACTTCCAAACTCATTCTATGAAACCAGCATCACTCTAATACCAAAACCAGGCAAAGACCCCACCAAAAAAGAAAATTACAGACCAAAATCCCTGATGAACGTAGATGCAAAAATACTCAACAAAATATTAGTAAACAGAAATCAAAAATACATCAAGAGGATCATACACCATGATCAAGTAGGATTCATCCCAGGGATGCAAGGATGGTACAACATTCGAAAATCCATCAACATCATCCACCACATCAACAAAAAGAAAGACAAAAACCACATGATCATCTCCATAGATGCTGAAAAAGCATTTGACAAAATTCAACATCCATTCATGGTAAAAACTCTCAACAAAATGGGTATAGAGGGCAAGTACCTCAACATAATAAATGCCATATATGACAAACCCACAGCCAACATCATACTTAACAGCAAGAAGCTGAAAGCTTTTCCTCTAAGACTGGGAACAAGACAGGGATGCCCACTCTCTGCACTGTTGTTTAACATAGTGCTGGAGGTCCTAGCCACGGCAATCAGACAACACAAAGAAATACAAGGCATCCACATTGGTAAAGAAGAAGTTAAACTGTCACTATTTGCAGATGACACAATATTGTACATAAAATCCCTAAAGACTCCACTCCAAAACTACTAGAACTAATATCTGAATTCAGCAAAGTTGCAGGATACAAAAGTAATACACAGAAATCTGTTGCTTTCCTGTACACTAATGATGATCTAGCAGGAAGAGAAATCAGGAAAACAATCCCATTCACAATTGCATCAAAAAGAATAAAATACCTAGGAATAAACATAACCAAGGAAATGAAAGACCTATACCCTGAAAACTACAAGACACTCTTGAGAGAAATTAAAGAGGACACTAACAAATGGAAACACATCCTGTGCTAACGGATAGGAAGAATTAATATTGTCAAAACAGCCATCCTGCCTAAAGAAATCTACAGATTCAATGCAATCCCTTTCAAAATACCAACATCATTATTCAATGAACTGGAACAAATAGTTCTCAAATTCATACGGAACCACAAAAGACCCCGAATAGCCAAAGCAATCCTGAGAAGGAAGAAAAAAGCAGGGGGGATCTCACTCCCCAACTTCAAGCTCTACTACAAAGCCACGGTAATCAAGGCAATTTGGTACTGGCACAAGAACAGACCCACAAACCAGTGGAACAGAATAGAGAGTCCAGATATTAACCCAAACATATGTGGTCAATTAATATATGATAAAGGAGCCATGGACATACAATAGGGAAATGACAGCCTCTTCAACAGCTGGTGTTGGCAAAACTGGACAGCTACATGCAAGAGAATGAAACTGGATCACTGTCTAACCCCATACACAAAAGCAAATTCGAAACGTTTCAAAGACCTGAATGTAATTCATGAAATCATAAAACCCTTAGGAAAAAACATAGGCAAAAATCTCTTGGACATAAACATGAGCAATTTCTTCATGAACATATCTTCCCAGGCAAGGGAAACAAAAGCAAAATGAACAAGTGGGACTATATCAAGCTGAAAAGCTTCTGTACAGCAAATGACATCAATAGAACAAAATGGCATCCTACAGTATGGGAGAATATATTCATAAATGACAGATCCGATAAAGGGTTGACATCCAAAATATACAAAGAGCCCATGCACCTCAACAAACAAAAAACAAATAATCCAGTTAAAAAATGGGCAGAGGATCTGAACAGACAGTTCTCCAAAGAAGAAATTCAGATGGCCAACAGACACATGAAAAGATGCTCCACATCACTTGTCATCAGAGAAATTCAAATTAAAACCACAATGAGATTTCACCTCACACCAGTAAGGATGGCCATCATCGAAAAGACAAACAACAACAAATGTTGGCAAGGTTGTGGAGAAAGGGGAACCCTCCTACACTGCTGGTGGGAATGTAAACTAGTTCAACCATTGTGGAAAGCAGAATGGAGGTTCCTCAAAAAACTAAATATAGAAATACCATTTGACCCATCAATTCCACTCCTAGGAATTTACCCTAAGAATGCAGCAGCCAAGTTTGAAAAAAACAGATGCTCTCCTATGTTTATCGCAGCACTATTTACAACAGCCAAGAAATGGAAGCAACCTAAGTGTCCATCAGTAGACGAATGGGTAAAGAAGAGGTGGTACATATACACAATGGAATATTATTCAGCCATAAGAAGAAAACAGATCCTACCATTTGCAACAACATGGATGGAGCTAGAGGGTATTATGCTCAGTGAAATAAGCCAGGCAGAGAAAGACAAGTACCAAATGATTTCACTCATCTGTGGAGTGTAAGAACAAAGGAAAACTGAAGGAACAAAACAGCAGCAGACTCACAGAAGCCAAGAATGGACTAACAGGTACCAAAGGGAAAGGGACTGGGGAGGACGGGTGGGAAGGGAGGGATAAAGGGGAATAAGGGGCATTACTATTAGCAGACATAATGTAGGGGGGGCACAGGGAGGGCTATACAACGCAGAGAAGACCAGTAGTGATTCTACAGCATGTGACTACGCTGATGGACAGTGACTGTAATGGGGTTTGTGGTGGTGGAGGGGGACTTGATAATGGGGAGAGTCTAGTAAACATAATGTTCCTCATGTAATTGTAGATTAATGATACCAAAAAAAAAGCAAACTCTTAGAACACTAGACAGAAGAGTATTTCCTGATCAGATTAAAGACTGTATGAAGGTGCTGTTTTTCATCATTTCTATTCAACACTGTACTACATCCCACGACAGTGTAATAAGATCAGAAAAATAGGTAACAGAAATAAGAAGTTTAAGAAAATCATTGAAATTCATAGAAAATATAACTGCCTTCATAGAAAATCCAAAATAATCTATAATTAAAGTCTTGGGGGTTGATGAAAGAATTGGACCATGTTACTGGACCCAAAGTCAATATAAAAAAAATCGGTTGTATTAATATACCTCAGTACCAAAAAATAAGTTAGGAAATGTCATTTAAAAACAAAACATTTACAAATAAAAATATGGAAAACCTAAGCAAGAATCTAATAAATGAAATGTAAGATGTTTATGGAGGAGTTTATAAATTTTATTTAAGATGCCTAAATAAAACATATTTGTGAATAGAAAAACTCAGTAGCAAAGGTTCTTTCCAAGTTGATTCATAAATCCTATGCAGAAGATCATCAAGGACATGAAACTAAAATAACAAAAGAGATATCACTGCAAATTGTCCAGAACTGCAGAAATTCAGAAATCTCACAATATCTAGATGAGATGACCATGTGGAGTAATGAGGACCCTTATCTATAAATTCATACAACCATTTGGAGAAACAATTCGGTAGTGATAAGAGAGATGAGATGCATAAACATTGTGATAAAACAATTACAATACTGCTATCTCACTAAGAAACTCAACATTTACACGTGTGGACATATTCTAGAATGTTCAGAGAAGCAATATTTGTATTAGCAAAAAATTGGAAACTAAATGCTCAGCAAAAGGAATACAGCCAAATAAATATGGCATATCCATTCAAAAAAAGTCTTTTCCCTCTTGCCAGATCAGGATTATTTCCTCATTTGTGTTTCTATAGCATTTTGCTTATAAATCTATTAGAGTATCTAGTACGTCATCGTATAAATGTATGTATGTTTACGATCTGTCTCTGCTAAACATCTTGTTAGCTCCTTGAGATTTGGCACTAAGGTTTTTTTCATCCCTAACTCTTAATATTGTGCTCTGGGTATAGTATCTGCTGAGTAGATACTTGTTAATGTATAGATAGGCACAAATAGTGAAACATTAAAATAATAGTAAATAACTTCAGAAAAATAAAACCACTTGCACACACATTTTGTAATTTTTTGCAAATTTTTAAACTCTGGGATGACTATATCTTATCCCTAACACACAGGGAAAAAAATTCATTCTATGATAAAATGTACTGCTTCTCATTTATGCATTAATAATAGCTTGTGAGTTTTCTCCTAGCCAACATTTTAATTAGGTGTAAATTCATACATTGTTGCAGAAGTTGTAACTCGCTATTACTTTTAGACACTTTCCTTACCAAGGTTCTTCTACCCACCTGTTTTGTCGCAGGCTTCATCAGAACCTGACCGGCTTCTGTTTCACGACCCACTGCTCCCTCATCTCGTGCTGTCAGCCCCGATCGCTCACTAGGTCCTGTGAGCAGGACCCCTGCGTTTCCTCATTTTCTGCATGGTTATCAGGGCAGAGGGCTTTGAAGCCCAGTCAGGAGACTCAGCCAGCCTTACCTGGCTTTGACTTCTCCATGCAGATACTTTCAGATTTACTCCAGGTATAGAGTCCCTTGCAACAAATTTTACTCTAGACTTAGAGTGACAACAATTCCTAATACTCCCTATTATGGGTAAAGCCACAGCGGTGGAGCTGGGGTGCAAACCAGACCGTGCCTTTCCGATTTCACAGACTTCCTTCTACTGGTTATTCTTTCATCTGACCCATTTGCTCTGTGCACGATTGTCCACATTATTGGCAACAGTTGTGAGCTCGCTCATTTTCTCTCTGGCAACTTCAGGTTCAGGATGAGAAACGGGAGTCTGATGTCTCTAAGATCCACATAGGTCACACTTGAGAATAAGCCCGGGAGACCGCAGTATTCAGAAGCGTTGTGTAATTCATGGGGGCATAGCTCAAGATGTGAGATCAAAGAACAGCCTGACTTTTGGGATAATATAATGAAATTTGAATATTTCCAAATCATTTACTTGAAGAGTATAATTAATAAATAGACCTGCACCTCCATTTTCTAAATAAATATTTTCTATAATGATCATACAAGCCTTTCTTTACCTTATGTGATGCCGAAGGTTGGTCAGATGTTGAATATTCAGCGATAATGGGATCTGTGAGGCGACACGGTACTTCTGCTTGAAGTCATGTCATCTTTGAGTCCTTCCTTATTTAAATAAGCTCATCCACATGCTAGCTTTGGTTCGTTTTATTTTTACTTTGCTTTTTTAAAGGGCAATGATTTAAAGAGTTTTGTAGAATAAATTATGAGGTTCATAAAGTATGGCTTATCTTTTTAGTCTCTCCAAAATTTTCTAAACAGATACAATCTTTAACCATACAGAGTTTGTGGGATTTTTTTTTTTTAAAGAAAAGGACAGAAAATACGATTCTAATTTGAGCTTGGCTCAACATCTGAAATACAATGTGGGAAAACTAGAAGCATGCAATGCTACCTAGGACCTGACCTTTAGCAGCAAAGCTTTCAGGTTTTGGAGAAGGAAATATAAAAACTGTAAGTAAGCAGATATAATTTAATCTAAAGAATTTCAGTTTAAACAGATTGTTATTTTAAAGAAATAAATACAGAGAAAAAATAGAAAAGATTAAGTACCTTTCCAGGAATTTTACTTTTAATGGAAGGAAGACTTCCCCTTGTCTTTATTTCCATGTAGCTGACATTATTGCATTGTACAACTATTTATCAAGAAAAAAAAATGTACCACATGGCCATGGTGTACAATTTTGCAGAAAAAATGGAATGTGGGCTATAGGCCAATGCATACATTTATTTCCTAAAATAGTAACATGCTAAAATCACCATAAAGAACTTCAGATTATTTCCAAACAAGTGCCATGTTCAGAGTAACTTGGTGGAGAAATTTCTTTGATTCTTCTATCAGAAAACATGCTAAGGACATTAAACACTTGGTATGCAAATATAATCTAAAATAAGCAAATGCACATCTAGAATTGACCTTTGAATTAATATTAATACTTTGTCATGCAAATAAGGAGAGAAACTCACTTAGGCTTTCTTAATAAAATCACGCAAAAGCAAATTATACGTAAGTGTATTTGAGTGCCTCTGAAGCGATAAAGAATTGTGTAGCTCGACAAAGCACCCATTTAAACAGGTCCAGGGCATTTCAGGAGCTTGTGGAGTGACGTCTAGGATCTGGCTGAGAGTGGGTATCTACAAAGCCCTTGTTCATTTTCTCCAGTTTTCGTCTTCTTTCTTTTAATGCATTTTCAAGGAGATTTAATCACCACGAGTCTGATTAATTTACCTTCCTCTCACCAGAATGCTATTTTGCAAGAATTGGATATTTGATATCCAGTTATCTATTCTGGACCTTTTTCTTTATATAGGGAAATGCATATTTTGCCAAGAGCAAGTGGAAATGAAAGAGCAAAAATATGTGGGTTTGGTATGAGATTTAGTAGGTTCCAAAGTTACATAAATAAAATACAGTTGTGGTCTCAAACTCATTTCCACTCCCCATTCTCTCATAAGAAGTGGTCTTTTCCATACATTCATTTTAATAATACTTAAAGAGCCTTTACCAAAACCCAGATATTGCTCTACACACGCTAACTTATTTTATTTTCCTGCCGAAGCTGTGATGGGGACACCATTACATGACCCATTCTACCGAGGAGGTGTGTGTGTGTGTAAGGCGCTCGTGGCCACGGGGGCCCCACGCGGCAGGGCCGCCTCCAGGGCTGGGCTCTCAGCCACGTGCTCCCCCACTGCCGGGTTAAGTTCTTGGATTAGGCTCGTGATTCCCCAAATTTCCTTGTGCAGTGAGGGGCTCAGTAGGCTCACAGACCCTCCTCAGCAGTGCGGAGGTGCTCCTTTGACTGAAGCCTTGCTCAAGATTGCATAGTAATTCCGGGGGAAAGAAAAGGATTCAATAGCATCAGGACGCCAGGGCGCCTGCAGAGCCGCCCCCACCATCACACCGACACCTCGCACTGTGGGTCCCTCTTATCGGCACAACCTTTTACATTGCTTTCCATAATTGCAAATGCGTAGCAGACATCACAATATACCCCAAGGTGTGCCCAGTTTAGGAATCTAGACAATTCTAGAAAATGTGTGTTGAGACCAGGAATGTTTGCATATTATTTGAGACAGTGAACAACTGCGTGCCACCTGGATGGTTTTGGCCAAGTCCCTCAACTTTGCTAAACTTTGCTAAAGTTATTCATCTGGAAAACGGGGTAATGGGGACCCCTAGCATCAGCTTATCTTGTGGGCCAAATAAGAGATGCAATAATGGCACAGTAAGACACAGTAAGTGTGCAGTAATAATTACACGGGAACATTTGCACGCAGGAAAAATGTTTGCATAGAGCCAGTGGAGACAGAAACATGGACGCCAAAACATGGCGAAGGCAGCTTGTGGTGTGTTGGCTGTGCTGTGGAACGGATGAGGGTCTGAGTCCTGAGAGCAGACACCAGCTCCATGTGGGGCTCTGCAAGAAGGCGGGGCTTAATGAGTCTTGTGCGGGTGAATGAATGACACAGAGAGAAGGATGCGCATTTCCCCCGTTGCTTTAGAGCAGGAAGAGCAACAGGAATCCTGGACGCCTTGGGAGTCTCAGTGCTGAGCTGCCTGGGGAACGCGGAGGGGATCGTGCCCTTGGAATGGACACTGGACTTTTTCATGGGGGGCAGAGGCTGGTGGCAGTGGGGATAACCTGCCTTCCAGGGACATTTAAGGGCCAAGGAGAACCGGGGTAGAGGTGGGGGGACGGTGGCCAGGAATCAAGGACATGCAAGGACTCTCCAGAAACATCAAGAAGAAAGCTCGAGAAAAGTAAGCTGAGAATTCTTTTTGTAAATAAATGTACATATGTACACGTTAGACACTGACTCTATTAACATGTGCCAGGAAGTTAGTAAAGGAAACTCAAGTCATATTTAGTATTTCTTCTGTCGCTCTGCATTGTCGTATCTCCATGCAGAATCTCATCTTAGGAGAAGCCCCCAGTATAGGGTCCAACATATAGTTGATAACTGTTTCCCCACTCTTTTCTCTACAAGGCTTAATATAAAGAGTGAGCCGAGCACCGCCTCAGTCCTGGGGGCCCTCCCGGCTGGAAGGCACCGTCCTGGGCTCCATCGGCACTGATGGGGGGCTTCCGTTCTCTGTGCTTCTAGTTCAGGGTGTAAAGGTTCTCGGGTTCCTGACACTTCTCGTTCTTTACAATTACATGGGGTTTCTTTGTTTCTCTGTTTTATTTTTATTTTTTTAAATCTTAGGAGGATTTTTCTCTATAACACAACATATATTCTAGCATAAACTTCTCTAATGCTGTGCAAAATATCCCTATAAGCAGTGAAAATTTGAGAGAAAAATATACGTGGTGAAGTGAGGGCTGTATGGAGGAATTCCATTCTACTTCTAATTAAGCTAGAATAGTTTAAATTAAGACCTTGAACTGAGGGCGTACAAAGGACTGCTCACACAATTAATATTTTGGGGTTTCCCTAAAATAATGTAGAATGTGAAAAAAAATCATACAATGGAAACTTCTAAAATGTGCTGGTTTATACTGGGTGGGGGAGGAATAGGACACGATTAGAAATAATTATCTTCTCAGATATTTTCTGTAAACATTGCATAAAATGATCATAGTATGAATTTTAACTATGATAAATTCCACAGGACGAATACAATTTGTAAAGAAAAGGAATAAGAGGAGAAAGAAGCAGCATCAGAAACTTGACAATAAACGAAAGCCTGTTTAGGAAAATGCGTATTTTCCTCGCTCTCGTTGTGGTAATTGTTTTCTAGGGTCTCACCTTCTGAGGCCACAGTTTGCTCTTTGTTTTGGATCTTACATCAAATCAGTGCACATTTTTGCTTTTTCTGTTGGGTATTTCAGACAGTGGAAAAAATGCAAGCATGCTTTTCTCAACAGGAATTGCTCCTGCCCCATCCATTTGTCTCTGTTCTTTCTTCTTGCATTTTTAACTGAGCTGCGCTGAGCCAGGACACGCTCCCCAGCACATCCAAGAGACACAGGGAGGATGTCGGCGGGTCCGCACCATTCCTTCCTTCCTCTGGCTTGCTCCTCAGCTGTGCCCGCGCCCTCTCTCCTTTGTTGGCAAATAGATCAATTTGAGGTGTCTGCCTTCTTTCTCATGAGCACATGTAAGCATTTATTTACGGGTTTTCTCTTAATGCATTCCATATTAGGAAAGGCAAAGAGTACAACATTTCTTTAAAAATTCAAATTTCCTGAGCAACAGGGAGGCGGTGGGGAGGGAGTGTGCACTTGGCAGACTTGCGCTTGAAATATTTTGCAAAGGGAGCCCCGGAGGAGCCATCCGTTAAACTCCCACCATTTTGCTGTGAGAAGTGAATGTTTTTTCTGGCTCTAAATGTATGTGATTCTTAAATGTTCTCACCGGTTGAAATAGAGAAGAAATTAACTGTTTGAATGTATACTTGACGCTTCATGACTGGATTTTCTCTGTTAAGTACTAAGAGGACTTTTTGCTTGAACCTCACACTCCTTTTTATTTTCCTCGTAGGACCCATACTCTAGGAGTGGGTTTCATCAAGACCGTAGAACACCAAGAAGGAGCCTCGGGTTCATGCAGTCACCGTTTTCCCCTTGTTTTGCATCTGCTTCATTCGGGAGCCCTGCTCATTGTCTCAGGAAAGCGGTTACGCCTTTGAAAAGCACAAAACGAATTCTGCACCCTGAGTGGGTAATTGTTCAAGGTCATTCATTCCTTGTCTTGCTCTTGATTGTTTGAATTAGTAGCTAATAATGGCCCTGAAATGAGAATGAATTATTGGCAATGGGGCTTATTTGGGGGAGTGTCAGGAAATATCGCAGGGCCATTAACGTTATCCAGTAGCAAAGCGGTGTTCCCGGCAGATGTCCCTATAATTACTGTGTTTAAAGAGTGTAAGGCTTAAACTAAGATTATAGCTTTTATATTGTCTGCCTTTAGAAGTCATATTTGGAATTTATTCAGTTTATTCTCCTGCGCTTTCTCTTTTGTTCTGGTGTGTCGCTTAGAGTTTGATTCAGATGTAGTCTTTTTATGAATTAAAATAAGGACCAGCAGATGTGCCGTGCAGATGTTTATAAAATGGGAAAATGGCTGCAGAGATATTTAAAATGATTGATCAATAACTTACATTGATATTAGTTACCTGTTACTCATTTCTTAATTTCTATAATTCAAATGTTTTTACATCTCAAATAACTCACAATCTGGTATTTATGAACGGTTTGTCCCCATGTATTTATACTTGGCAGGGTGGTAAAAATCATTTCGGAAATGAGCTACGTATGTATAATCGAGAGCTCCTAACTTCTAAAAGAAACGCAGCACATTTCATTTCTCCTTTCCACACTGACCTGTCAAAGTCGGCTTTGTTTCCTCAAGTTTTTAGAAGATTTTAAAAGATGTGTGGAGTGAAAATTCGCTCCTCCCCCAAAATGACCTTTTTGGGTTTGCACACAGAGCTTCAGGAAATGGCGTGTCACGCGTCGGTCGCGTCTGCTGTGTCACGTGACAGTGGCAGGGCTTCAGAGGCCCCTGCAAAAGCCACGTGCCCTCCGCCTACCATGGGTCTGTCATTACGAGGCCAAGTGGACTGTTGTGAAAAATATGCTTGCTCAGACCTAAAAGCCTGTTTATTTGGCCAACTGTGAGCAATTGGAAGACAAAGAGAATGAGCAGATAGGGAAATAAACCGTATTTGTAAATCACTATCCTTTCTGAACTGCACAGAGAGTTCCATCGAGTTAAAAGACAAAACAAACTTTTAAAAAACAGAATGAGAGTTACCAAAAAAAAAATTCAAGTATTAAAATCTAAAGGTCCCCAGCTTACAATGAGAAAGATTTGCTCAGTTTTGTATCCCTACAAATCTAGCAGATCATCTTGCTAATAAAAAGCCTGCTCCACACGCCAAATGAGGCCTCGAATGTTTTTAACGTGATCAATTTTTCATTCTAATATAGTTGGGAAATTCTCATGAGGGTTTTCCTGTTTCTGAATGAAGTTTTCAAAAATAAGTTCTTTAGAACTTAATTTTATGAGTAATTTGTAGCCTTAAACAATTGGTTGCTAGGTCTTGAATTTCTCCTAACAAATGGTACGAAGGGCTTTTATAGTCGGAACATGCTGGCCACTGCCTCTGTCCGACTCGTCATGAGTATTAACAGGAATAGGCATGGGTATGTTAACAATTTACAAATACGTTATGTAGAATTCCACAGACAGTTCGTGGGTACTTGCCCTGTGTATGCGCTGTGACGAACTTCACAGGTCAACTCTGAGTCCGACACTGAATCTCTCAAGAGGAGAACGGGGTGTTCTCGTGTGGATCAATTAGGCAGAAGGAACGCACTGTGACACAAAACAGACTGTTCCAAGCGCCTAAGTGGAGGCTCAGCCCGCAATGGGGACACAGAAGGAAAAATAATAGCATGTCAGTTCAGGTGACTGGGTAGCCTTCCTGCTCCTACAGGGATTTTGTGTATGGAAAAATGGGGAGTCAGGTCGGCTGGAAAAGGGAAAGCACAAGGAGAGCATTCCAGGCCTGCAAACTGATAGAAACGTGAAAGCATTGTCTAATTTTCAAATGAGAAAATAATCATTTATAGCTAGCCTGGAGATTTATGACATTGATTCATAGGAAACGAACCTGGTGGTTTGGGTGGGGTTAGTCTGGTTAGGGGCGCTCATGTCACATAGAGCTGTTTAATGCGGCCATCAGCTGTTGTTTTGGGCTTTTGAGCAAAGAAGTGAATGGCCAGATTCATGATCAGGAGGTAATTTTGGAAGCCCTGTGAAGGGTGGGATTAAAGAGAGAGAGAGGTGACAGAAATCAGCAGAGACCTCGCTGACGCAGTTCAGCTGACGGATGCAACCCTAAGGTCACTGATAGTACCTTGACTTTTCCCTGTGTCGGCTTGTGTTACCTTCTCACAGAAAACCTTCTCCTTCTGAATGTCATTGCTTTAATTTTTAAAAAATCTTTAATTTTTTTCAATTCTTAAAAAAAATGAATGTGTATTAGAGTTAAAAAAATCAGTTAGCAACTCAAGATTACAACAAAAAGTAGTGGTCCTCAGAGGAAAAAAATAAAGAAAAGGAAACACAAGTTTACTTTCAATAAAAATTGTGATGCAATTTTATTGAGAGGAAGGAGAAAAAAGAGGTAGGCATGTGGAATCATGTTGCAAAATTGTTTACTTTAATATAAAATAGGAAATCATTGATAGCAGTAATATATACTATTTTGTAATAAGAAGACTGAAGAGATTACAAATATATATATCCTATTAAAATAAAATGGAAAAATATCTCTTCAAGCTTTTTTACTGAAGAGTGTAGTATCACTGCTATCAAGGACTTCCTATTGTATAACATTAAAATTAGTACTTTTGCACATGATACCAAATGCCTACCTCTCCTTCTCAAGAAAATTTTATTTAAATTATAATACTTCAGTGTTTCCCCACACCCTATCTTTTAAAATTGTGTTAGAATTGTTATCTTCTGAACTGAGTAGTTTATTAAGATTTGTACCCTTAGTTAAACAACTCTTTGTTTTTCTTGGAGTTAATAATTGTCTTTTTTGTGTGTGTGTGAATTGCTATATCCCAAAACACTACAACACCCATGAAAACTATTTTGTGTACATATGTTTATGGTCAGTTACACCAGGTAATTTATTAGTTCCTTTTCCGTTTTTCCTGGAAATATTCATTCTGGAGTCCTTGGTGTGCACGCTGCCCGTCGGTCATGCTTTCCAGGCCCACATTGTGACTGTGATTGTGGGATCTCTTAACTATTTTTCAAGAAATTCTTATCATCCCTCTCTATTGTGGCACATTTTACTTTGAGTCTATGTCCTCTTTATTTACTCCATTATTTTGGTGAAGCATGTCTTCCCAAGGAAGAGTGTATCATAAGTACATATTTTGAGATCAAATATATCTGAAGTCTGGTTTTTTAATCTTTCTCCTCTGAATATTTTTAATGCAGGATAGAATTCTAGATGGAAATAAATTTTCCTTTATAAGTCTGAATGTTATGTTCTAGCTCCTAATATATGTGATCCAGCTTATATCCTTAGAAGATTTTTAGTATCATTTTTTTCATTTCCAGTGTCCTAAAAGTTCACAATAATGTATTTTTTGAGTCTGTGTGTTACTTCATTATGTCAGTTCTTCAGTGTGTATTTTCACGCATTTATTCAACAAACATTCAAGAGCTGTTAGAATGCGAGGTACTACCTTAGATGTGGGAAACATTAGAGATTCATATTCTTAAACTCTTGGAAATTCCACTCAGTTATTTCCTGTGTTAGTTTACTAAGGTTCTATGGCCAAGGGAGATAAAGAAATCCTCAAGAAGAGACTATATCGTGGGAAAAGAGTCTGCAGGCAGTGCCGAGGGAAAGGAAGGGGGCTCAACAAACCTCATTCTTCAGCACAGGCAGCCTCTGCACCTGGGTGCCGACAGCCTGGAGCAGGACCCCCCTCCTTCCCGCGTAGGGTGGGCCACGTGCCTGTGCTCATCCCGTGCCCACTCGTCCTGGCTCCACCTCGGCCCCGGGCAGTGGCTATTCCTTATATCCACTCTTCCTACATTTTTTAGACTCTTGCACTGCCTATTAGCAAATCTCTCACTTACTCCAATCCTCTGTTACAGTTAAAAACCTTCATATCAGATATTTCTTGCTCAGATCACTGTGTGGTTTCCCTCTCCTGATTGGATTCAATAAAAACCAAACTGTAAGCATGAATAAAATTATACCTCCCAGATTATCAATGTTAGTTGCCTCTGAACCATTGTCATTATTTCACTTACCTGCATATTCAAAGAATATCATGAAAATGAATTATGCTTATGATAAGAAGAATTCAACATACTTTCTTAATCCCAAATCTTCATTTTACATCAGTTTTAGTAGGCATGTTATAAAAACAAGAAACTGTACTCATCAGCAATAATGTAATTTTGAAAAGGGCCATTATTGTAAAATTTAGTTTCAATTGATGATATCTGTGTGTGCTGGATCATAGCCGTTCTGAACTGACGAAGCTCTAACTTGAGCAGAGCATCTCCAGGATGTTAGCTAATCGCACCTGCACTAGTGTGAGGTATAAGAAGTGCACAGTGAGGCGAGCTGGCTTCTTTCAAAGATTGGTTCAGACCATAAAGTGGCTTTAAGAAATGGTCACTTTCTTCCTCTCAGAAAATACATTACTTTCACCTTTGACTTGGCTCTGAATTAACTGTCTGTAGCCCCTTTCCTATTAGCAAAATCCAGTCCTACTATAATTTTTAAAGCACCATCATTTCACTGTTAGAAAAACTTAATGGATGCCACATCCTATATTTTCCTTTTCCATAAAATTGAAAATTATATTATTTGCATTTCAGTGGTTCCTGTTTCTTAAAGGTAATTGCATCATGATCAGTATATGTGCATCACCAGTATTAGCAGTTAATCTGCCCTCTCCTGATTTAGCCTGAAATGTCAGCCCTGGGAAAGAAAACTGGTGATTTACATCAGCGTCCCGGATGGCAGCATTATGAATGAGGCAACGGTGAGTTCTGGGAATGAAAAGCAACGATTTCTTTCAAGAATTGAAAATTGAAAACAAAAATTTTAAATATGAGAAAAGCAAATGACGAAATCAGTTTTGATAACATGTCACTGGGGAATGTTGCATATGATCTACGTAGACCTGACGCGGGGAGGTGGAGGGATGTTCCGTGTTTATTCCGTGAAGTCTGTCAAACATAAGCTGCTCTGGACAAACCTGAACTCAGAATAGAAACATTGCCATGGAGACCTGATAGGAATAGTTTCCTTTTTCTCCTGTTAATTTGATCAGTATTTTCACTATTTTCTACCTCATAACTTAGTAGAAAACCCCATGGAGAATATTCACAAGGATGACTCTTTGTTCTGGAATATCAACACATTTGTTTTATATTTCAACCTTAATTCACTCATATTTAGTTGTTGGTCTGATTTTCCTAAATTTAGTATAAAAACATCTTGTCCTATCTGTTGTCATAACAGAAAAGACCGTTTTATATACAATTTTGGTTTGCTTCTAGTTTGCTTTGTCAAATTTAGAACCACTTGAACACTGCGGTTTCTAAATTTAGTCAAACCCTTTGAGCTTTAAGTTCCGTTTGACACTGGCTGAACATGAGTGCTGCTTTGAAAAAATATTCTCTTGGTACGACCGGAACCTAGATGTGTGCACAGCACAGACCTCCTCTTATTTAAAAGAAATACATTCACTTTTATTTGAAAGTTGGGAGCTCCAAGGGGATAAATAATAAAATATGAAACTTTTAAAAATGGGTATTTTAAAACAGTTCTCAAGCAGAATTGGGCCCCTGGGTTTAAGGCATGACATTCTTTTTAAAAAGGGGCCCATTTTACTTATTCTAAATTGGACTAGCTTTGACTTGGCATTGTGAGTTAAAGCAAAATATCTCCATTAGGTTGCCATTCGTTTGGTTCTACTAAGGAGGACCTTGCTGAATTAATTTTTTTCTCTAAGAATAGACCCTTTGAACAGTATAAGAGATGATCAGGACATACAGTCCTTCCAGTCAGGCAGTTTTCTTTTTTTCTCTTGTCATATTTTTGCTATACACTTAATGTGTAATGATAATAAAAAGTAACATTTAAAGAGGCGGCATGTCAGGCACTGTCCTAAGCTGTTTACATATATTGATGCATTTAATACAATCATCTTTTAAGCTATGAACTATTTTCCCTGATTCACAAATCAGTAGTCTGAGGCTCCGCGAGGTCAAGTGACTTTCTAAATGTCAAGCCCCTAGTAAGTGATAGAGTCCGGGTGAGAAAACAGAGCCACCTGACCCCAGAGTCCAGATCAGCCCCTGCCACCCGGGCAGTGTGAAGCCTCAGAGGGCTGAGCTAAACCTGGAAATGCAACACTCGGGGATCTGTGTGTCCCCAGCAGCCCGTCCACGTGGAGTGGGTGAGGCTGCATGTAGGCAGCGAGGTTTGTTTTCCCCGCTTGCACACTCATTCTCCAGGCACACATGCTTATGTAAATAAAGCCCACCATGCCTAACATCCAAATTCTAACATCACATGAGGTTGTAAACTACTGGGAGTTTCCCAAGTGGACCTTGCATGTCTCAGAAACTTTGCATATTCTGTTCACTTGCATGGAATGGGCCCCCTGGGAACACATATTCACACACACACACACACACACACACACACACACACCTCTCCACCTCCTAGGAGGTGCTCCATGGGCAGTGAACAAGGCAGAGCATTCGCTGTGTTCATGGTGTCGTGACAATGTGAGCCTGATACATACAATTTTCCAAATCATGTTTTCCTTTGTCTTAAGTTTTTTTGCTCTTATTTTTCCTTCACAAGGCTGATGGAGAGCAGAGAGACCTGTGAGCTCTCTGTGAAGAGGTTGCTTTCCACCAGCCAGCCCTGCCCGGCCAGGGGTCATCTCTTCCACTTTTTGTATTATTCCCCTTCTTACGGTACAAACCAGACCCTTTTGAAGTGTGGCCATAATAATGGACGCTCAGTAAATGTTTGTTGAGCTGATGTGCACAGAATATTCAAACACTTCACTTGGACGGCCTCGGGACATCTTTACCCTAGTAACATATCGAGTGAAAAGTACACAGACTGTTTCCATTTTACACTGGATTATACATGACATTTCTAGGAAGTGAAAAAAATGGAGGATTCAGGAGCTATAACTTTTTGAGTATTAGAGATAGAAATACCAACAGAATGATATACACTCTATTTAACACCGGGTAGTTGGATTCTATTCTGTACCTCTAAGCTATTGCTACTGACACGTCATAAATTACAGCGACAGACACTACAGTCCTTTCTTACTTTCCTCTGCAGCAGAGGACGCAAAGTCACCAACGTCACATGCTTGAGCAGTTTCCTGTAGATAGGACTTTAAAAACATTGTGGAAGTTCAGATGGGAATAAAGGTAGGAGAACCACAATCACCAAAAATAAAGAAATTTGTAAAACTCTCTCATTCTGTGTCCTTTTTTTTTTTTTATGAACCAAGTACAAATCCCTTTTTCCCCCCTGAGACAGGTGACAGGTGGTATCAATGCTTATGTATCGGCCCCATTAGGAGAAACACAGAACCACGGCTGTGCAGCCGTGGCCAGGAGGAAGTCAAAGAATCTGTCTGTGCACCTGGAAATCTGCTGCAATTCCTCCCCTTTTTCCTTTCTGAATTTTCATTTTCCTTTTTAAAACTGGGACATCCTGTGAACCCCGGTAGTCTTTGCTGTTAGCTCTTCTCGGCAGGTTTTGTTTGTTCCTGAAAAGTTAGGTTTTCACGGTGATCTGCTCTGGCATGTACACAGTGTTAAGCTGCAAGTCTGAGGGAATGAATGAATGCGTTTTACTTCAGGTAAAGGGAGCTTTCTGATCATACAGTTTTGAAGACTTCATGGAGAGGCTATGAAGACACCTGAGGGTCACAGTCTGTCTCAGCCCCAGGCCCCTTTGTAGGGTCACCTCGTCTAAAGCATCAGCATCCGCCTCTGAGCCCAGCGTGAGGCCCTGATTACTACCCAGGATGGGACAGAACGGCCCAAACCGCACCCATCTGAAGAACAACAGGGAGAAGACACACAAGACAACCGTCTACCTGAGGGGACAGGTGAGGGGGAAACGCCGGGGCAAGACAGCTCCTCCCACCAGCCAGCAGGTGTGCAGGGCAGATGCCCGCCTGCTGGGCCACGGCCGTGGGTCTGTCCGGCTGCCAGTCCAGCTCAAGAAATGCCTGCGGGGAGACTGGTGTTTCATCCACTTTTCTTTTCTGTAGCTTTTCACAAAGAGCAAATATCACTTTTCTAGTCATAAACAATAAAATTAAAAAAAAAAACAAAACGCTGCCATGTGGCCCCTTGGAGGCCCCCCACAAATCTTTGTTGAATAACTGAAGCCAAGCAAAGAGCACGAACCCGGCCGGGCAGATGGTGAGGCGGGCGTCGCCGTTCGCAGGTTCGGAAACCACGGGGTGTTCGTCGGGGCGAGATGGACAGCCTGGCCCGGGCCTGCGCCTCCCGGCGGGCGACGGGGGTTGTCCCGGTGCCTCGGGGCCGGGGCTCCAGCAGGAGGCGCTCGCGGTCTCCGCGCGACCCCGACTGTGCGGTCACCTCGCCTTCCGCGGAGCTGGAGACGGAAGCGCCCCTTCGTGCGTGGACGCCAAGCCCCGACCCGGGACCCTGCGCTCGCCCGGCCTCCCTGCCCCCCGTTAGGCCGAGGCCGGCGGGCGCCCCCTTCGCCCCCGAGGACAGCTCCGTCCCCAGGGCCGCTGTCACCCTGTTCACAGTGCGCACGGCGGAATGAACCCCAAACTGCCCGCACCCGGAGACCTGACCGAACTACTGCGCGTTTAGCAACTTCCCTTCCTCCCCCAGGGCGAGTCACTGGGTGATGTGCGAAGCCCCTGGGGACCCTGGTCAAGTGGGACGGACGGACGGACGTGCCAAGCGCTCTGGGCCCCTGCAAGACGCCACCCGCGGGGTCTGGGGGCGCTCCGCCCCCGGGGCACCGCGCCCGTCATCGCCCGGGCATCCAGCGCGCGGTTCCAACCATCGTCCAGCCTCGGGCAGCTCGTCTGTCTCACTGGGACACCGAGCGGCCACCGTCGCTCCTCCCCCGCGGTCCGGTCCGTGACCCGCTGCGACCTTCCCCGCTTCCTTCCCGACCACCGAGGCCGGTTCCCAGTCCTCGGCGCTAACGAAATAGGACAAAGCTCTTGTATCCGGACCACCTACTTTCCCCTCAAATCCTACACCTTGGTTTCTGCCGTGGCCACTTAATGAGCTGACCCTGAGGTCACCGATGGCCTCTAATTTCCAAAATTGATGGTGTTCTTCGACTTCAGCATGACTCCCTCTGAATCGGTTTTCACTCTAGACCAGAGATCACAGCCTGGCGTCCTGTGGACGAAATAAAGATCACAGACGCATTTCCAGTGTGGACGTTGTTTTAGATGATGCGTTTCTTTTAAAGCCAGTGGCTGCCCTCGGGGCACCCGCCTCCCTGCGCCGCCGCCCCCTCCCGGGGTCCCTCTGCCCTTGGCTTGCCGCGCTGGTGCCCGATCGGTGTGAGTCTGCAGCCCCTCCTGAGAGCGCCCTTCCCTTCGCGGTCACCCTTCCAGCTTGGGAGCCACTAGTTCTGCTTTGTTTGCCTTTTAAATCGTCTTTATGACCATGTTCTTTGTTTCTTCTTCCTCAAGTTCTCCCAGTTCTGCTTCCTTACTCATTTTTGATACACAGACGTTTCGTGAACTTTTGCTTTTGACCTCGTCTCTCCTCTCGCCACACTCACACCCTCGGCAACCTCACCGACCCTTAGCGGCCACCTTCACCCACTGCCTGGCGTGCCCAGGTGTCTACACGGCCACTTCAGACGGGTTCTAGAATGCACTTCCTGGCGGGTTCTAGAATGCATTTCTAAGTGTGCGTTGCACATCTGCATAACTGTTCTGAAAATCCTTTATATTCAATATATACAAACTGGTTTTTTTCTCTCAGCCTTAAAACCTACCCCTTTTCCAACATTCCTGATTCTAGTCATCACTCGTCTCCTAATCACCTCGTTTCCAAATAATCGGTTCTCTTTATCTTCCTCTGATGTCCCTGCTCTGTCAGATTCTGTTCATTTCCATCTGCTGCTCTTCTTTATCCTGATATCCATTTCCCTCATATGATGTCGAGGAGAAATCAGCTTTTTCTTAAGCTGATAGTGCTGTTTATCAAGAATCAGAGAATAAGAGTTAAAAACCTCTATACAGTAATGCACACCTGATGCCACAGCAGTAGACAGACTGCCACTCTTAAAAGGATAGCCTTTTGGAGATGACAACTTCTGTGCACCAAGCCCCCTTCCCTTCCCGTTGAGTATCTGGGCGGCTCACCTTCCACCCGAGTGTCTCACAGCCCCACCTCTCCTCACAGAGGCATTTCCAAAGGGCAGCCTACCTTGTTCTCACGTGTAAAGGGAAGCCTGTAATTTGGGTTCATTAAAGAACTGCCGAGTGATTGATTATCCTTTCCTTTTGTCATGCATTTTAATAGACAAGAGTTTTATTTTAAATTCTGAAATTGTGGTCATATTTTCTACAACAATACTCATTATTTAATTCATTCTTTCAACAAGTTAATAAATGACTCACTCTTCCCCCTAAACCAATGATTTTCTCTCCGTATCTATTTTAGAAGCCATTTCCAGGTTAAACTTTCTGAAGCTCGGCTCCGTTAATTTTCCTCCCCTTTCAAAGGCATTGCAATGGTTTCCTCTTGTACATAAAGTAACGTCCAGCTCCAGAGGGGGGCCCTTTCACCTCCCTCCATGACCCCGATCCAAACTTCTTTCCCAGCCCGACGGCACCGATCGTCACATGTCGCACTCAATAGCCAAATCAAAGCTTTCACCCTCAAAACTGGGTAGAGGACAAGCTCTAGAGTGGCTTCCCCACATCCACGTCCTGGTGCTTCCAGCCTCGCATGGCACTGTCCCCATGAGCATGAGCAGGGCCTGGGATTTACTCTAACAGACTGAATGCAGAAAATGGGACAAGAGGCCCGTGATCACAGAGAGAAGACTGTGCGGCCATCTGCTAGAGTCCGTCTTCCCCTGACCGGCCTTAAAGATCTGCACTGCATACGGTGGGGTCCGTGCTGGGAGGCCCAAACAGCAAGGGCAGAGGGCGGCCTGTCTGGGCCGAGTGCCAACAGGACATGAAGGGCTCAGGCTTCCACTGCAAGGAGCTGAACTCTGCCAAGAGGAGTGGATCCTTCCCCGGCTGGATCTCAGTGGAGACTGCAGTCCTGCCCAGACCCCTGCTTGTAAGCTCGCGAGACCTGAAGCTCAGCTTTGCTGTTCCCAGATTTCTGGCGTACAGAACTGTGGGGCGATATATGCCACTTTAAGCTGCAAGTTAGCAGTAATTTCTTAGAACAGCAACAGAAACCTGATACACACTCTTTACCTCATGCCAGAGAAGTCTTTCTCTATATGACCAGGAATTTAATCTTTCTCTTTTCTCCATTCCAATAACACCTTATTAGGCCTGCATCTAAGGAATGTATTTCTTTCATTTTTTTATTGTGGATGTGTATCTTCTCTGAGATAACCTCTTAAAAAGCAGAATTTGTGTTTGACTCATTTCTGATATCAAGGTACCTTTCAAATTGCCTTATATATGTTAATAGCTCAATAAATATTTTTATAAATTAATAAAACACTATCAATATATAAGCATAAAAACTTAGGCACTAGGAAGTTTAAAATATGCACTTAACTTTCTGTTTCAAAACAAATGACAGAGTTCCGTGGTTATCTAATTGGACTAGAAAATATTACACAGAAATAGACTCAAATTTCCATTTATTTATTTTTTTCCTAAATCCACTCCAACTGCTTTTCACTATGAAATACAAGTTTTCAAAAGAGCCATAGAAATGTACATTAATAGAGAAAACATATAAAATAGTTAGAAATTAATTTTTACATAAATGGCGACAGTTTCCCTCAAAGTTTCACAAGGCTTTGAATACTAATCTAGAGGTAAAGCAATTTCACTTCATTTCCACATGATCTATGACTTTTCAGTTTCCTATTGATGATTTATGTTATAATAATGTGCTTTACTCAAAACTATTGTCTGTAAAGGTAGGGTGTAATTTTGATTAAAAAACACAGGAGCAAAGATTAATAACTTAAACTTTTCTATTCTGTAAATCAAAGTTTATAAAAGTAACAGGTGATATGAAAGGAATATTCTATGTAACATGAAGACAGTGTGGGCCTGTGTGCACTTTGTGGAACAGCTACATTTTATGTGAAAAGTAGCTCCTTTCATAAGAATTGCTAAACTAAGAGAAGTGTAATAATGTTTAATGTCACATATGGAATTGCTATTATAACATGAGGGAATTCAGAAATGTTTTCTGCTGGAACATAACCTCATGTGCTAGCTCTGCCTGTATTGAGAATGCAGGATTATTTTATCTATATTCTACATTAATTGGCTAATTCACTAATAGCAGCAAGTACCCATGTATCCAGATATTAAATTATTCTAAAAACTGCTTACATGTAATTGAGATTAAGAACACTTTTCTAAACATTCACTGATTTAAAAATTATTCATTTGCAACACTGTGGTTTAACAAAATGACATTTGCAGATCTTCACTGTATGAAGCAGGAAGAACACATAGTAAGAAATTTGTTTTATGTACAACTCTGAAGTGCTAACGATTGGATGAAAATGATCTTTTGCAATCAGAGACTTGTAAGTGGTACTCTGTATCTCAGAACTTTCCAAAGTGAGTAAAACAAATAAAAGTCTTAAGACAGATTGATGCTTTAGTCCTTAATATGCTTCCTTCTAGCATGAAGCATGCTGTTAGCTATTCAGAAACTGCTAACAAATCAGTCTACATCACAAGTGTGTTTACTTGCTAGAATTTGTTGTCGTTTCAGAAAATTACTTTAAAGCACTCATCCTATGGCCTTTGAAAAGCTTTTGTCAAAAAAGTCAAAACATGTTATTTAAAAGAGCACATTAAATTCTACATTATTGTAAATATATTCTCAATAATGCTGTTTGCTAAAATATTCATAAAACATGTCCTATTTTATTTTCAACAGCTTCCCGTTGAATGGGAGACTTTTAAAGTATATTCTCCGATTTTGTGCTTTTCTACAAGGTGATAATTTCAGGATTATAATTATATTGAAGACATGCTTTAAAATTAAATGGCTTTAAGTCAATATGCTTATCATCTGTGTATTTACGCATATATGTATGTATAGCCACACACAATTCTTATGAATATAGATTTCGTTTGCTTCCCTCTCCTACAATTCATTTTCCTGAAGAGCAGCTGGAGGAATCCAATTAAAACAAAACCCAGATTATGCCATTCTCTTACTTAAAATACTCCAATATCTCCCCACAACACTGAGGATAAATCCAAATTGCTGGGCTGCTGAAAAGCCCCTGATGTGATTGGTCGCTTCTTTGACCTCTTTCATCTCATTTCCCATCATTCTTCGTCTGCTCAGTGTGAAATAATCATGGCAGTGTACGTTCTGGCCCTGAAATATCCCTGCATATCTGAAGATTTACCTCTGCTTATGGTCACAGCTGTTTCCCCTTTATCTTCTTATGCTTATTTTCTCCTTGACATGCAAATCTCAGCTTAAATGTCACCTCCTCAGGAAAGTCTTTGTGGGTCACCAGCTCTAAAGTAGCTGCCTATGTAGTTTCCTCAAAACATTAAAAATAGAACTACCATATAATTCAGAAATTCCACTTCTGGAGCATATTTATCCAAAGAAAATGAAAACAGCATTTCAAAGAGTTTGTGCACCCCTGTGTTAATTGCAGCACTATTTACAATACCCAAGATATGAAAGCAACCTAAGTGTCCACTGACAGATAAAGATGTTTTATATATTTACAATGGAATATTAGTCAAGCATTAAAAAGAATGAAATTTTGCTATTTGCAACAATGTGGGCAGACCTAGAGGGCATTATATTGTGCATCCCAGCAGTGGGTAGGCAGAGCTGATCAACTCCAGAGCAAAGCCGGAGGCCTGTTTGGTCAGGGAGCTTGAGGTGTATATTAGGTTAAGACAACAAACAAAAGAACTTGGCTGGTTTTAAAGCTGCTTCTCCTGCTGTACCTCGGCAGGGAATCAAATTCATAGCCTCATGCATTGCTAAATCCAGCCTTCAGCCTGTCTGACCAGGTAACCTACCGGAGCACAGGGGAAGCCGCGCAGTCCGTCTGACAGCCCTGTATACAGCAGCGTTTGGGCACAGGACACGGCTTGTGGCTTCAGCAGACCAGGGAATTCAGAGCACATTCAGGCCTGATTCTAGCCCCCAAGCAGTGAGCTATGCAAGCTGTAGGTCCTGGCCTGCTGTCTGTCAGGCAGGGGAGCTAATTCATAACCACTATGATCCTTACGATAGTACCCAGTGCTGAGCATTTTGAAAGCCTGGCTAGAGAATCCAGGCACCCTACAGCCTTACTTGGAGAAGTACAGAGCCCACCCTACAGCCTTACTTGGAGAAGAAACCCAACCAGCCGTCCTACCCTGCTATTCCCAGCCAGTGGCAACCCCCTCATTCCCATCCAACCTGCTCACGCCAAATAAAGACCATGAAAGCAGACCCTGTCTGCCTAAAGCAGACACACCCAGCAACCCAAACGGAGCTGCCTGGTGAGAAACTGCCTCTGCAGAATGGGGTCTGGAAGAGGCTCCACTGTGCAGATGTGCAGAGATAACGTAAAGAATCAGGTCATTAAAACTAGGCAAATATACCACTGCCAAAGGAAACTGATTAAGCCCTAAACACTGATGCTAACTAAACGCAGATGTCTGGACTGTCGAAGGATTCATCATAACCCTCTTAAGGAACTTTAGTGAGCTGCTAGGAAACAGAAAGAGTACTAAACAAATGTGGAAAACAGTACACGGACAAAATGAGGAATTTCACAGGCAAACAATGACAATAACAAAAAGTGAAATATGACACTGAAAATAGCAGTAACTGAAGAGCTCCACTGAGGTTGCAAACGTAGGCTCGGCTACACGAGAGGAAGAATCAGAGACCAGAGGAAGCAACCTAAGGGCCCTTTGGCAGGTCACTGGACGTAGAAGCTGTGGCACCTGCATACACGGTGGAATATTATTCAGCCAGGAAGAAAACAAGGCGCTCCCATTTGCAGCACCATGGATGGGCCTCCAAGGCTTTATGCTGAATTAAATAAGTCACAAAGAGATGGATACTGTATGATGTTCCTTATGTATGGAATCTAAAAACAAACTCATAGAAGAAGAGACCAGATGAGGGTGTGGGTAGAGGAGCAGTGGGGGAAATATGGTCAAAAGCTACAAACTTCCAATTATAAGAAGGTGTAAGAGAAATAATACTAGGGACGTAATGTACAGCGTGACAACTACAGCGAACGCTGATGTGCGAAACCACAAGCTGTGAGAGTCGATCCAAACGGCTTTCTCATCACAAGGAAAATATTTTTTTTCCCCCTTTACTTTTTTCTTCTCTCTTTTCTTATTGTGTGTCTATGAGAAGTTGGATCTTAGCTGAATCTATTGTGGGGATCACGTCACGAGAGGCATAGAACAAACCATCCCGCTGCATGACTTAAACTTACGAAGTTATGTCAATTATTTATCAATAAAACTGGAAAAAAGTAGAGTAGCAACTATAACAAGAAAGACCAGGACCAATTAACTAACTCTTTTATGCCACTCAGGAAAAGTTCTCAGTTTATTATTTTAGAAAAGTACAGGTTAGACTGAAGCAGGAACCACCTGGGCTTGGCCTTCCTGCCCCTCTCGCCAGATGAGCCATGAAAGGTTTTACCGAAAAGAAAACCAAAATGAAGAACAAACTGAACTTGTTATGATTTTTGTTAATAATCTCTAATAACTCTGTCTGTTCTCCCAAAGTTTACAGAATAGTGTTAACTCAGTTCATAGCGCTTCGATTACAGGGAGATTTTTTCAAAAGTACCAAGTTAAACAAGTAGAACTGTGTTCTCAAATATAGAATTCTTCTGCTTCAAAACTGCATTTCATCCATGTTAGGTTAAAATATTAATTTATAAAATAAATAGATGGGGGGGTGCTCCATACATTTCTTTATATATTTGAGAAGGAGAGTTATTGCTTTTTAGTAAACGTCTTTTGGTCCATTTTGGAACCAAATTTGAATAGGAAGTAAGAGAGATATTTTGTGGAGATTTTCTTTTTAAATGACAGGCTGTTCATAAAAGAGAAAGAAATCCTTCCATTTGCCGCACCGTGGATGGAGTTGGAGGGCATTATGCTCAGTGAAATAATCCACGTGGAGAAAGACCAATACCACATGATTGTACTTATTTGTGGAATCTAAAAACAAAACAAATGAGCAGAACATCAGTAGACTCATAGGCACTGAGAAATGACTGGTGGCTGCCATGGGGGAGGGGTGTGGATGGGAGCGGATAAAAGGGCACAAAAATTCCCTGTCATAGTATAAGTTGGTCATGGGGACGGCAGGGCAGCCTGGAGAACGTAGCCAATGACTCTGTAACATCTTCCTGTGCCGACAGATAGTAACTGCGTTAATGGGGTGAGGTTTTAATAATGGGGGGAACTCAAATCACTATGTTGAAGATTTGAAACCAATATAAGATTGTATATCAATTATGCTTCAATAAAAATAAAAAATCAGCTTTCACACACACACACACACACACACACACACACAGAGGCTATTGTTCTGTACAAATATGACAGGATTAAAGAAATTCCATATGCTGTGAACTGGTAACAGCATATTGAATGACTGCGCCATGTCTTTACTTAGCTGTGGTTCTGGAATCACAGGGATTTAGGACTAAATAGAACTGCAGCTCTTCTCCAACAGCTGAAGAAACTGAGGCTCGGTCAGGTAGATCCGCTCACCCAAGGCTCTTGGCAAGTGGGTAGAGCAGAGGGACTGGCATCCACTCTCCTGCGTCTCAGGAGGGTGACCTTCCCCCCAACGGGAAGGCCTCTTGTGTAATGAAAACGCCATACGTTCTGACTAGTTCGCTGACCCTTGCTCCCTCTCTGCTGTCTGCTGAGTGACGGCTCGGAAGCACCGCGCTGAAGGCGGCCCTGCGGGTGACCCGCGTTTCTGCTCCAGCGACATGTACATTCTGTCATCAGCAATAACTCATCTTTTGCCCCCTGAAAATCCACTGTATTTTTCTCTTCCATTTAAAAGTTATAGCAAACAATAAACAAGCATCTCAGCAACATACGATTACACATTTTCACTGTCTCCATATTGTGTTTTTTAATGTCACTTTGATTTTTTAAAGTAAAATTCATGATTAAAATCATTTGAGTAATATGACAAGTGCAGCTTTCCTCCAATCAGTCCCCTCAGGCACCTGGCGATTGGAGATATTTTAAATATGATTTTAAGTAATTAACATAAAACTAAATATATTCGTTTTACACAAACACATTGTCCCACAAATTAACCACGATAGGAGTTGTTCCATCTATCTAGCTGTCATCTATCTTCATATTCTATTATCTATTGTTATCTATCATCTATCTATTTATCTATCTTTCTCCTTCTCACTCTCTTTACCCCTATGTTAATTGTACATCCTAAGTAAAATTTTGGTTTTCTTTTCCATTTTTAATGTGCATGGTTTTCTTCCTCAGAAACAAAATATCGCTGCTTCCATCAAAAGTTAACTGGATGGCATGGAGACGGCTCAAGCCTAAAGCAGAAAAGGGAATCAATGCTGCCTCTCAGTGTGAACAGGTTAGTTTCATGTGTAGGTAAAAAGCAATGGCAGTTATATTATCCAATTATGTGTAAGAATTAAGATAAATCGATACAACAAACTATGACTTAGTCCATCCAATGAGCTTCCATCCCTTGCACGGTTTCTAATAAGTGGAATGAAGACAAGATATTTTCAGAAGAGCACCCAGAACGTCCCAGGCTGGCCTGAGCTGGTGGTTTACTGGGCATCAGAACAAGGAGTAGAAGCACTGAAGTCGAGGGGCAGAGGTGACAGGAAAAAGTGCCAGTTCTACTATTTCGCCTGAGGCCGGCCCTTAACGTGAGTGAATGGTCTTCCTTCTTGCATTTTCATGACACATTTTCTTTGGGCCTGCTTCAAGGAGACACGCGTAATTGGATTTTCTAAGATGTTTTCATTCCGTGGTTGTGCGCAGCCACTGAGCAGACTGGTGAAGGTGACTTACTTTGCTGCCTTAAACATGCGCTCAAATCAGTCGGCACTCCCACCCCATCAGGGCGGGGGGTGTGCTCTGCCAGACCCAAGGCCTGCCCCACTTCTTCATGATTTCAGCTGTTTGTTTATGCCTTTCCGGAATCTGGAACCCACTACCTTATTTACTGTTCAAACCTTTCAGCGTATAGTAGCCTGTATCATTTTATAAGGCCCACCCTTGAATCGTATCTTTCTTTTTGCTTAAATGGCAACTTTTCCAATATTAACACTGCATCTCCTACTTTCATCAATTTGCATTTTTTCTTATTTTTTGGTTCACTCTTTTACTCTCAGACTTCCTGTGTCAGGAGTTTCAATGTGTCTCTAATAAGCGTTATGTACACTGGTCTGAGAGTTTTACTCAATATGATGATCTGCCTTTAATAGCAAAATTCATTCCATTCACAATTTAACATCAATATATTTCATGTTTATCACTCATTTACAATTATTCTTTCCTTTTTTCCTTTTCTCTAATTTTTTATTTGACCAAATTGCTACTTATTTCATTTTTCCTATCATTAATTTGCATTTAAATGATAATTTTGCATTCTGTTAATAATGTTTATCTTTACCTGCTGCTCTTCTATTTAATTCCCAAGACTGTACTTGAAAAGGATTACCCGCTGCCCTCCCGGCAGAGATGCACTGTCTTACCCAGGACAACATTCAGTTTTCCCCGGCTTCTCCCATATCCTTACAACCACAACAAAATGTTAAAACTTTAGGAAAAGTTACACTACATCTTTCTACTCCTTGTAATAATGTCTTTTCAATCTAAACAGTTCTTGTTCAGCATTAAACTACTCATTATCTATTATGATGTAAAGATTAGTATATCTTAATCTTAAATTATCTATAAAACTATAAAGTGATAAACTGATACAGACATACAGGAGTAGGTTGATAGGCAGGTGGACAGGACACAGACCACTACCTTCTTTCTTTGTCATCTTTCTCTCTATTGAATTCTCTTTTCATTGGTTAGTCTTTTTTTTTTTTAAGCATTTTCTTCATGCAGGATATTTGGGTAATATTTTTTCTAAATTCTTCTATAGTTTCAAGTAACATAGCTGATTAGCTGATTATAGAATTCTTGAATGCTGATTTTGTCTCTTTTCTAGCTGCTTCAATTGTTATTAATATGAAATAGGATGCCAAACACACTCTCCCACCCCCTTTTTAGGTAATTTTAATTTCTACAGGGAGTTCATGTTTTTTTTAATCCTCTAACTAGGAATTTCACCAGGATATGTTAAATGTGTTGCCTTGTTCATCAGTTTGGGTCAGAACTATGAAAGATCGTTCATCCCACAGGCTTGATTCTTTCTTCATGTCAAGAGAATTCTCTAGAATGATTTATTTTGCCTCTTCTCCTTCTGTTCTTTTTCTCCTGGTAATTCTGTCATTTCTATTATATCTCCCAGATCTAGCCTTCAGTTCTTGATCTCTTCCCTCATGATTGCCATCTCTCTCTATATATATTTTTTTGCCTTGTTATTTGACATGTTAACTGCACCTGATCTCATCAGCCACTTAGTATGCCTTCTGTACTGTTATCTCCTTTTCAATTCAGCTCATACACTGCTTCCTCTGAAATAATGGTTTTTGCTTTATTTTCCTTTCATTATTATTTTAGGACAAGAAAACTTTTGGATATCAGGTCCTCTGAATATTACTTTATTATTTCAGATTTTCATCTGTCCCCACCAGCAATTCTAACTTGCTGCAAGTGGGTCCTGGATATTCTGTCTAATCGCCTTCTCTCCAGCTGCTGGGAAACTAGGCAGGTGGTCATTTTTCCCTCGCTCTGCCGTGGACCTCAGGACGAGAGGGTGGAGCTCCTTGGGTGGTCAGCATCCCACTGTAAGAAAAGCAGAAGAGCGCTGGCCCCAGTCGAGAGGTGCGGCTCCTGCCCTCACTGAGCACCGGGAGGGAGCTTCCTCACCTGCAGTTCCAGGGGACTCTCCCAGCCTCCAGAGACAGGAGGACACATTCACTTTCTTTCCAGTCTCCTAGGGATCCAGGACACCTTGCATGCTTACTCAGGATGATGTCAGCCTTCTTCTTGTGGGTTCCAAAAATTTTTTTTAATGACAGCAATCATGAGAGAAAAAAATCAAAGAAGTGCAGGATAAGTCCAGAAGATACGTTGCCAACCCTCCTGCTATGAGTCCCCAAGTCTCTGAAAGTGGGTCATCCTGAGATCCCCTTCTTTACGCTCCTTTCCCCCAGCAGTCATTGTCCAGTAGCTTACCCTACTTCAGCCCTTTCTGCTCTGGTCCTGACAGATGCCAGATCCCAGCGATGCTGGCTGCCCATGAGTCCCCAAGTCAGCGTGTTCCAGAGCCAAAGAGCTTGGGCGGGAGTTGATAGAAAAGGGCAGGTCATTTTGCAGCCAGAATCTATTTTCTACGACCCTCATAGAGGGGGCTGGGCAGACACTTCTGGCTGTGACTCAAGAAACACGACTACCTGCTATGAAACAAGAGAACTCTTGTCAGGGAATTTTTTTCCCTAACCTAAACTAACACGTAGGTTTCAGGAAGACAGGTCATGTATATTTCTTTCACACCAGAAGTGGTACTTCCGTGAGTGTTGAGTGGTGGAAAAGCAAGCAGCTGAGATGTACTAACAATGGTTCTAAAGGCGCTGGTCCTGTGTGCAGAGATTTACAATGAAGCCAGTGAACTGGACATGCTAGATGGGACACTTACTGGGGAGAAGGCACTTATAGCACAGTCTGACGCTAAGAAAGTTGTTCCATAGTGTGGTCACTGGTAGGCAAAGTGGAACTACTTTGTTTCAGTATTTCTGAACATTTATAACCTATACCTGCCCCCAAAATATAAAAATTTTATGCATAACTTCATAAACATTTTCAATATGTAGTCCACTGAGAATTTATCCCATAAAATTTTTTCTTGAGTTTTGTTGAAGTTGCATTTTAACTTTTTCCAAAATACAAAATTTGAATGTAGTTTTCAAATCTTATTTTTATCTTTTACCCACCACAGTGGATTAAGGGTAAGTGAATTATGCCATAATAATTTGCTTTAACTTGTTAGCAACCTTCTATGTCTAACAAATACAGAGCTCTCATGATAAAATTTATGATTCCTATTCCACTGAAATGAGAGCTTCCAAACTCATTATGGCTTCAAGTTATTACAGTTAGAAGCGTCCTTGAGGGCAGACAGTGAGATCTCATGCAGAACGCCAGGTAACTGTCCTCACATATACTCAGTCTGACATTTTCAGCAAAGATTTAGTATATGATTCATAAAGCAACTTCAGGGTGTGGCTTTGATGCAAAATATTTGTGGAGTTTGGGGTTCTGGTGGAAATTAGTTTTTAAATATAGAAAACTCAAAAATCAGTGATATCCCTGGCTATCAGGAAATTAGTTTTTAAACATAGAAAACTTTCAAAAATCAGTGATATCTCTGGTTGTCAGACAAATAAAGCCAGTAAGCCCTAATTCATTGATGGACTGCAAGGGTCAAGGTCATTGAGAGATGATGGCAGGTTTCACATTGAAAGAAGCTTATCCATAGGTTTGCAACCACTATAACAGAACATTCAAATCCAAATGAGAAATGCTTCAGAGACCCGGCATGATTTAACCAGGACAGTCAACAGCTTGGGTGGGGCCTGTCAAATGGAACAGAGATCAGACGTGTTCAGTAGACTTAGAAGGAGAACCTCACCAGTAGGTTTAACATGTAAGGGAACAGATTTCATTTCTCCTTAAGTAGACACTTTTGTTTTTTAACAGTAGCAACTACCCAAAAATTGAATGGGAGATCTTCAGAAGATAGTGAATTTCCTGTTGTTCAAAGTGTTCAGTCAGGGGTGATGTGATTTATGATCCCTAATTGGTCTGGATATCTGATTAGAGAGGGAATTTAAACACCAGAAATGCTATTAAAAAAGAAGCATTTTAACTTTAGTCCTAATTTTGAAATTTTGCAACGTATTAGTATGTGTCTTAAAATCATTATCTTCTTTCCTTGTCAAACATGTATACATATTTAAATTTGGTGGAGTATTATGAAATTACTGATATTTGACTATTTTCATCTACAAAGATTATAATGACTCAACTGAACATTATTTCAGAACAAATGGATGTAGAACTTACATAATTAATGTTGTGGTTCACACATATCTACCTAGACTCAACTATTTCTCTGACACCAACAAATGGCACCTCATTCCCCAAAAGAGTAGAGTATGGGTCTCTTCTCTATTAACCGTTCCTTCCTCTCTGCTCCTCCTTGCTACGTTAACATTGTGTCATGCTATGAAGTTTAAGTTTCACATTGACATTATCACAGATAACATTTCATAAGTGAAACACTTAAAAGGCAGGCCACGCATGCCTCCGTCCAGGCTCTTTCTCTCTTATATTTACTTAGCTTGACAAATTCCTAAAGATGTTTTGGAAAGAAAGAGAAAGAATAATTTACTATGAAAATTACAACCTTGCACCAGAATATAGCATCCCATTGGAAATGTGGTCCCAAAACTGATCATTTTTAAATTCACAACCCAAGGAGAGTCTAGTCCAGAAGCCTGTTAATGGAGTAAGTGAGAGGATTACTGCTGGTCAGTCCACAGGGACATCTCGGCCACAGTTCTGAAAGCTTGCTGCTGAGCCCTAATGTTTACAAGTGCGTGCATACTAAAGATCCTGGAGTTCAAGTTCTCCACTTGTTCCAATAGGATGAAAGACTTGACTAATCATTAAGTACATTTTAAGGCAGGAATTCTAGTGTGTTTCATAAATTTGTTATAGATTTCATTCAAATGGAAAATGATTTTATATAATGGATCATCTTTCTAAGATAAAACAGAGCATACACAGTCTCAGAAGTGGATAATTGTGGTAAATTTTAAATGCTACATAGGAAAACAATGTTTAGGAAGTTTTTAAAAAAGAATATTTTTATTCTTAAAAAAGAATATTTTTAAAAAGTGATATTTAAAAAAGAAAATTGTAAAAAAATTCTATTCCTATTCAATTCAACAAATTGCAGATATTTATAGACACATTATTGTGCAAAGTGATTTGAGAGAAAAAGATGTAAGATAAAATCCTTGTCCTTGAGACAGAGACCTGCCGGTGACAAACCCTTAGGCAGAGTTATCAAGAAAAAACAGAAAAGGCACAAATAAAACCAGAAATGAAAAAGAAGTTACAAATGACACCAAAGAAATTCAAAGAACTATAAGAAAATTATTCAAAATATTATATGCCAATGAATGGGCCAACCTAGAAGAAGTGAATAAATTCCCGGTGAATTCTACCAAACATTTAATGAAGAGCTAATACTCATCTTTCTTAAAGTATTCCAAAAAGACAGAAGAGGAGGGAATACTTCCAAACTCATTCCAGGAGGCCAGTATTACTCCAATATCAAAACCAAAGACACTACAAAAAAGAAAACTACAGAATAATATCCCTGATGAACATAGATGCAAAAATCCTCAGCAAAGTACTAGCAAACTGAATTCAAACATACATCAAGAGGATCATACATCATGACCAAGAAAGATTTATTCCAGGGATGCAAAGAGGGTATAATTTCTGCAAATCAATGTGATAAATCACATTAATGAAAAGAAAGATAAAAACCATATAATCATCTCAATGGATGTTAAAAAAAGCATTTGAAAAAATTCAGCATCCATTCATGATAAAAACTCTCAAAAAAGTGCATATAAAGGATACATACCTCAACATAATAAAAGCCATATATGACAAACCCACAGCCAACATCCTACTAAATGGTGTAAAGCTGAAAACTTTTCCTCTAAGATCAGGAAAAGATAAAGATCTCCACTCTTACAACTTTCATTCAACATAGTACTAGAGGTCCTAACCACAACAATTAAACAAGACAAAGAGATAAAAAGGCACCCAATTGGTAAGGAAGAAGTTAAACTGTCACTATTTGCAGATGACATGGTGCTATATAGAGAAAACCCTAAAGACTCCACCAAATAGAATAAATAGATTAAGCAAAATTGCAGGATACAAAATCAATATGCAGAAATCTGTTGCATTCCTATAAACTAACAATGAACTAGCAGAAAGAGAAATAAAGAAAACAATTCCATTAACAATTGCATCAAAAAGAATAAAATATCTAGGAATAAACCTCACCAAGGAGGTGAAAGACCTATACTCTGAAAACTATAAGACTATAAGTCCCCATCAAAATACCAATGGGACTTTTCAATGAACTAGAGCAAAGAATCCTAAAATTTATATGGAACCATAAAAGATCCCAAATAGCCAAAGCAATCCTGAGAGAGAAGAACAAAGCTGGGGGGATTATGCTACCTGACTTCAAGTTATACTACAAAGCTACAATGATCAAAACAGTATGGCACAAGAACAGAACCATAGATCAATGGAACAGAATAGAAAGCACAGATACAAACCCCCATATATATGGCCAATTAATATACGAGAAAGGAGTCATGAATATACAATGGGGAAAAGACAGTCTCTTCAATAAACGGTGTTGAGAAACAGGACAGTTAAATGTAAGATAATGAAACTAGACCACTGTCTAACACCATTCACAAATGTAAACTCTAACTGGATTAAAGACCTAAATTAAGATAGGAAACCACAAAACTCCTATTAGGAAATAGTCAAGAATCTCATGAACATCAGCAAGAGAAATATCTTTATGGTTACAAGGGAAACAGAAGCAAAATAAACAAGTGGGACTACATCAAACTAAAATTTCTCACAAGAAAGGAAGCTTTCAACAAAACAAAAAGACAACTATCATATGGGTGAATCTATTTGCAAATGACATAGCCTACAAGGGGCTAATATCCAAAATATAAAAAGAACTCATCAACTCAACATTAAAAGACCCCCAAATAATCCAATTAAAATATGGGCAGAGGGACTGAACATACATTTTTCTAAAGAAAACATGCAGATTGCAGATGGCCAACAGATACAGGAAAGGATGTTCAACATCACTGATCATTAGGAAAATGAAAATCAAAACCACAATGAGAAACCACCTCACACCAGTCAGATGGCTACTATTCAAAAGATAAGAAATAACAAGTATTGGAGAGGATTTGGAGAAAAAGGAAACCTCCTGCACTTTTGGTTGGAAAGTGAATTGGCGCGATTGCTATGGAAAACATTACGGAGGTTCCACAAAAATCTAAAAATAGAAATACCATAAGACCCAGCAATTCCACTTCCAGGAATTTACCTGAAGAACACAAAATCACTAATTCAGAAAGATACATGAACGCTTATGTTCATTGAAGTATTATTCACAAAGCAAAGATAGGGAAGCAACCCAAGTGCCCACTGATAGCTGAATGGATAAAGAACATGTGGTACATACACAATGGAATATTATTCAGCCATAAAAAAGAATGAAATCTTGCTATTTGTGACATGTATGGACCTAGAGGGTATCATGCTAAGTGAAATAAACTAGGCAGAGAAAGACAAAAAACATATGATTTCACTTTTATGTGGAATATAAAAGACAAACAAAAAAGTAGACCCACAAATATAGACAATAGACTGCTGTTTACCCCAGGGATGGGGGTGGGGGCATGAATGAAATGAGTGAAAGAGGATAAAGGGGTACAAACTGCGAATTGTAAAGTAAGTTAGACAGAGGAGTAGAAGTACAACATAGAGAACTTAACCAATGAAACTGTAATATCTTGGTATGGTAATGGGATAACTACTCTTACTCATGGAAGGCATCTAGTAATGCATATAACTATCAAGTCACTATATTGCACATCTGAAACCAACATAATATTGTACATCAACTTTACTGCAATAAAGAAAGAAAAAAAATCTCTTTCAAATATCTTTTTTTTTCCTCCTATACAGCACCTTGTGGCTCACCTGTTCTCAATAACCTAGCACTGAGACAAATAAAACATAGCTCTCTGGATTTCCTTCAAAGTTAATGTTCAGAGATTAGACAATGTGCACTGAACTCAGTCATCAGGACATACATGGATTTCTAAAAGACATTTAATAGGCTTCTCATAATATTCTTGCAGATAAAATGAGTGAATGTTGGATGAATGATAATAAACTTATCATGGTGGTTTTAAGTAACCCCTTCCAGAGTTTATCAAGCTTTGAATCACTGTTGCCTAGAGTTAGTTTCTTGTGACATGCATTGGGTACTTTTATTCAACATGTTAATCAATGACCTTGATAAAGATAAAAATACACTTATCAAAGCAGAGGCAGATGAAAAATATTAAGATTTGAAAATAGATTTGGCACAAAATTAATTAGATGGTATTTAGAGAAGCACACCATGTTAGAATTATACTGAGGCTAAAAGACCATGCAGTTCAAGCCACAATTTTATGGATGAAAGAAAAATAGTGTCCAGAGAGGTGCACTGATTTACCCAAAGTCACTCAGCATGCTTGTGGATCAAACCCTGATTGTGTTTTCCCGTACACACTACACTTTTTTCTCACTCAATACTATCCTCAGATATCCTCAAATATTGAGTTTTAATTTGCTGCATAGACATCAGAAACTGTACTTATCCATGTGCAATCCTATATTTTGTCTGAAACAAACCAAAATCACTTGCATTAGCACAGTATGGACAAGGCAGGCATGAAAAATGAAAGGAAAGGAGCGACACACAGCAGCAATTTACCGGATAAATCCGCTTTATGGGGGAAAGGTGCTGGGTTATATAGGAAGGGGCATGGGGTGATCGTGGTGTTACTTCTACGGGGCTGGTGGCTATTGGCCAGGTGCTGGGAGTGGGAGTGGGGAGAGAGGTCTTTAGGTGGCGCCGTCGGGAACCGAGGACCCGGAAGAGAAGCAGGAGGTTTGCCATCTTATGGGTGGGGGCCCTTCAAAAAATACCTGGGGTGAGTTGCAACATTAAGTCTCTAAAATGTGATTTGACTTCATGAAAAACGAATTCAGGCTTCGACTGCATCGGTGGACGTGAAGCAGTGGGACCGACAGTGGCTTGTCATTGCCTTCGGTCTTAGAGCGATCAGTCCATTTGTACCACACCCTGGCCAGGGCTGGGCCGCCCCTAAAACAGAGAACAGCCGGCACAGGACCACCTGCGGGGACAGGATCCAGAAATCATGACAGAAACGGAACACTTGTTAAAGCCGACAGTGAGATAGTTAAATGGGCATTTTAGCTGGGTGTGCATTTGTTTATTTGTTTGATAAGAACATTAGGAAATGGCCATGACGTGAACGAGTGATTTCTTTTTACTTATATTCAGTTCTCCCAGAAGTGACCCAAATTTTCTGTATTCAAGAGAATCTGGTAAAGCTGAATTTTCTTTCTGATTAAAAACACCATTAATCCTCTTTATTAATCTAAAATGATCCAAGTCCTTTCTTTTTCTTCAGGAACCACAGAGAGTCACATTTCTTTGTTTAGTACCTGAATATGCTACCCACTGAGCCAGAAGATATGAACCCCAGAAGGGCTTTTATTCTTTTGGCTGTTAGGCTGTATCATCTGCAGGAAAATGTTTCTCAGTTAACCCAGACTGAATGTCTACAGATCGAAGAGTTTCCCATTGTAGTCATAGGCTTGTTTTAAATCTATGAAAGGATTTTATTTCAAAGCATAATGTATTAATAAGTGATATCTTATTCTACATGGTATTAGGAGGCAGCTCAAAAAGATGTTGGAAATAAAGTGTGCATTTCTCCTTATTGTGAAATGTCTTTTCACAATGAGAATTATATCTTTTAGAAAAATTCGAGTTGAAAATATTTTATTAAAACTTTCAAAGACTAGATGAAAGCTTGATTAGCCTTAAGTGGAAAATTTAAAATATTTTATGAACCATCTAGAAAGCCAATTTCCCTGATGCCATTAACATATTAAAATAAAAGATAAAACTCACATTGATTTTTGTCAGTGACATAAGAGAATTTCATTAAGAGTTCATTTTAGAAAACAAAAGACAGTGTGAACACTGATGAATGGCCTTTCCCTCTATTATCTAAACTAATAATAATAATAATACGATGGGGGGGAACTATGCTCAGTGTGTTATATTGTAACAAGGTGATATGTCCAATGATGCATTTAGGTATAAAAATGTACATTTCTTTATTTTTATATAATTCAGCCAAATTTCTCTTTGGAGACACTATTCAATTCATATCAGAAAATGTAATAATTTATCAGGTTAGAGTAAATTTAGTAAATAAAAGTTTAAACCCAGTCATTCAGGTTTTCCTTAAGCCCTCCTTCTCGGCTGGATGCATCAGTCTAGGGACACTGAGAACCAACGCCTTGGGGTCCGGAGAGGCGGTGAGAGAACATCAGGTCCTGGGTCCCCAGACGCCTGGTGGGGTCCAGGGGATGGGTCTGCTGTCTGTTGCTTTTCAGCATCCTGTCCGTTCCTGCATCCACGGCGCTGGCCAAGCTGCTGTTAGACACATTCTCCGTCCTCCTCAGTCTAATTTCTCCCTCCACACCACTCTGTGTTCCTCTCAGGGGCAGAGGGCATTTTGGGGTGCCCACCCATAGCACTGTGCTGAAGGACCGTCCAGGGAGTTGTAGCAGATCCTACCAGCCTGGATGCAGCACGCCCACATTGTAGATAACCGTGGCCGGGGTTCGGGATTTTCTAGAGCTTTCCGCACAGACCTGCCCCTACTTGGAAGATGGCCAAGTCCCCCCCTGAATCCCTGGGCCGCCCCCCAGCTTCTGCTGTTCATTCCCCGGGGCTGACGCCTCGGTGCTTCCAAGAGAGTTTCTCCAGAGCCTGACTTTCTTGCTTCCTTCTCCTGTTTTCTTGTTCCCTAAGCCCTCAGGCATTTTTAAGTTTTACTTTAATCTCTTCTCCATTTGAAGCAAAAGAAGTGACTTGGTATTTCTCCAGTTCTTTTTCTTCTAAACCTTGATCATTACATTTTTCGTAAATCCTATAGTTTTCTGCCACCATCATCTTCTGGCTCTGTCATAAAACTGCCCCCTTGGGGAATGAAGAGTCAGACCCCAGAGCAGCAGCGGGGAGCCACACTTGGTCGTGAGAAACGCCTGCGTGGGAGCGGGTGCTGGGTGGTAGCTCGCACATCATAGCACCATCTCTTACACGTTCAGGGCGGTGCTGATCGGTCTTCAAAGAAAACCAGGGGCCTGAATTGAGAGAAGTCCTGGTCTTCTCACTAGAATGTGGCTCCCAGAGGGCGGGGACCTGGTTCCTGCCACTGGTGCAACCCCAGAACAGTGCCTGGCAGCCAGTAGGGGCTGGGTGGACGTTTGGAGGGGACTCTGCCCCGTATCTGGATTCAAAGTGTTCTTGGGTTCAACACTGGGCCTCATAGGGGCCTTGAAGAGAAACCAAACCAGTGATAGCTCTCCCTTAAAATTGGACCAAAGCTTTGGCAATTTCAAAATGAGGAAGAGGTCCATTTTTAGGCTACATTTCTGAAATGTTAGATATGTCAAGGGGCTCATTTTCCGGTTGCGCTCTCTGGCAAATGGCTAAAACACGACTGCTGTGTGGAAGAACGGCGGTGAGGTAGCAGGCACGTTCCTCGGCGCGCTGGCCGGCTCGGATGAGTCCGTGCGGCCGAGGACGGGCGCCTCCCGAGAACAGCCTCCCGCCTTCGCCCAGGCCGGTACCCAAGCACACGGGGCAGGCAGGTTGGGTCTGAGGTAGAGAGTGTGACCTATATTCAAGCTATCTAACGTCTCTGAGCTTCAGTTTCCTTTAAATGTTGAATTGCCAAATATTTAAAGCAATGTCTACAGCATATGAAATTAGTGGTATGCAAAGTATTAAATATCCACATCTACATCTAGAGTTGAGAGAAAGACTGCCACTTAGGCTCTGCTCGGTAATATCAGTTGTTAGTATTTCTCTATAGGTGGAAAGGCTAATTTTGAACAAAGCTGTATGTTATTTGCATACTAGGTATAAAGTGCATGTCTACTTAAGCAGCAAAGAATTTCTCCCCATTTAAAATTTTTTCTATGCAACGACTGTATCAGCTTCTTAAGAGTGCTTTCTAGAACCCGAGAATGAACTATGGTGTCAGTATATAGGCAAATTTGTATTCTTTTCATCTATTTTATCTAATCTAACAGCTCTGTCAAATAAATGAGAAGTAAGAAAAAAGTCCCAGGGCAATGTATTATTTTACACTATTTACAAGTGAAATGTGTTCATTCTGAATCCTTCTCATATGCCTTGAAGAAGTATTAGTGACCTGGAACCTAAAATTAAACCAAAGGCAGTTGCCAGCTATGGGACTACATGTTAATGAAAGATTAATAAAGGCTTTCAGAAAACACTGTTCATTGCTTATTCATTTTCTCAGATTTCAATAGTTTACTTCTACACATTCATCCCATTTTTCCTACAATGCTCTGCATTGAGAATCCTGGGCAGCAATTTGTTTTGAAAGGTGTAGGACAGTATTTGAAGGATGGCAAGACAAGGCTATAATCTGGGTTTCCATTTTGGAAGATGTATTGGACAATACTAAGAATTCACTCAGAGAAATTACCTAACGATTTAATTAAGGAAATAATGTGACATGAAAAAAAGAAGGTCATTCAATGATAATATCTAAATAATTTTGGCAGCTAGAGGTTTTTTATCCGTGTGACTTTTATTTTTTTACGCATATGATGAGCTGTATTATAGTGGGGTAATCTAACAGTATCCCAAATAAAAAAACTATTCCATGATGTAGGGAGATTTTTCACAGGACCCAGGTGGAATGAATTGCTCAGTGATCCACAGACCTGTGCTCCTACGATTATTCTTGCAGAAGCCTAATGGTATTTACGAACTTTGCATTTAGTTACCCCTGATGGCTGAAAGAAACACCAGTGTGTGGAGACCCACTGTTATCTTTTACCCCAAAGTTATTTGCATTTTCTCAATTTTAAAATCAATGTTTGTTCATTTTTAAAATCAGAATTCCATTTGAGATTTAAGCTCACTTATTTTTATCACCATTCTTTTCTTTCTTGGATCTCTTTATAAAACATAGAAATAATGGCATTTAATTGTCCAAGAATGCAATAGTTAAGATTGCCTGCCACCTACTATAATCTGTTAAGACTATAACAGACAAAGAGGCAATATTTTTCTTTGCACTTTTGAACAGAGTGTTATAACAACTTTTCAGGCCTCAAAGTATTATTTTTATTAAATTAAAACTTAACCATCTCAATTCCTGAATTTACCTTATAATTGTTTATAATGTCCAAATCATTCAGGGCAATAATTGTGATGAACAAAGTTTAAAAAGAAAGAAATCACTTACAATCCATTCTAAAATATTTGCCTCAAGACAAAAGTAAGAGAACTGATCGTAAATAATAACATCGGCTCTTTCATTAGAGAAATGAATGAAATTCTCCTTAGGTTTCCTATGGCTGCCATTCACCATTTCCCAGATTTGATAATGAGTTTCACCAGGTGCTTTTCTCTTGGATTCAAACTGCTCTTCCTGGAGAAATAGCCCATAGGGAAGTTATCTTCTCAACCCAAATTTTCTGTGCCAGGAGTGTTGAAGATCCTGACTTCCAAAATCATTAAGTCAGATAATGGCTATGTATGTAAAGTTCTGAAGGTTAAAAAACCGATTCCAGATGTCTAAATATCTGCACTCACATTAGCAAGAGTCACATCAAATACATATATATGTCCTGTGCACATTAACCTACCACATGTCAGTTGTACCAGGAGAGCCGAGAGAACCAGGAACAGTGCACCCTGATTGGATGTGACCCATAGGTCTGAAGCCAACCTTCTTTCTGAGCCTGAATCCTCAGAGCTTACTTATCTTTACTTTTAACAAAATTGCTTTGAACTAAGAAAAAGAGAAAAACCTTAGACCTGGACACGTTAATTCTATTAAAATCATACCTGTTAATGACCCTAAGGTAAAGTCTAAGAGGTGTGTTCAAATGTGGGGGATTTGCTTTCTGCTCTTGATTTCAAGAGAGGGTTTTAACTGTTGGAAACCTAATGCATTTCCTGAAGGTTCCTCAAGAATCCTGGACACATCCTAGGTGTGTCTATGTCTCTTCCCCTTTTTACGATATGGATCGTTCTGAAGATTGGGTCCACAGCACAAAGTCTAATGTGATGGAAATACTCATCTCTGTTTGTGGCTTTCCCTCCCCTACCTCTGAAACCAAATAATCCTAAAGGTAAGGTGGTCTCCCAGTGATGGTCGGGCCCCGTAGTTTGCCTGTACTTAACACTGTCTTAAGGGAGAATTTTAAATCACAATAATGTCTAATGGTTATCAAGAGAGATTTTAGATGTGATTCACTCAAGTGGTCTCCTAAGAGTTATCTTTAAGATTAAGACACCTACTTGAGGCTTAGGGAGAAAGAGTATGTACTCCTTTAGAGCATAGGATTCTTTTTCCTATTTTCCATCCAAAAAATTAAAAAAAATAAAAGAGTCATAAAATACTTGAAAATACACACTCTAAAATTTGGCGTGTTGCAGTGAAGTGTAAGAGGATAAAATAACACAGGCGTGGTCTGCCGAAGAGAAAGTGTGAGCACCCCGTGGTTCCTTCCCCCAGGCAGCGATTCCTAAATGTGCAGGGTTGTGCTCACTGAGGATTTCATCATAGTAATGATCTCTCTCACCCAGTGAACGCCTCTGCGCTCATTTCACATATAATTGACCACTGCCTAGAGCCAGTCTATGAGCTGTCTAGCAGAAGTCCCTCCTCAGTGTCACATTCCCCATCCTGAGACATTTCACAGCTCAGTCATGCAGGTGAGACAGCCATGCCCAAATGCGATTCATGCCTCCAAAGGTTTGTAAGGAAACTTTACGGTCGTTTAAGTGAGGGGATGCTTACATACTGATGGAAGGAGATTACATCGCATTTCAGAAGACACAGACTGGCTAAGCACATCCCAGACAGAGGGACTGATGCGAGGACAAGATCAGAGACGAGAAATCTCTGGCATAGTTGGTGATCAGCTCAAGTCCTCAAACAGATGGGCCATGAAGTGAAGTCATTTGGAAAAATGTTGGGCGGTTCATTGAGACTGCGTCCTTGCATACTGGATTACATTAAAATTTTTACTTTTGGTAAAGGAAGCCCCATGGCATTTTAAAAAAATTGCGACTTTATTAGATCTGCATTGGTAGGATTAATATGGTGAAATTTATGGACCAAACAAGAAGAAAAACTAGAGGTAGGACAGGGAAAGACAAAAGTCCAGACTGAGATGGTGATGTTGAGAAAGGAAAGGAGGCAAACTGAAGAAGAAAACACAATTTGTAGTTATTTGCAAACAGTGCTGCAAATACAAGCACAGCAGACCTTGCGTAACAATCTGCAGTTGCTACTTTACACACCAACCAAGCCCCAAACATGGGTCTCAGTTTGAGGAGGAGACTGAAAGGGTGTGAACCATGTTCTGCTCTGGAGTGTTCATAGTGTTAACAAATTAAAGTGTACGTAATTTCAGCAAGAAATTTCTACTTAAAGTTAAGCAGAGCTGCCCTCCTTAACTTTACTTCAGCAAGAAATTCCCAAATTTAGGGGATAATAGACACTTTAGCATGTCTCTGTGATTGTGTGTGGAGCATCTATTAATATTCCAAAACACGAGTGTTCCTTAGTACCTGCCTCCTCATGCTTGAAGCAATAATCGACATCAATGCACATTCCCCCTTTTGCTGTGACATAGCCATATGTGCTTGTCATTTTGATCCTACTCTTATCACTGCTGATCGGTGTGTGCCTGTTGGGGACAGGGGCAGTTTTGAGCCATAAAAATTTTTGGAGCATCAACATTTTGATATAGAAGAGTTTCTAGTTTAGCTTCATTCCAGTGAAACTCGTCTATTTGAAAATCTCTTGGAAACTCATAATGGGGTGAGAACCGTAAGCAGAAAGATTATAAAACAAGGAAAGACTATAAAAATCAAAGCTTTTATAATTACTAGATTCATGAAACCTAATTCACATAAATTTACCCTTTTAGAAATGAGCAAGTACAAAACAACTATGAATTATAAGGACTGTATGAAAATACTCTTTATGAAAAACATAGACATAATGCTAGTAATTTATTTTTTCAGTAATAATTAGTATGGGGTATTTTATTTTTAAATGAAAACTTGGGGGCATGTAAAAGATGCCTTGACATGACTTGTTTTACTAGAACAAAGATAACAGAATTCTCTCAGTTCTTCTAAAACATTTTAATCTATGTCTTCATGTGTGTCAGTCTAATTTCATTTTATATTGCATATAATGCATATAATGCATTTATCCATAAAACACATGGTTTGGAATCCAATTATATGAAAACTTTATAAGAACCACCAAATAGATATGTAATGAAACATTTCCATTCTGACTTTTAGAGAAATGTGAAGAGTTATAGTCTCCAAAATGGCCCAAACAAGTAACTATTTTGTCCTGCCTTTGAGACAGAGTTTGTTTTCATTTTTGGTATTATCTGCCGATAGTTGACAGTTGCATTTTTTTTTCTCCAGATGAGACTCGTGCATCAAAGCTCGAGTCCCAAGAGATGTTATCAGTCTGAACAGCCCAGCGAACAAATATTTGTGAACCTCTTTCCAAATGAAACTTCTGTAGAAAGGTGGAAGTGGTGAGAGGCCGTTGAAACAGTGGTTGAGAAGGTAGGTCTTTGCGGGAAACGGTCGTTAGGGGAAGACTGCCTCACCACACAGGAAACAGAGAAACTCTTGAAAGCACCTTGTCCAGCTGTGGCAGAAGAATTTACACAGATAACATTTTAAAACCGGAGAGTTTGGGTGTGCTCAACTGGTGACCAAGAAAGGGGGAGGCGAAGCGCTGCAGGGAGAGGGTGGAAGGAAAATATTTTAAAGCTGTAAGACCTCGGCACTGTGTATTTTGCAAATCACGTAGCTACACACCTTCCCAGACAAGATGTTGGAAATAAAGACCTATGCTTTATCATACTGAAAAACTAGACAGGTTTCAATGGAGGTTAAAAAGAACTTCATAGAACAACACAATTTGTAGTTATTTGCAAACAGTGCTGCAAATATAAACACCAGCAGACCTTGCATAACGATGTGTAATTATTGCTTGACAACTCAACCGAGCCCCAAACCTCAAAGAAGCACTTACCATTTAATGAACTATGATTGAATGCCTTGAAATTAAAATGTATATTTTCTGTTTATAGATATTAAACCATATTAAATACGAATTTTTGTAATAAGTATAAAAATGATAACAAAGATTGTCATTTTTTTTTGCTCATTTACTCAGAACTGGTCTGATTTTGTGATTTCACTTAGTTGCTTGGAAAATTTTACCAGCTTGGAATACTCTGCACTTATTACAGACGAACAAACCGAGACTCGGAGGGGCCGAAGCTCCCAACGGAGATCACAGGCCACGGAGTTTGAACCCAGGGGTGTTGAGCTCTGGAGCCCGCGCCCATTACACATGCTGTTATGCTTGCACCGTGACATTCTGGACCATAATCAAGATCATTACATTTTGTTTTTGTTAAGTTCTCTCTTCTGTTTTTAGTTATTTTTTTCTTCCAGATTATCAGACATACCTTCCATCTATATCCACAGAGAGAACCCTGGAAATGCCCCCTTGGCAAGGTGTTTTTGCAACTACTCTTTCTGTTCAGTAGTCATTTTTTAAAAATTACTGTTCTCCCAAAATATTTTGACATACTACCAGAGTTATTTCATTTTAAACACTTAGAAATGAAACATGCTTCAGCGAGAACATTGTGGCTGTGCCTCGGATTCTCGCTCACATAAATAACTATGTGTTTTTGCTTTGTGAAGTTTATGTGGATCACAGGAGCATGAAGCAGAATATGAACTAGAAATTAAACTTTAACAGCTTGATGGTCTCTCTTGGTGTTTTGTTTAACCAGTGAGTCTATAATAGTTGAAATATGCTGTTAATTTGCTTAAACAATTCATATACCATTATTGGGGGCACCTCAAAAGCAAATGCACTCATCTCTGACTTGAGGCTCTGCATATACGAACAGCTGGTGAGCCTTCCTTCCATTTGACCTCTTGCGTGGTCCCCCTTTTCTAGATGCTCTAGTCTAGCAGGAAAGCAACCCTACCTGACTTTCCACTTTGCATCTAAAATCAAAGCAAAATGCTGCCCGCTACCCCTTTCTTTTCCTTTTCCCTGATCTGCGGCCTTCAGGAAGGTGGTATTCGATCTGCACACCTGCTTTATCCCTCTTTCCGTGCTTCACTCACACCTCGTCTAATTTATTCCATTTCCAAGGCCTCTCCCACTTCCTGTCACTCTTCTGATTACTTCTTGAACATGTGAAAAGTCCGTCTTTGTCACTATATATTTCTGTATCCTACCCTGATTGAACTTACATCAGTGTAAGTGATCACTTAAATACTATTTTACTGATTTTCTATTTTGCTTAATGACTAGTTTCCAGTAACACATTTTGTGTGTTTTACTAGCATGCGCAATCCACCCAGGGTGTCCAGCTGGCTTGTCTGGGCTGTCCTGGGACCAAGGCAGGCCACCCCGAGAGATGCCCTTCTGTGCTGGAAATGACTACCCTTGTGTACATTCAATGCTTGTCTAAAACATTCTACAAGGTCCATAGTCACAGAGGCATTGCCCCTCTATGGTCCTCTTTCAGATTTTGAAGTGTGATCATTTTTCGGGTCTAAAGCATTTAAATGAGGGACAATTTGTAGGAATCTAATCTACTCTCATTTTACAGCTGAGAAAAGTGAGACTGAGACCTTTAAGAACACTGAAATTAGATCAAGGGTCCAGTTGTTTTCTGATTTCCAGTGTCATGTATTTAATTTAGTGTTTAATTACCATTGATTGGTTTCAGTTAATAAGGCCTTGGGCCCAAGGACTTAGGCCATAATAAAATAATCTGAGTACCTTTTAAGTTTTCAGATATTCCTATTTTGGGGGAAAAATATGTTGAGATTAGTGGGTTTGGTCAGGCCTGAGGGTGAAGTTTATGTGGAAAGTTATTTTCGGACACCCACCTTGACACACTCTCGGATTTTGGCTGCACGGAGCTGCAACAGCACCTGGAGACCATCCCACTCTTTTGGTCCCATTAGATCCTACGGCAGTTTCTTCTGGTTGAACCACATTAAATCACTAAAGCAGAATCAAGCTGAGTTGCTACAAAGGCCTGGGCATGCACAGCCCTGAATGGGTAAATGTAAATTCTATGATTAATGACTTTGAGGACTTGATACTTGGTTCTGTGACAGCGTTTAACAGTTTCTTTCATCGGAAACCTTTCTCATGCTGCACATTACAGGCAGCTCTTTGTCTGACCCACACCAGGCTGGAGGAGAGCTGGCAGAGAGCCTTTAGTCATATATCTCAGAGTCTTTAAGCATCTTTAATCTTCTCTTCTGCAGGTTAAATTCCTTCAACCAAATCTCTTTACTTTGTTCAAAAAAGACAAAAGTCCTCGGTCGTTGAATGCCCGGCGCAGTCTGTCTGCTGCCCTGCTCCCACCTGCGGTTCTCCCCGTGCCATCCACGAAGCCCACGACGAACCTCGGAACCCACAAGCAGGGCGATTGGGGTGGTGTTTGTAAAAAAAGTTCATTTTGATGTTTATATTTGTATGCTCTTCCTCTGTATTCCTACAACACGGGGTAGGTGTTTTGTTTTTCACTGTATATGTATTATTTATCTTGATCCACTCTGGCTAACCTTCTCCTGCCAATTTCCATTAATCCCTTGTTAAATTAAAATGGTGCACACACATATATAAAAAATCTTGTCATCACTGACTGTAATCAATACTCACTTTATTTATATGCAGAAGTAATTTGTATACGACATATTTCCGGACATACACTCTTGGGGGTCTGTGTGCATGCTGGCGAGCTGCTGTGAATTGGTGGGGGTCACTAGTTTTAAAGATACCCCTGCTGAGACCGGGAACATCGGAGGTTAGAAGCGGAAGTAGGATGGAAATGAATTTGATCGGGGAGCTCTTGGTGGACAGAATAGGGAGGAAGGCCACAGGGCAAAGAGGAAGGATTGTATTGACATTTTTAAAAAATAAGGTTTCAATATTCAAGAAAGAATTTGAAATATGTTATGAAATATACAGGGAGTAACCTGGGGAAGGACTAAACAAGAGCCAGGGGGAAATGCAAAGTTAAAGAAGTGCAAGCTGTCAGGTAAAAATCAAGCATATTGGAAAAAAAGACAAGCTGAGCAGACTGACGACTTGGGCAATAAGAAACACTCACCCATGTGCTTACGTCCCTAAGAAAGGAAAGGAGAGAGCAGACCACGTGCCTGAAACACCATTGAGGAGGGAAAAGGCCATTGCTATGGGTCAGATTAAACCCAAATGGTTTCCTATAAACCGAGTATGGTATTATCGTATCCATCAAGGGGATTCTTATTGAATTCAGCATCTCATCTTCACCCTCACTTTTATAAAATGCTTATCATGTATTATTGTTTAGTTAACTTATTGTTTAGTGTTGATCATTAATCCCAAACACGTTAACCTTTTAGACATCTTTAAAACTGCAAAACGTTGGACAGCTATGCAATGCCTGTTAGGATTAAATAAAGGTAACTTTCCAAAAATTACCTAAGATATTTATCAAAGCAAAAACGCCAAATTATTTTTTAAGCCCTCTCAAACACCTTCTTCTCTGTGAATGGGAAAGTATTTTTAAGCACTTAGTTTAATACTTGAGATATTTAAGTTATCTAAATTAATTTTTAGGTTCCGTTTCATTGGCCAACTGGCTCTCTTCTCAGATCTGAATGACACCGATGGTGGTGGTGACGGGGAGGGGTGTGGGGGAACGAGGAGGTTTCCAAAGCAGCCCTTTAACTCATAATGGGCCTGATTTCTAAAATGCAAAGTTTTAATCAGTAATCTCTAAACTCATCCACTGACCTAAAATTATGAGACTTGTTATGTCTAGGCATTAATTTCCAATTTTTATTTAATATGACCTAATTTTGGTAATTAATTTACAGATGGATCATCCTAAGTATAAACAGCTCAGCAAGACTTGCTCAAATTCAAAGAAAATCTTCATCTGTGCTTTTTCTCTCTATGGTTGTTTTAAAAGCATTTAATTTCAGTTGAATTTAAAAAACCACTACTTTAAATCCTCATTATTTGAGTTGGCTGCCTTTAAGTCATGCAGTAAAGGCTGGTGAGTAGGACAAGTACAGTCCTTACTCTTACCAGGAGACTAAAGTTGGCCCCAAACTCAGCCACTTAGCATCTCCCAGAATTTAAGGAAGTTCATGACAATCACTGAGCATCTGTCTTTTCAGATTTGAAAGGGAAGTTATAATACCAACATTGAAATATTTTGGCCAATTTAATAAGATTATATAAGCAACTCACCCAGCAATCCTAAAAGATAATTAAATAATAGCTACTATAAGCAAAATTATATACATTTGTTTCTCTGTGTTCACTTGTCTTGACTTTACTAACACTTATTAAAAACTTTTATTTTAAAATGTTATATTCTTTCACTTATATGTGCAATCTAAAAACAAAACAAAACCAAATGAACAAAACAGCAGTAGACTCGTAGACCTGAGAAGTGACTGGTGGTTACCATGGGGGAGGGGCTGGGGATGGGTAGGAAGGGGGTATAAAGGGGTACAAAAATCTCAATCATAGGGACTCTCTTGTCCCCTCCTGGCGTGACCCAGGAGCTCTGTCCTTTCACTTTATCTCTAAATAAAAGCCTGTACCTTGCTCTCCTAAAAAAAAAAAAAAAAATCTCAATCATAATATAAGTGGGTCACAGGGATGAAAGTGCACCATGGAAAATATAGCCAATGTTTCCATAACATCTTTGTATGTGCACAGACAGTAACCTCACTAGTGGGGGTGAGGATTTAATAATATGGGTAATTATATGTCAATAAAAAGTACATTAAAAATATTCTTAAAATTCAGATGACCAACAGGCCATGAAAAGATGCTCCACATCGCTAATCACCAGGGAAATGCAAATTAAAACCACAATGAGATATCACCTCACACCAGTTAGGATGGCCAACATCCAGAAGACAAGAAACAACAAATGCTGGTGAGGATGTGAAGATAGGGGAACCCTCCTACACTGTTGGTGGGGATGTAAATTAGTTCAACCATTGTGGAAAGCAATATGGAAGTTCCTCAAAAAACTAAAAATAGAAATACCATTTGACCCAGGAATTCCACTCCTAGGAATTTACCCAAAGAAAACAAGATCACCGATTCAAAAAGACATATGCACCCCTATGTTTATCGCAGCACATTTACAACAGCCATGAAATTGAAGCAACCTAAATGTCCATCAATAGAAGAATGGATAAAGAAGATGTGGTACATATACACAATGGAATACTATTCAGCCATAAGAAGAAAACAAATCCTACCACTTGCAACAACATGGATGGAGCTCAAGGGTATTATGCTCAGTGAAATAAGCCAGGAGGAGAAAGACAAATACCAAATGATTTCCCTCATTTGTGAAGTATAACAACAAAGCAAAATTGAAGGAACAAAACAGCAGCAGACTCACACACTCCAAGGGACTAGCAGTTACCAAAGGGGAGGGGTTGGGAAGGATGGGTGGGGAGGGAGGAAGAAGAGGATTAAGGGGCATTATGATTAGCACACATAAGGTAGGGGGGCACGGGGAAGGCAGTACAGCACAGAGAAGACAAGTAGTGACTCCATAGCATCTTACTACGCTGAAGGACAGTGACTGCAATGGGGTGAGGGGCGGGGAGGACTTGATAATATGGGTGAATATCAAAACCACAATGTTGCTCATGTGAAACCTTTATAAGATTGTATATCAATTAAATTTACTTTAATTTAAAAATTCTTAAAATCCTAAAACTATCTCCCTTTTACATTTTGTTTGGGTCTGCATGCTGCTTCATGGATGGGGTTACATGTCAAATAAGGCCAAGTGCTCATATGATTTCAGTACCTCAATTACACAAACTTTTAGTATTTTTTTTAAAAACAGGTATTTTTAATAAAAAATCATTTGCAAAAAGATTCTTTTTAATTTCAAAAATTGAGTTACTTGTTCACGGTGTTTCCAAATATCATGAATGGCCGTTTGGTCCTCATCGAGATGTGAATGAATGTGCATCTCCCGGTAGAGACAGGAAATACACCGTGTGGTCTGAAATGTAACTGATTTTGAGCCTATTGCATCCCAGAATACGCAAATGCACACACTCAGTAGATCTCTATCAAGAAATCAACAGACATGATTCTAACTGATTTGAGGTCCGATATAAAACATGGCAGAATCTGAGTGTGTGTTTCTGTGTGAATTGTGGTTATGCTGTTCCTGTTTTGATTTGATGATGATGATACCTGAAAGATTCCAGTTTTCACACTACGAGGGCAAGAAGAAACACACGGCGAGTGTTCTTCAGCGAGATGGCTCCTGCCCTCGATTTTCGTTTGTCAGCCAGAGCACTTCAAATGTCCATTTTTGGTAACCCAGGACGAGGGCCCTGAACTAGAGGAACTCCTTCACCCGGAGGCCCTTGCTGTAGAAATGAGTACCAGCGATGCAGAGCATGACAAGATGAAACTGATGACTCCTCACTCGGCCGGGGACACTACCGGGCGGCCCTGTGACTCCCCGGGGATCGCAGACACTGTCAGGACAGACACGAGCCCTGGGACCGCACGGCCGGGCCAAAGCACACCGGTGCCTCTGGTCCGGACCGTGCGATGCTTTTCTGGAGAGAAAGAAACAGGGGGAGGAATGCTGGAGGGGAGGATTCCAGAAAGATGTTTTGCTCTTTGCCAAAATATTTAAAGATGCCTTACACAAAGGTTGGAACCTAATTTTCCGAATGCCAAATTCTAATGTGCAGAACCTGACCTTGGGAATAACGTTACTAAAGTTTACGTCCTTCCTGGGTGTGAAGGAGAGACTGCGCTCTGGCTGATCCCTGGACCGACCGCAGAGGCAGCAGAGAAGCAGAGAATCCGTTCTGAAAACCGTTTCATCTGCCAGGATAATAGAGACTGAAAAAATCTGGGTGACACCCATATACTTAGCCATTTATTCTTTTTACTGGCATTTTAATAAATGCGCAGTGAGAAAAGTAGTATAAAAGGAAATTAAAGTCACCACACTTAAATTATTCAGCTCAGTGCCTAGTGCTTAGTCCATCTTTTTTAGTTAATTTTCCTGCAGAGCTGCCCCCGGAAAGACTACTCATGTCTAAAGGTTCTGTAAGATTACTTTTAATTTCCTCTGTTGATGAACCTAGTTTGGCAACCAAAGTCTTCCTACAGATGAAGTCCTAAAGGCACTCTTACATACACAGGAGTGCCTCGGGGCCGTGAGCACAAACACCGGTGAGGGTTTGTGTATTTGGGGAGGATGGGGTAATGTGAGAACGTTAGGATGGTTACGTCGACATATGCCTAAGTTAGTACCTGCCGTAATTATCTTCATGCCTGCATAAACATTTATTACATAGTACTCATTATAGTTTGTGTGTAGCATGATGTGTTTCAAATATTTTGGGGATATGGAAGAAACAGACAAATAAGTCAATTGCAAATTCTATATTTAGTATTACATTCAAATTTTATATCGTAGTTTTTCTATATTTGCATCAATAATATATGTACATATGAATATACATGTCAAAGGAAAATTGTGCAAATACATATATCTCTTAGCTATAGTTTCCTCCAAAGACTTCAGAAATATTCTTAAGTTTATTATGCAAAATATTTAAAGAATCATTTCCCTTTTTTAGAGGATGAAAATTAGGAATTGAAATTATCCTGTTAAAAGGAGTATAGCAGGGCCTTCAGAATGCACTCTCTCCCCCTCCCCAGAGCTGGGTCCTCAGGGCCTCCTCTTCCTTTAAATACATCAGTCCTAAGTCTTTGGGAAGTGGTTAGAAATCAGACTTACATAGAGTACTGGGAGGAAGTTCTCCATACGTTTATAGCCATGGAAAAATGACCTAAAGTAATTTACAAAATGCATGTATTTACAATTACTCATTTATATGAGTATACATGTGTGAACATAGATCTCTGTGTATCTGTCCATCTTTCTATCACACACATCCATGTTCCCTCCCAGGAGCTGCACACTTGCAAGGAATGAAGGAATAATGGGTATTTTCCAGATTAGGAACGAGCAGTTGGAGTGAGAGCTTCAAACTCCCCCCAGAACAGTTTCTTATCCCCTTCCATTGGGGTGCAAGCTCTCTCCCAAAGTCTAACATTTCTCCATGAATTGTTATAGAAGGAAAAATGTGTCCCCTGAAGGCACTGTCACAGGGTTAGAGTAACAAGAGCTCTTTACGCTTACCTTCGCTAAGCCCCTGAAATCTGAAAGGCAAGCAGATTCAGTTCCAGCCCAGTGACCCCATCCTGCTCGGGGCAGGCCAGGTGATAGGAGAGAAGTGCAGGTTGGATGGGAAATTTCCCAGGTAACTGCACAGTGGAGAGAGACTTAGGTAGAATGTCATCCACAAAAACTCAACTCAACACTCGCCTACTAAAGGATGTCTGTCTTTATCAAAGTTCCCTTAGACAGTACAGTGCGTGGTTTTATTCTAAATATAGTTAACTAGCAGAAATTCCACCTTATAATTTATTTTTAACTTTTATAATTTCCCCTATAGATTTCCAGATGCTGCAATGTTAATTTGTAAAAATACTGAGATATTTAACACTAAAAATGATTCAAATAACTTTTTGGGTTTGCAATGTAGTTGCTTTCTCTTCCTTCTTTTAGCTACAGACACAAAATTTCCAGGTTTAGCTCTAAAAAATTTTGGCATAGAATAAAAGACTATGCTAAGAAGCAGTTATTTATTCATGTATATTTTTACATAGTTGAAGTCAAGAAAGGCAATTAACACTAGATTCTCTAGTAAACACCCAAATGCCTCTCTTAGATCAAAGCTACTGCATTATTATCCTGTTGATTTGATATCACCTCACTATAACATTTAATGCAATATATACACATCAAGCATATTACAAATATTTTAAACATTTATAAATATATTCGATGAAATGAAAATAGCCTCCAATTACATAATCTAATGAAAAACAAATTTATATTTCTATTAATCTAGAATAATTGCAGGTTAGTTATTAAACTCCCTATGGAAACTTATCACCTTTTTTTTACAGTTTGAATGACTTCTATTTACATAATATTAAATATAATAAGTATGAAAAGCTATTATGAGTTGATCACATTTATTCATTCATAAATACTTACTGATAGTTTGTGATGTGCCAAGTATCATACAATTATAATTTTGAAAATAATGTTAATAATTATATAGTATAGTTGTATTTTATAGTGTTCAGAGAATTTACATGTATGGTACTTTATTTTGAGTCTCAGAAAAATCAAGTGAATTTACTAAAAAATATTACTGGGACCAAAATCTGTAATTTTTCTGTCTAGTACATTAAGCTGACCAAAATTTTTAGGATATTTCATAAGTAGTTGTCTAACTAGGCAATATTATTTAGGCCATACTTTCCTCTTCTTCTAGACAATAAGAAATTGCATACATTTGAGAAAGGGTAGGGCTAAATAATATTACCCATAAGAGCTGGGTTTAAGTTAATTATGAGATCTATCTTCTACTATACCCTATATGGTATCATTAAAGTTTCATCAGGTGAAGAAAAGATGGGAAAAAACAGTCTCAAGATTTCATTTATTGCTTCAATAGCATGAGTAGTAGAAAGAACACTAAGCTTGAAATCAGGCACCTGGATTTAAGTCCTGTTACCTTACCAGCTGTGACATTGGACACGTCACTTAACCAGCCTGGACATGTGACTATTGATAATGATGGCACTGGTAATGATGAGAGGCTCATAATTATTGGGACCTTACTCTTTGAAGTCCTTCATCTTTTAAAGCTTAAAATGTATCACATAATAAAACATATTTCATCGCAATTTTGTGAGGATGTCTCATATATATGTAACTGTTTTTTGACATACATAGAGCCAGTGTCACTGTATCTATATATAGTTTAAGAAAGTAGTGATTTCTGAAGTTTATATGGAAAGGCAAAAGATTCAGAATAGCCAAAATAATATCGGAGGAAAGTAGCAAATTTGGAAAACTAACACCCAACTTCAAGACTTAACTATAAAGCCACAGTAATCAAGATAGCAAGGTATCGGTGAAAGAACAGACTAGGAAACCAGTGAAAGAGAAGAGAGAGCCCAGAAATAGACTCTCATAAACAGTCACCAATCTTCACAAAGGAGCAGAGTAACACAATGGAGCAAGAATAATCTTTGTGACAGATGGTGTTGGAATAGAACACGCACAAGCAAAAAAAAAGAATCTAGGTGTAGAACTTAGACAAAAGTAACTCAAAATGGATCATATATCTAAATGTAAATGTAAAACTCCTAGAAGATAACATAGGAGAAAATCTAGATGACCTTTAATGCCAAAGAAACGATCAATGAGAAAAATAATTGATAAGCTGGGCTTCATTAGAACTAAAGACTTCTACTCTGGGAAAGACACTGTCAAGACAATGAGAAGATAAAGCACAGATGGTGAGAAAATACTTGCAAAGGCATAACCAAAAAAAGTACAGTTGACCCTTGAGCAACACAGGGGTTCAGGGCACTGATCCTCCACACAGTTCAAAATCCATGTATAACTTTGATTCCTAAAAACTTAACTATTAATAAGCTACTGTTGATTTTATGGTAGTAAGTGATAAAATAGACCAGTATCTAGATATATTTTATACATTCATGGCATACATTTTTTCTTAATTTTTTTGATATTTCTGGACTACATGTTTCATATCTGAGTCTTTTCAAGTTGTCTCAAATCTCCAAGAAATTTTCCAATATATTCATTGAAAAAAAAGTCTGTGTATAAATGGATTCATGTAGTTCAAACCTGTGTTGTCCAAAGGTCATATGTATTGATTTTTTCCCTGGTAAAGTTCTTATCCAATACATGTAAACAGTAGTGACAACTCAACAATAAGAAAACAACCTAATTAAAAAACAGGCAAAGGACCTGAGCAGACATTTCATGAAAGAAGCTATAGAAGGCAAATAAGCATATGAAAATGCTGTTCATCTTTTCATATAATTAAGGAATTGTACATTAAAACAACAACAAGATGTCACTACACATCTCCTAGAATGGCCCAAGTCTGGAGCATGGACAGCACCAAATGCGGGCACAGATGTGAAACAATAGGAATCCTCATTCATTGGTTGCAGGAATGCAAAATGGGGCAGCCACCTTGGAAAACAATTTGGTGGTTCCTTACAAAACTGAGCATGACTTCACCATATGATCCAGCAATCACACTCCTTGATATTTACCCAAAGGAGTTGAAAAGTTATGTACACACAAAAGCCTGCACAAAGATATGTACAGCAGCTTTATTTAATTGCCAAAACTTGGAAGCAACCAAGATATCCTTTAGTAGGTTAAGGATAAATAAACTGTAGTATATCCAGACAATGGAATATTATTCAGCACTGAAAAAAGTGATCTGTGAAGCCATAAAAAGACACCGAGGAAGAAATGCATATACTAAGTGAGAGATGCCAATGAGGAAAGAAGACATAGTGTATGGTTCCAACTATATGACTTTCTGTAAAGGGCAAAACTGGAGACAGCAAAAACATCAGTAGTGCTAGAGGCTGTGGGATGGTGTTGGCTGGGATGAACAGGTTGTACACTGAGGACTTTTAGGTAGTGATATGATACTGTAATGATGGATACATGCCATACACATTTGTCAAAATCCATATAATATACAACACCAAGGGTGAACCCTAATGTAAAGTATGGATTTGGGATGATTATGATGTGTCAGTATAAGTTGTTCAATTATAAGCAATGTACCCCTCTGGTGGGGATATGGATATTGGGGGAGGCTGTGTGTGGGGGCAGACAGGGAGTCTATGGGAAACCTTTGTACCTTCCTGTCATTTTTGTTGTGACACTAAAACTGCTCTAAAAACAAAGTCTGCTTTTAAAAAGTTCACACTGGCTGCTGTGTGTAAAACGAGGACAGTGATAATACTAGAAAACAATTAGGAAACTTCAGCATTGGTCAAAGAGAGAATTAATCAAGGCTTAGGCTGGAGTAGTGTTGGTGGAAACAGAATGAAATGTGTTTAAAATACTTGTTGGAGGTAGAATGAATAGGACTTGCTGTTGATGACACGCAGAGGATGTGGGAAGGGGAACGATCGAAGGCCATGCCTCAGTATTTGTCAAGTAGACAACTGGGTAAGAGTCTGATTCAGGCACAAGGCGGCCAACATACCACACTGCCATCCTACAGGATGTGGAAACTTTATGGGGCTATTCAGTGGATGTCCCAGTGTGTGGGAGGGGCTTCTGATCTTTGCTTGGCAGTGGCTGAGAATGCTAAATGACCTGTAGGGGGATGACTGGCAAAACAAACCGTCATCCCATTTCCTGCATGACTTTTCAGTGTTCCCTCAATGAACCACCCTATAAAAATAAATTGGTAGTAATTAAGTACATTATAATCCTGAAATGTTTTACAAGAAGTTGCATAAAAAGCCCAGTGCTTTATGAGAAGGTTGTTAGAGACAGGGAAACTTAAATAAATACAGTGTCTGAGACCGTGAAATAGGGTTAGTCACACTGCTTACCTGTCCACTCAATGTTTTTGTATTTCCGACCGTGTATTTGCTGGCAAAGGGTTTCCGTGACCCAGTGTAGATATTTAAAATCAATGAGAGCAATTGCATCTAAGTAACAGATGACACTTCTCGTACCTGACTTAGAACTGAGTTATTATTTAAAACATTATTTAAATAAATAAAAACCTAAAAATAAAAATAAATAAAGCATACAAAATTATTATTAAGGATTTCATTAATAGAAGTTTTTAAAGAAGATATGACATATCACCGCCCAGATAAGAGATCTACTGCAGTGCAAATTCTATGTAGAAATGTTTTATTTATTTTTGGGTTGCTGATTGTTTCTTAGCTTTGCTCCGCCTCTTCTCCCGGAGGCCTGACACCCGGTCTCCCCACCGCCTTCTTTCCCAGTCTTGTCCCTGCTTCCCTGTGCCTACTGAGATCTGGGGCTTTTGACACACTAGAGACTAAATATATGCCTCCACTGGTGGTGGAATTTCAAGACAGGAGTATGTTTGAGATTTTGAGATACTTCATCAGTCTCTCAGTCCAGGCAATATCCCAGGAATTATTTTGATACTATATTTAGAAAAAAAGATGCTGCTCCTTTATAGAATCAGACGTTTTTACTGCCTTCACTCCAATAGTCTGAGATTAATCTGGGGCAGTTCGTTACCTCCACTGGGGCTATTTCCCTCTACTCATCATAAACAAGTGAATTGTGTTCATTATAACTTATTCTAAACTAGTACTTATTTTCATACCCATTTTTGTCTCTTTGTACCTTTGTTTCCCTTTGTTTCTTGTGTGGAATGACCTCTGACCTTATCATTCCTCTTAAACCCAAATATATTCATTACAAATAGGCACAGCATTACGTATGTTATGTTTTCTAATAAAAACACGCTCAAATGAATTATTTTCAATTAATTTCCTTTTGTGTTCCCTGTTATCTGTGAGTTAGTCACTACACCAATCATTTTTCTTATCATGTGTGCAGGTCATTTATATGACCTAACAATTTTATGTGGGATAATAGATGAATATACATGTGCTTCCTCTACTAGCAAGCATTAGGTCCCGTAGGATTGGGATCTGATAGAAATGTTATTTTAGCCACGTGACTAGAGGAGATCGTCCTGAAAAGAGCAGAGCCAGGGGAGAGAAGAGGGCCTAAGGTGCTGCTCTAACATCACTGCGACGCACAGATTTCAGGTAGAAGAGGAGGAGCAGCAGAGACGATGGGGATGGAGAGCCAGCGAGGTAAGGAAACCAGGAGACAGGGTACTATTTGTCTAGTGCAATGTTCTTTTTGGGTGGAATAACTCAAAATGCAATGATAGACACTGTCTTTTCTGGTAAAGCAGTTCTTGTTGATCATCATACTGCAGCCTCAGGAAGAATGGCTTTTCAAGACACATAAGTGCTTGAAATCATTTTAATATGTGAGCCAGGTCAGCTTGAAAAATGGAGGCTAAGTGAAAATTGATCAGAGGTAGGAGCTTCTCCAAACACTTTTGTCATATTTGGAGACAATAATTCAGAAGCAAACTTGGTAGGGAGCTATGTCAGCAGTTAGACAGGTCAGTCTATGTGCAAGGATCGTTTTCCCTTAAATAGCAGTTATTGGAACAGGTATTTCCCAAGTCACTTATCCCCAGTACACAGTAGTTTATCAGCAGGAAGACCAGTTAGGTCGAACTGAAGCACTTGGACCCGATTTCAAACTGGTTTTGTCACCAATGTCGGCCTCATCATGACGTCCATGCAGGCGGCGGGTCAGTCGGGCGGAGGTGGAGGTGAAAATGAGCTGGGCTCGTGGTTCGGGTGACTCTGAACATCACATTCCCAGAAGACCACCTTTAACATGTGTTGCATGAACGGTCATTTGCCACCCATACCCAAGAGTCCACAGGAAATGACCCAGGTATTTCTATAAGAAATCTGACTTCAACTGTTTTTGTGCTAGACCAAAGAACTTCTTAAAGGTATGATTACTTTGTGGAGATTATAAACTCAAACACAGGGGAAAATTTTTCCTCAATGGTTACTTTGAAAAACTGTAATGAAACAAGTTAAATGTTTATAATACAATAATAGTAATTCTGGTCCTACTATGTGTAGGTTCTATAAGAATTCAATTTTATTCTTTGCTAAGTTTGCTACACTTTAAAGTGTATTCCTTAAAACGTGCATTCCATCTTCCAACACCGACATTTCACATGTCTCTTTCCCCACCCTAGGTCCTCACACGTCATCCATCACTAGACGTTCCTTTATCTTAAGAAGTTCTCTCTCTCCCTCTGTCTCACTGCCTCTAAGAGGTACTATAGACTCCGGCACATATTATACTACATCTTGAAAAGTACTTAATTTTAAGATCTCACATAATTGAAAATAAATTCATTCCCTTTAGCTTTTCCTGCAGGTGAACTTTGCCTAGAATGAGTAAAAGCTCTACTTAGGGACACTGTGAAGAGTATAATCCATTCTATTTAGATGCTAACTTATTTATAAACTTATTATAAACAATGTATTGATTTTCTTCTGTAAGTAATCAATCACCCTGCAGCAGAGGCATGTCAACCTCTGCTCCTTAGACTATTGTTTGAAGTTTATGTTCAGATTTTCAAGTTTGGTTGCCAGGGGTTATTTTTTTTTTTTTTCCAGGCTTAAAAAAATGGTGATTTTTTTTTCTATCACTAAAAATGGAATTTCATGATCGTTCAGTTAGTACTTTTTTCTCAGCAACCTCTTCTGTTTTTACAAAATGTAGCAGGCAGTGAGTCCAGACTGGGCAGTACTTGGAAAGACATAAGCCACCAGGTCGGTCTCCTAACCTGAGGAATGAGAAAACCAAGGTCCTGACAGGTGGAATGATTTCTTCAGGATCTTGAAACTGGTGAACAGGAAGGGAATTTCTCAAAACTAATTTCCAAAGAGAGCATGTTTCATCACTTGAGAAAATGGCCCTGAGAACTTGTTAAATAAAACCATTTTTAACAAAAGGAGCCATTTCATTCTAGATGCACAGACTTTTTAAAGAGTAAAATTATTATTTCAAACATATATATATATGTATTCCATGCTTAAATGTACATACATCTGTATATAAAAATTTGAAACTTTCAATTAGGAGGTTCAACATTCTTTTCCTTCTAAAACGTCACAAGAACGGCAGACAAGTTGAGTTCTTGGCTATGAGTGCCTTTGGCGATTTTACAACAGTTCCTACTCCAGCTGAGATTAGATGAATGATCTTTGCAGGCTTTTACTGCACTTGGAAAATATGTTTATTTTTCTGCCATGTTGCAGGACATTGAAGATGGGTCTCGAAACTCAGAACAGCACTTTAATGAATTTTCCACTGGCTACGAAGGAGCAGCCTCAGATGGAATTAAGCATATTCCTGGTCTTACTGTGAATCAGGAGGAGAATTCTCATGTGGGTGCTCATAGCTTAATCTAGTCTAAAAGAGAATAAATTTCTAGGCACTGTCTGTATTATCATAAATTCCAATTGCTGCCTCTTTATTTCCACATAACATGCAAATCATTTAATTCTATGATTGAAGTAGATGCTTTAATACATAAATATTTCAGGCTTTCTAGACTGTTTCAGAAATGCTCTTAAATGTAGAATTTCATAGATCACTAACAAAACTATGATTTAATCTTTAATAATGGGGCGACATAAATTGGATTCATCTGGTTGCTGGGTGGTGGTGCCTGCTTATGCAGTTTCAGTATTCAGTAAATAGCTATGTGAATTTTATTAAGCAAATGATCTCCGGGATACAGAATGGTCTCCATTACAGAAGCAACATAAATCTGATAGCTACATGGGCTAAGGGCAAAATCAGCAGTGAAATATATGTATCAAGCCCTGAATCACTTTTTGAAATACAATATTAAAGTTTTTCAGCTTTGTTCATGACTGGAAAATTTTAATGTAGTAAGTGCAATGCACAGAGTGTGAAGGGGGTCATAACCAGCTATGTTACAGATGGGTTCCAAGCAATCAACATTTGAAGGTAAAACAGGAAACTAGTGCTGGTCTAGTGCTGATTACATGTTCTTTTTTTTCACAGACAGGAAAGATGGTAGTCGTTTAGTTGACCTGTCTTCTATGTACGACCACAGCTCTTAAGCGCCTCATTCCCAGTTTTACTCATAGAACAGACGTCATTATCCCACCCAACCCTTCCCCATTTTACCATGTCAGCTTGATGGCTTGATGTATTGCATTTCCACAACTCTTGATTATTTTTGCTATCTAGATCTCAAATGTAAATATCGTTGTTTTGGTTATGGGCTTATTGTTTACACACTGGAAAATGCACTTAATGCCACTCAAAATGCACAAGCAAAAGCTACATTATTTAACGGCATCTACCAATCCTTAGTTAGATAAATAGACTACACCTTACTACTCTAATCTTTTTATAAAAGGCTAAAAAATGAACCTTAAAAATTCCCTGCCACTTATTTTTCGATTGCATTTGGACATTTATTAAAAGCAAAAACCCATATTTTTTTTAACAGCGACTTTGATAAAGCAAATAAAAGTAAATGCTAGGTTGTTTATCAAATGTGTGTGCTTCTTCCTATACTGGGTTTGGTTTATTTCCGTGTGTTCCCTCTGGAGATGATCTCCAGGAGAGGCCACCCGACGCGCCCCCCCCTTCTCAGTCTGTGACGCGGTGTGACTGAACGTGAGACCAAGTCATCAGGTCATCCTACTGTTCACATCAGTAACACTTGGTGAGAATTAACTGGGTATGTAAATAGCTAAAAAATGGAGCCCTTCCCATGTAATTTCGGCTTAACATTTTGCTAGGTTTTCCCATATATCAAATGTGAAATGTAATGAGTAATTGAAGCTTGCCTGGTTTAATTTCTAATCACAGATGATGTAAGAGTATGTGGAGGAATAAGCATATCTATAATTAGCAATATTCACTAAAGGAATCTCACATTTCTTTTATACCTCTGCTTCTTTGATTTATTGACAGATCACTTCAAATAGACATCTTCAAATGCAGGCTGCTTAAAGTGACTTTACGAAGACCATCCTCATGCGGTGCTACCAAACTTCATTCTAAATGTGACTGTAATGTCATGAGCTGAACCAATGGTTTCTTGGAGAACTAGGCAGGACTCCATAATCGGCCTTCCTCCCCATTCAGAATGCCCCGCCCTGCAAGGAACCTATTCAGTCTGTACGCACACTGAGTACATTTATCTCAGATTTCACATAAGAACATTGGGAATGATTGATAGTAGTTATTTTATCCATCTTAAATATTTATTTAAGGTTTAACAGTCCTGATTCTTAAAACCCTTCCTCTGTGACAGTTTTTCTAGGATATCTTTATTCTAATCATCTATCTCTAGATAAATGATAGTTCACATAATGGTTCAAAATCCTTTAGAGGAAACCATATTGCAAGTGAATGTAATATTTGGCACTTTCCTTTAGCTGTGGAATATAGTTTTTTCTTTAGTTGAACATCCAGCTAAAGTAGTTGAATTTTTTTCACTTATGTCCCTTTTTCATGAAAAAACATTTTAAATATCTGTGTGGCAAGACACTCACATTATTTGATATCACAGCAGATGTATATCTCCCACATCACTTACTCCAGGGCATATAGTAAAAGTGTGGAATGGGGAACAAAATCTTCCCAATTGTTTAAAGTTTATTTTTCTGCTCCATTTGAATGAGATGCCATTAAATATCTGAATGCATGTTTCATATCAAACATGACAACCTGAGAGGTGTTATTCAAACAAGGCACTCAATGTTTAAAACAAAATCAAAATGCCTCCATGCATATGTTGTCTTTCTCCCACTCTAGTGAGTTAGTTTCTTTATATTTTTTATACTTCATCACAAGAAATTGGTCCTCCTCCTGCCCCTCTTGGGGATGTGTTAACACTTTATTGCTCCTCAGGACCTGTTTTAAACTATCATTCCAACATAACAAAAAATGGGAGAACTCTCTTGTTTTTTGATGTGGCCTTTCTGAATCTACACTTCCATATGGGTACCATCATTTCTATCTCATCATTTGCATAATACTTAGCTTAACATCTAATTAATTATTTTACCTTCTACCATGTCTGTCCTTTGACACTGATTTTGGATATTAAGCGTACATATGAAATATCTAGCTCAGGGTTAATGATATGGAGAGTTAAAAATAATCTGTTACTTATCTTCCCTCCAAAAAAATCGCACTAAAATAAAAATAAAGGTAGTTTAAAATGTGGGAACATATAAGGAGAAAGATAGTGGGACTAGAGACAATCACAACTATATTTTGGAAGACAGAAAGTATATGGACACCGAATAACAGAGCTAATAAAATGGGAAAGTTGAATCTTAAGTCTATAGTGGAAAAGCCAAGAAACAGCCTAATTTGTATTATACAAGCCCTTTAAAACTTGTGAATTCATGGCACCAGCTTCCTGTAGAAGTCAGGATGAGGTGGAGTAAAAAGAAGATAAGTTGAAAACTTTAAGAGTTGAAGCTACACAGCCATTGTAATGGTCGGTATTACAGATACAGATAACGCCAAATGTTGACAAGGATGTGAGTCCATGTACAATGGGACAACCACTTTGGAAAATGTTTGACAGTATGTGAGAAATGTATTTATGCAAGAAAAATGAAGCCTATGTCCGTATAAAGGCTTGCATAGAAATATTCACAGTGGCTCTATTCACATCGGCCCCTAAACCAGAAACAGCTCAGTGTCCGTCCATGGGAGAACGGATAAACGCAAGGAGGTGCACTTATGCGACAGAGTACTTCTCAGCAATGAAAGAAGCAAAGTACTAGAAATGTAGTAACACTGATGAACCTCAAAGTCATACTAAAAGAAAGAAGAAACAGACAAAAGGTTAATCATATGTCACTCATATAAATTACAAAATCATCTAGAGTAGTTTCCTGGGGTAAGGGCTGAATGAGGATTGACACTGAAGTACCAGGAGGAATCTTCTGGATGACAGATTTATATACATCTTGGTTGTGGTGGTGTGATCGTGAGTGTGACTGTCCAAACTCATGCATTATACATTTTAAATAGATGTGGTTTATTGTATGTACATTATTTCTCAATAAAACTAGAAAGTAAAAAAATAATCTTGAACAAAGAAAAATTAGAACCTCAGATGCTCTCAGTCATTGCATGTTGCCAAAGGATTCATTTTCTTTTGTGTCAGCACAAGACTGAAGGTAAGTAAGATGGAAAGGTGCTGGACTGGGGAATGCCAGGCACATTTGAGGGTGGGGTACTCTTCTGAACACAGGAGCATTAAGCTAACATTTACAATACTAAGTACTAATCCCAGAGCTTTCTTCCTTTTTCTGCTTCAAGAATGACAGCAGCCAGGACTATACCCCTAGGTTGTTTATTATAATAAAGATCTGTATGTGGGAATTTTGCTCAGCCAAGGGGGACAACATGAATATACATACATTTTTCCCCAAGCAAATGGCATAATCTACAGTGAAGGTCACTGTGACGAGCTCCATCTAGGGGTTCAATTATCCCAACTAGCTTTTAAATGTCCTACTTTTAATATTAACAGACACTCAAGGATCATTGGCCATCTGCAAAAAGCCTCCATCTTAAAAGGTAGAGATCCAAATAAAGATAGAACTTTTTGAAAACAGAGGCTATGCATGGAAAAAGATCAAAATCTTTTATTGCCATTCTTAGAGAAATAAGGTATTTTTAATGAGAAAAAGAACAAGTTGCTATAAAAAGATTATAGCAAAATTGAAAAGCTCTACAGAAATTTTAAAGATAAAGTTAAGGAAATATCCCAGAAAGTAGAGAAATATTACATGGGAAAAATATAAAAAGTTGGAAAATTAAGAGCAAAAAAGGTAAGAAAGTGAGGGGAACAGTCAAGGAGGTACAACATCTAAATAATGGAAGTACCAGAAAGAGAGAAGAAGAAAACCTGAAGAGAGAAACCCATCAATTAAATAATTCATGAATATTTCCCCAAACTGAAGGGCGTGGGCCACCAGGAAGAAAGAGGCAGCGGGCGCTTAGCAAAGTAGGTAAGAAGTGGGCCCACAGCCAGACGCATCAACACAACATTTTAGAACATGGGGCAAAGGTAAGATTCTATGTGCTCCCAGGCAGCTTAATACAAAAGGGGGTCACATGAAAAAGATCAGACTTAAGAAAGGCCTCAGGCTGCTTAACAATAATTCTGGAATCTAGGGACAATGACCAATGTCTACGAGAGTCTCAGGGGAAATTATTTCAAACCTAGGGCTTGAGACCCAGCCAAACCATTAATCAGCGGTGACAGGAGAGACATTCTGCATCTCCAAGATAATGTATCTTGTACCTTTTCTCAAGAAGCTACTATAAGATATGCTTCATTAAAACAAGGGTATGCACCCACAAAGACAGAGCAGGGGAGACAGACAATAAGGGAACAAGTAAAGGGGATCTTAGGAATTATGAAAAAGTGGAAATTCCAGGGAGATAGCTATACACCAGGCATAAAGGAAAATCAGCCCAGAATGGAGCAGGTCAGAAGTCCCCAGAACTGATGACTCAAAAGACAAATTTTATAGATTATCTGATGAGCGCTAAGGGGTGATTTAAACAACTGGTGGAGAGTTTGGATTTGAATTAGTGTTAAGTATATGGAAGAAATACACATTGAAAAGTAGGACAGTTATTAGCTCCAGAGGATGACAAATTTGAATTAAGAAAGGAAAAATACTCTTAGTGTATAAAATGGGTCAGGATAGCATTTACTTATTTATAATTACATAAACACTGACCTAACCCAAATTACTATATATTAAGAGGATGAGAGAAGATTTTGTGTTTGTGTGTGTACATTTGCGGTAAATGCTAAGGTTATGAGACTAAAAGAGAGTTAGAGTTCATCTTTTCTAAATGGAAAATAAGCGGGTAATATCTTAAATGGAACAAACACTCAAGAGGTAGCAATATAATTCTCTGTTTAAAGTATGAACAGTCAGCTAATGGAGTTGCAATGGTTGTCATCACAGGTAGGTAAACCAGAGAGAAAGGGTATAAGGAATCCGTGTCCATTTTGTTATAAGCCTGAAAGAACTATTCCTCTGGCTTTGTGGATGCGTACAGAAGCTTGATGAAATTAAAACAAAACCAAATAAAACATATTTTTAAAAAAATCAAAGCCCTTATCCTGCTTTTGGAATCCCCAGTCATGTACATTTTAATGCCTTTAATCTCTACTCTACTTTTTAGCCACATATCATCATATAATCACACCTTTCACTTGGTTATCAGGTGGGAAATATATATTTTCGATATTTTTATTCTAGATCCAGATCCAGGATTAGCCTTGCATCTTTTAACCTCGTGCTAACTCCTAATACCCAAACTCGTTGTTTTATTCCGTGCTTTAAAGCACTTTCCTGCTATTAATACTCGCCCATTTCCTATCACTCAGAGCTTCTCTGCCTTCCCTTGATTGCTTTCTCATTCAAAGCTACATACTGAACCATTCATTTTTGCTTCTCTACAGCCAACAGTTCCTTATCTATTTCAATTTTCTCTACTGAAAATCTCTAACTCCTCCACAGCTACCTACTTGCCAGGTTCCAGAAGATCTTCAGCAAAGTATGGACACATCTACTGATGTATGGTAATTACCTATTCTATCCTATAGTCCTCAAAATATTGATTTCACCCCTGTCTTTCTCATATGCAACTGGTAATTTTAATTTTTCAACTTCTTATATTCAGTTGATAATTTCTCAACTTTCTTCCTTTTCTTATAAAAGTATCCCTAATGCTTCATCATTTTATATGCAATGAAATATCCCTGACTTCTCTTCTTTCATTTTTAACTAGGTCAGTTCCTTTTGCACCCACCTCGCCCTAAGAGCCTGGTCCCTGGTGTGCAAATCTCTTCCCAGTTATTCAATCAAACACTAATCTAGGTACTTCTGTGAAGGGATTGTGCTGATGTGATTAAGCGTCTTAGTTCTTAATCAGTTAATCTTAAAATAAGGAGATGGGGAAGTGGGGGGGTGTCCTGTTGACATGACTCCTTGAAGGGCAGAGGTTCTTCCCACTGGTTGCAGAAGGGAAGTCAGAGATTTGAAGCAACACCACTTGATTGAAGATGGAAGGGGACACATGGCCAGGAAGGCAGGTGGCCTCTTTGAGCTTGGAGAAGCCTCTAACAGCCATCAAGGAAATAGGGGGATCATCTGCAAACAACTGAATTCAGCCAAGAACAATCCAAGTGGACGGTTCCCCAGATCCTCAAGATGAGACCTCAGCCAGCTGGAACCTTGATTTCAGCTTTGTGACACCCTGAGCAGAGCCCAGGAACATCATGCCAGACTTCTGACCTATAGAACTGTGGACTAATAAATGGGCATTGTTTCAGGCTGTTAACGTTTTTGATCATTTGTATCACAGCAACTGAAAATGCATACTTATTGTAAAATTCCATTCTCCTCTGAAATATGCTCCCTCAGCTAGCCCTGTTTTGTGTTCGCATATTTAAACCCTATTTCTCTCTCCATGAGTTCCTCTCTCTTTCCCCTACAATTTGCATTTTGATATATTGAAAAAGAAACAAATGCAACCAGTAAAATCATTTTGGCATCCTAATCTATCAGTCTATTATTTATCTCCTAGTTTTACTGCCAAGCTTCTTGCAAAAATAAGTTACATCCGCTACCAACATTTTCCCCTTAATAATGAGGAGTCCAGAGCCAGTGCCCTGGGGAGCATGAGTCGTGGTCCAACCGGCAAATCCTGTTCTCTTTCTTCCCTCTTTCTGCTTCTCTGCTCACTAGTTATTGGTTGCTTTCTCTGGTTGTCTTACCTACCTATCCACACGATCCTCCCGCCACTTGTGTCAGCATCAAATTTTATATGCAGTGAACCATCTTTCAAAGATGAGGAGGTAAATAAAAACACTTCATATGCAAAAAAAAAAAAAGAAACCACAGAGAATCCATTGTTAGCTGACTGAAACTACAAAAAATGCTAAAAGACATTTTTCAGGCAGAGGAATATGATGTCATTTGGAAATGTTGATGTCCACAAAGGTGTTAAGAGCACTAGGAATTATAAAAATATATGTAAGTATAAAAGAGGTTCATTTTCCTTATGTTCAATAGCACTAAGTAGTGATTGTTTAAAGAAAAACTAGCAGCAATTTATTGAGAAGTTTATGTGTAGTAGTAAAGGTATGAAAAAAATAGTACAAAGGATGAAAGGAAAGGAAGGGAAAGAAACTGTTGGAAGATCCTTATATGTGGAGCAGGGTAAAGGGACAAAAATTAGAAAAAGTGGTAGGAAGAACACAGAGCAGCTAGAGCTCTAATACATACTTAGTGGAAACGCAAAGGGGAATTAACGTTTGGAAACTTATGACAGTTTCTTATAAATTAAAACATTCATTTACCTTATAACCCAACAATCCCACTTCTAGATAGCTACCAAAGGGAAATAAACATATATATCCACACAAAAATCTGTAAGTAGATTTTCAGAGCAACTTCATATGTTATAAACCAAAACAGCAACCTAACAAGTGTCCATCGGCTAGTGAATAGATAAATGGTGGTACGTCCATACAAGGGAATGCTGCTTAGCAGTAAGATACAAAATACTGATTTAATCAATGACACGGATGGGTTTAAAAGGCATTATGCTAAGTAAAGGGGCCAAACATCAGAAGCTCCACACTGCATGATTCCATTATATGACACTCTGAAGAAGTCTGGGAGGCAACTCTACAAACAGACAAATCGATTGTCAGATGCTTGGGATAGAGGGACAAAGTATTGATTTTAAGGACTGAAATGTTTGGAGTAATAGAAATGGTTTTATATTTTGATCATAGTAAACATTTGTCAAAGTTCATTGAACTGTATATTTTTAAAACGTGAATTTATTATATGTGAAACACAACTCAATAAACCTGCTAAAAACTATTTAATACATTCAGAAAGGCACAATTCCCCTTTTATAGACTGAATGAATACCTATGACCGTATCAGCATATTACTCTATCTAAATTATTTTAAAATTAGCAATGCAGAATCTTGAAATGAAAAGTGTTTAGAAAATTTTCCCAGAATTCTTGAAGAGGGTTAAGCAGTACTATCAAAAGTGTTATATGCTAGTATTATTACTAATATTGGACAAGCTGCCATATAAAACCAATGGCTTTGTCTTTAGATTTCTACTTTTCAAGTTTATAAACAATGTCATTTGTTCTAAGCATCAGGAACTGGTGGAGTATATTCGCACCTTATTTTTCAAAGTGATGTTGACATATCTCTGACCATCCAATTTCAACGTTCTCCTTTGGAAGAATATGACTGCATTTTATTGAAAATAAGAAAGAGGAATTTGGGAAGAGAAAGTGAATGAGAGAATCATTTTATCAGCATATGACTGCTGGTAATTAATTTTCCCAATGAAAGGGACACACCCTTAGAAATACACAGATAAAAGATATAACTCATCTTTTTCCTGCAAGCTAACAAAAACAAATAAGCATTTCACTCATGCTATCCTAAAGTCACAAATGAGGAGCAGCTAGTGTTTTTGAAAGAGTAACTTTTCACCTGAAAACATGCCTCAGGACACTGAACGTTTGGTACCACTTCTTTTCTGAATATGTAGAATAGCCACATACATGTACTTACACAGACACAAACTGTGCACTTGAACAACACGGAGGTTAGGGACTCTGACCTCCCCACAGTTGAAAATCCAAATGTAACTTCCAAATCCCCAAAAACTTAGCTACTAATAATCTACTGTTGATGGGAAGCCTTATCAATAATAACATGAACAGTTGATTAACACATATTTTTTACTCTGTATGTGTTATATACTGTTTTCTTACAAAAAAGTTAGAGACAATAATGTTTTCTTCAAATTGTTGCAAATCTCCAAAACATTTTCCAATAGAATTACTGAAAATACCTGCACATAAGTGGACCCACTTAGGTCTCCCCATTTGAAATAGTTCCCAGTTCATCCAATTTCACAGTACTTCAAAATTATATATATCACTTTCATCTCATTCTTCACTCATAATTTATGTTCTTTCTAAATGTAAAATCTGAATTCTAACTTTATTCAATTTAACTTTGTGACAATGATATTGGGTTGATTTCAATATCATTGTCAAAAAGTATTGGGTTGTATTTTTCATATAGAATACTAACCACTGTGATTCTTTTTTTAAATCATCACTATGTGGATTAGAAGTCCAGAAGTAAAATGTTTCCTCTTCTGATTTACCAAACCAGCAATATTCAAACACCTTGTCTTCAGGTAAACAAGGTTTTCATTAGCGTTTAGCTGTCAAACTTCCATCCACATCCATTTTTTGACACACAACTTAGCTTGTTTCAATCATTTGTACGTTTAAAGGCCTCATTATTCTGTCTTTAATATTCATTGCACATTTTCTCTATTACGTTGTATACATCTGAAAAGAAATGGTCACTACGTATTTCTGAGTTTTCAGACCAATTGCCTCCTTGATTTGAATATTCAGTTTACAGTTAAATCGCTGCAACAGAATTACATGCCAACGATCTTTTCATCAGCATTTAAACAAACAGTGAGTCTCTGTAACTGACTCTCACATCACTTTGTGCGAGAGAGGATTCCACATTGTGGCTGTATCATGAAGATCTAGACAGAACTGGGATCTCCAACACAGAAAAAGGATGTTTAATTAAAGATGATTTCTGCCACTGATCAAGTCAGTCCTCACATAGTGACAGAAAACATGGTCTTCAATTTTAAAAGCTCCAATTCAGTGTATTATTTTGTACATCATCACTGAAACAGATCATAACATTCCCTTTAAAATGAAGGAATACATTATTCTCAGTCTGTCATTAATGTCTACAGTCCTTCTAGTTGTCAATATGCAGGAGATTACGTATGGGCAAAGCCCTATGCAGTCTACAAAGAATTGCAAATGGTGCCAGACTAGCTGGTAAATAAGATATGTACAAACCAAATAAAATAACCAGAAGTAAGGGAAAATTCGACGACCATAAAATGAGGACAGAGAAGAGAAAGATTTTGGCTGCCAAATTCTATTCATGTATTTTTTTTACCAAACTTTCTGTGCCCTTGAAAATGTAAAATTGATTCAGGCCTCCAGCTTGTTCTTCTTAAAAAGAAAATCCATCTGTACTTTGTATGCCAGTCATGAGAAATAACTTTACCAGGGCAGTGGGGCACCATCAGAACCGACCCTGCCCCTTCATGACCTACTGAGATTTGCAGTGCCTTCCCTGTCAGAGGCAGAACGTGGCCATAACCCATGACCCTCTGCGCCCGCCCCGTTTCTGTCCCAGGAGCGCGTGCCAATTAGAGGCACTAAATTAGTAGGAGGCATAGCCAGAAAGGAGTCAGCGAGGCATACCTAACAATTTCAGAGTCCTTCCCAAACTATTTTTAAGATGTTTACAAGTCATTAGGTTCCTAGTTTCACCACGTTTTACTCAACAAAACTTAACCACATTTTACTCAACAGAATTCATTTTGTTCCAAAAGTTGAAACTAAATGTCCCAGTTTCCATTTACAAACAAGTATTAACAGATCGTAACAGCAATTTTGTTAAATGCGTAAGATTTTAGATCATCTCCAATAAAAGCCTGGAGAATTTTACTGTGAGATAACCGCCGTTTTTCTCTTAGAGTTCATTGTAAGGTGCACATGTGTAGCGTCTAAGGTACCAGGGAGAGACGGGACCCTCCTGAGGGTCACGTGGTCGGTTAGGAGCCGGTCATCCTGCTTTGTGCGGGGCTGTGACTTTTTTTTTTCCTTGTCATCATTCCAGCTACTTTCAATTTCAGAGACGAGCTCTCTGCAAATTCTCATCGGCACTCCTTCGCCGTGCTGTGTTTTGGGGTGGCTTTGACAATCCTCATAAAGGGTCTCGTATTGTTCCTTCTACAATTGAACCCAGCTTTCCCTTCCATCACTGCCACTCAAAGATCTTGCTCTATATTTCGCCCCTTGATCTATATGTCTGTGACTTTTGGCAAATTATTGAACCTGAGTTTCTTTTCTCATTTGCTAAAAAAAAAAAAAACTCACAATACGTAATATCTGAATTATAAGGTTTGATGAAGATGAAGGAGACACATGTGAAAATGTACCAAAAAAGGCACTCGAGAGTATTTATCTTACAAGCCAGACCATATTTTCTTAGTATCTTCTACCTCACTTTCTATTCTTCCCTAATTAGGACATTATCTTTCAGAGCAGATAATTTAATTTTACATTTCTCCTTGGTGCAAAACAGAATCAGATGGTACTCGGAGTTCCTGTTCTGTATTTCTCACGTTTCTTTATATGTCCGTGACCTTAGGTGTCACTAGGAATTCCAGGAGCCCTGTGTCTTTAAAACAGGCTTGATGGTAGCCAGCACTGGTCAGCGGCCACAGTCTCGGCTCCATCTGTTTCAAAAGGCCTTTGGCGGAGTGGCTGTCGCTGACCGCCCACCTCCCAGGGGAGGGACGGGTGAGGGGGTGGCCGGCGTATATATGGCATTGTGGCCAAAGGCACTGTCAGTCTCCACTGCTTACACCTGGCCTGCCAGCCGCACACCCTCCCGACCAAGGCTAACCTACCGAGCCAGAAGCCCTTCCTCCCGCCTCAGTGAGCGTCCGCCAGCTACTGAGTCACTGATTTCAGCTGCCCGGGGAGAAAACACGACCACATCTAATTCCCTAGCAGACCAAACATTTCCATCAGCCACGCTGTCGCTGCACAGCTTTCCTGCTTTTACTTCCAATAAAAAGCCGACCGGTGGCTCTGATTTTGCGGACATGGTCCCATCACTTCCAAGGCTCTCTTCCAAGTACGAATAAAAGCTTATGTTTCCTTTTTCTCAAAGGAGACACCTATTAGTTAAAGAATACTTGGTCTCATAGGTTGAATCTAAAAACATGGAAGCTCGCAAAGCATGCAACCTATTCATCCCGGTCAAGTGATGGGCCGCCGTTGAACAGGAAGCGGCATCGTGTGAAGCTTTTGCTGGATGGCTGCTGTATTTATTTTATTTTGCAGCTTCTGAGAACTTAAACAGTAGCAGTTTGTGATGTGGCGGCCACTCCTTCCAGCAATACTGAGAATTAGTCCTTTGTCCGCCGCACGTACCGACTGCAGTGCCGCCTCCGTTCTGGGACACACCGCGCCTGTTGCCTGTCCCAGCTGGGCTGATGACTACATTCCACACTCAGGAAAACTAAGCGTGGCTCTTAGGGCACAAACCCTGGGTTCTCCTCTTCGCTGACACCAAAAATAACCCACCAAATTGGTAATTTTCAAGATGATTTTTGCTCTGTTTCTCTAAGTGATGGCATGCATGCATCTGGACTATGGCTCCTAACCTTGACATTATTTCAACCGCGATCTCCAAATGCATGAGCTTTTAGTTTGGACCAAATAAATTCATACTGAGCTTCTGTGGTCTAGGAGCTATGTGAAAATATGCAAGTGCAACCATTTTGAAGATCGTTCAGCATATATTTCACCTAGCACTCATTTCATTCAGAGATCATGTCTATGTGACTATATTAATTTACAAAGGCTTAAAAAAATTTTTTTTGTTGTGAATTAATGCCATATGTTAGGACCAGCTACTTTCCTTCTTGCTTGCCACAGAAAAAAGACCGTAATAGAAAAGCAACTTAAGACATTTTAAAGCTCTGCCAGATTTTCGAACTTTCATTCCCATGGGTGCTAATTATATGCACAGAAGGGTGAAGAGCCTACCTTTGCTGTTCTTGGGATCCTGTGACAACAGGAAAAATGTTTCCCAGCAGTCCCGCAGCCTCTAGGAGGACAGCACGTTGTTCGACAAGAAATTTGGGGCTTTTCCAGGGAAGTGAGAGGAGCAGGTAATGTACCTGAAACTTTGTATTCTGTCCCTGCAACCACAGACTCTGCACGGATACCCTCCTGCGTGTGGTGTGCTTGGACCGCGCGATCAGAGCCACTGGGGCCGGGACGGCGGGCTGGACAGCGGTGGTCTCTCCCTCAAGCTCCTGCAAAAGGCCTTTTCCTGCTCTCGTTTGCCTGATGCTGATCCAGAACTTTCCAAGCTACCCAGTTAACGTAACAGACACCTGTCACGTCATTAACAAGGAAGGTCAAACTACACACAAAATGAATTTGGGATTTCAACTTGGTGAGAATCTGTCCCGAAGGAGAGAGCGTTGCATTTCTGGTTTTAGGGAACATTTATTATCTACGGAGAAATCTTCCTCCCAGACTGAGAATCTCCACCTCTGATCGCTTTTGTCTCTCAACAGGCTGGTGAAAGCATAGAAAATGATCTTTCAGCATTTTATCAAGCATTGAAGTTATGTTTTTATTGTGAATATCAGATAGGGAATTATCAATCTGTGGCTAGGTTTATCAGAGGTTTTTTTTAAATTATATGGTGATGAGTAACGACTCTGGGATGGGGGCCAGGACCCTCAGTGAACCCCTGATCACATCACTGCATCAGAGAGAGGGGACCACAGAGGGGGACGCCAGGATGACGGGGAGAAGGGGGCGGAGAGGGAGATGCCGGACGCAGAAGGACAAGCAAGGGCCGTACAGTGGGCGGGGGACCCGCCTGCTGGCGTTTCCCTGCATGGATTTGCTTATCACAACTGATGGTTCCCCAGGAGTCAGTGCAGCTTATGCGGATTCTCTTCTTTCGTAACATGACAAGAGAAAAGGCATTATATTATTCTGCCCTTAGATGGGAGGCATGTTTCTCATATTGACCAGCAATATGAATGGTTCATGTTAAGAATCAGGGCGCTCCTGAAAGTCCGTGGGCCACTCAGAGCCTCTGAGCAGTAGAAACGAGCGTCCTGCACAACTGCCCAGAGAGGAGCAAATGGATGAATATGAACTGTGCCTCCCTTTGAAGTGACTTTACTGCTCGTAAACCTACAGATAAAAGGCTATTTACTGTTTATTATAAAACTACTGGAAACAAATTATAAGACTTTAGGGCATTTTCAGACCCTCCAAACAGGCTCCAGGAGGCTTCCTGAGCACTTCTTCCCACGCCATGGTGGGCAGCACCAAGTCCAGCCAGGAGGATCTCAGGTGTCATCTAAACAGGAGCTCTGGTTAAAAAGGGAGGAAAAGGTGGGAGGGAGAGAAAGGAGAACGGAGTAGAAGCACAAAGGGAACAGGAAGACAAAGGGGAAGAGCAGCAGGAAATAAAGCCAAGACGTTTTCTTGCCTCTGATGGCAGCCGGGTGGATGGAGACACCGAGCCGACCCCATCCCTGCACTGAGGCCCCCGTGTCGACCATGGCCCGGAAAGGAAGAGAAGGCCACAGAGCACCTCTTTTTAAAATTAAATTCAATTGCCCAAGACACTGATCTGAGTATTTGAGGGGCAGGGAAAGCAGCCTGGCTTTGCTCCTGTAGAGAGAACTGGAAAGGGTGATGGGCTGTCCTCATGGGTCTCAGAGCTGGGGGTGCTCTGCTCAGTGTGAGCATCGTGCATGGATGAGTCTGACATTATGGGCCAAACACAGGTCAATTTCTCTTGGAAATTTCAATACAGTTCAAAGAGTATATAAGTTTATGACTTGGTAAAAGCACCCATCAAGGAGCATACACAGAGGCAGAATTCCAGACACACAGGTCCAGACGCCACGCGCCCCTCCTAAGGGTCACTCTCCATCCCAGGAAATAACAATGACCTTTTCCAGGCCTAGAATCCTCTCCCCCACTGGTCCCCAGGTAAGAGGTCCCCTCCAAGCTAAATGGAAGCACCACTTCTTTGATGTCACTGACCAGCTCCAAAGCAGAGATCTTTGCTTCCTCTGTGTGTCTGACGGCACTTTATAGAGGTGTCATTATGACCTGGCGTCTTGTGAAAGAAATTACTTTGTTCACTCTCTCTCCTCTGGGCCCCTCTGGGGCAAGACCTATTCTGCCTTATTTAACTTTTAAAAAGTTATTTTCTGTGCTTCGACACTCAGTAATTTTTCTCAAAAATAATATGGGGAAGAATAATGGCAGACAGCAGATGCAGAGAGACAAATATCAGGAGATTTTCAGAGACTATCAGATAAAATGTGGGAATAGAAAGGAAGGGGAAGATATAAATTAAGAGAGATGAGGTGGGAGTATGTGGAGAGGAGGGCAGGAGTGTAGGTAATGGGGTAGAAACAGGGTGCTGACTGTGGGAAATGCAGACAGCAGTGCGTGTGCAGCTGAGAGAGAATGTGGGGAAGACTGTAACTTGACACTGTGGGAATTAAGTCAGGAGGAAAAGTTGGTTACTTTGCATAAGAAGGGAAGGAAGAACTCAGGGAAAGTGTTGCCCGCTGCACACAAAGGCTTGGTTTGAAATGCAGTCGGTAGCCATGTACTTAGGGAGAGGCTGCCGGGTGCGGTGCGACGGGACCAAGACGTACAAGGTCTGAAAGCATCTCACAGTTTTACTAAGATGTTACGAAGGGATCGAATGATTTTTTGAGGATTATTTCATTTGTTTTCATAATGACCCTACAAGGAAGACAGAGCATTTACCATTAACCTTGATTCATAAATAAAGACACTGGCCCTCGTCTCAAGGAACTGGGCAGTTAGTGCTCCCACCTGGGGGCAGGCGCTGTCATCGGGGTAACGGGGCCAGACCTGCAGCTCACCCTCCCACAAAGCACAGGGCAGACCCTGTGACAGACAGATGGGCAGCCGAAGACGCAGCAGTGCCATGGCGGGAAGTCTTGGCACAGGGCAACCCACCGAGGGTATGAGTTCAGACAGATTGTTTATAAAAATAGATCCCTTTGTAAGTGAAATAAGCCAGGCAGAGAACAATGATTACTGTATGATTTCACCTATTTGTAGAATATAAAAGCAAAGCAACAAATGGACCAAAGAGTAGCAGACTCACAGACACGGCGAAGGGACCGGTGGTCACCATGTGGGGGGGCAGGGGGATAAAGGGGCTCAAAACCTCAACCATAATATGAATTAGTCACTGGGATGAAAGTACAGCAAAGAGAACACAGCCAGTGGTTCTGTACCATCTTCTTACACTGACAGGCAGTAATCACACCAGAGGGGTGAGGATTTATAATATGTGGAACTGCTGGACCACCAAGCTGTTTTCTTGAAACCAATATAAGATTGTATATTAATGATACTTCAATACAAAGTTGTATGAAAAGATAGATTTTGTTGATACATAAGCATTAGGTCTTGTTTGCACAATTTAATGACAGTCTTCACTTGGGAAATCGGGAAGCAACCTGCTTTGTTTCACTACCAAAAAATCAATAGACTTTTTAAAAAGTCTTGTTTCAACAGGAAGTAACTATTGCTTAAAATAAAATCTAAAATATGGGGCAGAATGATTGAACCCGTTTCTTTAACAAATACATTATAAGGAAAACACACGCAAAGGAAAGGGGAGAACCCATGGGTCAGAAACTGAAGAGACACAGCGACCTCCTACCAGAAATACGTTTGTTTAAATTCTAACTGGAGTAAAAAGATCCTTCAAAAATGTATGAGACAATCAGAGAAACTGAACACCAAGTGGACACTTGATAAATATTAAGGGATTGTCAGGTTTTTAGGTGTGATAATAATATTATCATATGCTACAAAAAAAAGCTGATCTTTTAGAAAATACACAGAAATACTGGTGGATAAGATCCCCTACGATTGGCATTTGTGGGAGGAGGTGGGTGCTTCGGAAAGGATTGGTCATGAGTTGATAATTTCTGAAGGTGGGTGACGGATAATATGGATTTATTATGCAAGTTTCTTTCATTTTGAATATTGTTGGTAGAATCACTAAAATGGTCTTTAAAAGGCAATTTACCCATATGGTGTCAGTCTAACTCATGACAGAAGCACCACCCACTGTGGGTGGGAAATGGATACTCTCGTTATTAATGATGCTGCATCAATTGATTATTCATTTGAGAAAAAAAAGACGTATCTTAACCTCTACTCACTAAAGCCACAAAAATCAATCAAAATTGACTTACTTGGGAAAGAGGGGAGCCAGTCACAGGATCAAACACCAGAGATGGTCACCTTCCTGTCTTCAAAGCAGTCCAGTTTTTCCTAAACACAACACAACAGCTTTATAGTAACAAAGATAAATTGATAACTTCTATTTCTCAAATGACAAAATTAATAGCCTAGAAAAGGAAGGTACCTACAAAATAGTTACCTCACAAGAAATAATGTCTAAGCTCTGTAAAGAATGCCTGCAAACCAACAAGGAAAACAGAAAACCTAATGGAAAAATAAGCAAAACACTTGAACAAGCAATTTACATAAAAGTCTATCCGACTAGCCAAAAGTTTAGGAAAAGGTACTCATATTTGCTATGTATCAATAAAAGGCCAATTAAAACCACAGGGCACAACTCTGCTACTCCACCAGACTTGCTAAGATGGAAAGACAACCTCGGGTGCCAGAGAGGACCTGCAGCTCGCGGAAGTCTTGTGCATTGCTGGCATGACAGAATTCCATGCAATTCCGTACCTCTCAGGAAAGCTGTCAGCAGTGTCCCCTAAAGCTGAATAGATGCATTCCTCATGACCCAGCATCCCTCTCCTAGTGATGAATGCACAGGAAGGCACACACAGGGGCCCTGAAATTCCTGTTCTAGAATGCTCAGCATTCCAGGGAAATCCTGTGTGTCAGTAAAATGACCTAATTGCAATGATAGGCAAATGTAAATCTGCCAAGCACGATGTTGAACATGGAGCCACAAACATCAAAATGCAATGTGATTTCATTTCAATGAAGTTTAGAGACAGGCAAAACCAAGCTATGATTTCAGAAGACAATAGGTGTCCTCCCTGAGGAGGTGAACAGGGGCTGCAGGTGGCATAAGGGGGTGTCTGAGAGGATGGCGATGCCCTCTTTACTTGGTTTAGGTGATGGTTACACATAGGCATTCGGTTTCTGAAAATTCATTGAGCAGTACTTCCAAAATATATGCATGTTTATGTAAGTTTGTTCTACTTCAATTTAAAAATTGCCTTAAAACCACTACTAGCTATGTTGCTTTAAAGCCTAGAGCTCGCTAGGGGTAATCACACATCTCAGAAGATGTATGTGTTCAGTCAGTTCTCAACAATATTTCTTATGATACTTCTGATGATGTGATAGGAAAGAATAAGCGGGTCCTTGAACAAAGAAAAAACTAAATCATGATTAAACAAAAATCAAATATTGCACAGACTGATGGCGGATATTGGTTTTGATAAAATATCAAAGAAACTGGAATGAGAATTATTGTGTTTCATGATTTTAAAGTTATATTTCAAAATGAAATGAACTAATCAAGATGTGCAAAGATGTCCTTGATTAAACTGTGCCATATCCTATGTAATTTGAAATACGAAGACCTGGAATATTTTTTTCTCAACAAGTCCTCGAGAAAAACAAAACAGGAAAGAAAATATTGTAATCGAAGTGGCATTTCCCATAAAGGCCATTATTTACAAACTACAAATCACTCTTTTGAGGGGAGGTAATGCTTTGATATCTATCACTCAGTTCTCATTAATTTTTTAAATAGCAACAGTGTACTATCATGGTGGGAAAACAAAGTACATGTTAGAATGCTTATCATTAAGAAATAATTTCTTTCTAGTAAAAGACTGAGTCTCATAAAGCTATGCAATGGCAGGTACCATTTCACCAAAAGAAAGGAAAGATTATAATATATTGAGTGTCATGTTCTAGATTTACTTCTTAGCTATTCTGTTCTTTGTTAAGCAGGGTGCTAAGAGAATTGCATCCATTATCTCATTTAATCCTCATGTTACCCCACAGGGTAGGTAGTTTATCTCCAGGCTTCAGATGAAGAAACAGCCTTAAAGAATTTTAAGCAATCGCTGATTGTAACAGAGCAAGGATTTGCCCTATATCTACTTAATTCCAAAGAGCATGTGCGTTCTGCTGTGAGATGCATGAAACAACATTAACCAAATTTAGACTTTCAGCAGAGCATGGACATCTTTTATCAATGGATGAGGTTGATTAGATTCATAGAAGGAGAAGATTAAGATTTGTGAAAGACCATTGTGGGGAAGGATTTTTGTGGCTGTCAAAGAAAGGCAATGCCAACCCTTATCTCTTTCTGTTTGAAAGGAAAACAACACATTTCAGAAAGGGAAATTAAAGTCTTTTCGTGGTTACCTGTAATATTGCTACAAAGGTTTTGATACTAATGCCACACACTCCCACAATTTACTGAAGTAAAAGCATTAATGTTCCAGCTGCAGAAAATCGGTGGGAATTGGGTGATCTGTTCTGGATAAATATCGTCCCCATCTGTCAGATACAGATCAATGCACCAGTGTAAACAAGGACAATTCAGTGTGCAATTTGCAAGCTCCTGGGCCTTGTGTGGAGTGTAACTTGCTGGGAGGAGATCTTGGCTCCTGCTTTTCTGGACTCCCACAGCAGTTAAGGACTGAGGCAGCTGGCGATAAAGGCTTTGGGGAAACCATTACATATGAAAATCAAAAGCCAAGTTTCATGTGGACACAGATGTTTGGGTGTTCGCACCTGGACAGAGAGCATATGGGAGTTTGGAGGAGAAAGATTTGTCCCAATAGAGGAAGTCTAGTGTAAATGAAGCAAAGTCTTGTAGCAATACTATGACATAGATCCAACCATTTTTATAATCCACCAGTATGGTGATGGATTTGCCCAGAGACAGTAACGTGCGGAGCAAATACTTCCAGACATAGAACCAGAAGATCCAGCCTGCTGTCCTGTTTCGGACACTCTTGGCTGGGGAATGTTGACCAAGTAGCTTCTATTTTCCAGTTTTAATCGTTGAAATTGAATATGAGCACAATACTGCATATTTTCTGTAACTGAATAATTGCCCAGTGACGTACAGATTTATCATTGTTTGGAATGATGCTGTAGCTATTGGATCGGGAATTCCACCTCTTTCTGCAAATTGCTGCTTTTCTGTTTCCCAAGACATGAGAGGAAAAAGTAAGTGTGACAGGATAAAGGAAATGTCACCCACGCCTCAATGAAATGTGAATTCTGCCTGGGGTGTGATCATGTCTGAGGTGATTACAAGCTGCCTTGACAAATATTAAATCCTGCTGATAGGAAGCCATTCTTCCCTGCATTTGCACCACATTTTTAATAGCAATCATACACACATTGGCATAAGTTTTCCTCCAAAATACCATGCATGCGTGGCCAGTGTTCTTTTCTAGCTAGATCATTAAATCACTGGGGCCATGTATCCTGTGCTAGACTTCTCTCTTCCTGCTATGTGTTTAATAGAGTGCTAGGCACATCAAAGTACAAAATAAATTTGTCATTGTCTGTAAGAAATAACTTATGAGGAGCAGCAGTATATATAGAGTGTAGGAGCGTCAGCCTTGCCATCAGAGAAGTCCAGATTTCAGTCATGCTCCTTATGGCTTCTGGACCTTAAATGAAAGACATAATCACTCTCACTCAGTTTTCTCAAGTGTCAAGTCTTAGCCTGGCATTCATACAGTTAAACGGCCAGTTGATGTTAGAAGTTATTTGTATTGTTTCGGCCAGATTCGGCAATAAAAACGGGTGGTCACCTGAGACAGGGACAGCTCCTGCAGCAGCAGGGACAAAGCTCTCATGTCACACTGGCTCTGATTTCTTTTTATCTCACTGCATTCTGTTTTCAGCATCTGCCCCACATTCTTTTGAAAATGCACAGGGTTTAAATAAATAAATTCAAGGAAAACTACAAGGAGCTGTTTTTAAATAATCAGTTAATCTTAGGCACAAGCATGTTATATCTGTGAAACTTGGCATAGTTTGGAGGTTCTGGGTGATCATCAGCAAGAGAAATAATCAAAAGGAAACCATAACCTTTTTACTTTCATGTGTCTACTGAATGGGTGATATTTTTTATCACATTGAAAAGAGGCAGTAATATTTCTAACAGATGAGCAGTAGATGAAAAAATGACTGTATTTAAAATTTTTTATAGCCAAGAAATCCAATTAGTGTTGAAAATCCCAGCAAAAATCATAATTATGTATGTAATATACAATGTATAGAGTACCTTCTTCTAACTCAAATTTTGTGCTTGTTTTGTTAATGCTCCATTAGGCTACTGTTTGGAGTAACATAAACAGGCCCTGGTGAAGACTTCCGATCATCCAGCTTCAGCCTTATTTTGCAGGAAACAGAGCTGAGGGGAGAAAATAGCTGCGACTCACCAAGATCAGATTGGAAATCAGAAGCACTTCTAGGGCTGTAACATCCTCTAATTGACGTTGTCTTCATTTTTTAATGATTTATTCACAACCACAATCATAAAGATAAATGCTAACATTCAATTAACCCAGAATTTTTGAGTCCCAATTTGCCTAGCAGTCTTGTGTAATGAAAAGGAAAGTTGATGGCAAATTATTTATTGTCACTTGAGTCTATTTGTTGGCAAAGTTATGAGCCATTGAAGATTTCTTGCAAAAATATGTACCTGAAAGTCATACTTCCTGAAATTTTATTATTAAAGGATTATTTATTTGAATTAAGTGATTAAATACCCCAAAGATGCAGTAAGATGCAAGAATTGATTACAGGAGAAAAAGCTGTACATTCAGGGGTTATCTGTCATTTACATTTGAAAGAACAAAGAGATAAAATCAGATCTGTCAACTTTATGGGTATTTCTGTTGCCTGTCAATCTCTGTTCCTGGGTAATGGGCATTTTGGAGGATAGAGCTCAAACCTTATTCATCTTTGTAACATCCCTAACTCCTAATGCCTGGTACCAAGTAAAGATTACTTGTCAGAAAAATTTTTAAATTACTACTTATTGGGCACCTACTGTGGGCAATTCATAGTGCTCAGTATTTTTCAGTATGTCATCTCTTTTAAATTTAACAATACATTAAAGTAGCCTGTTATTTGTCCCCATTTATAGAGGAGCACCCTGAGGCAGAGAGATGACAGACGCCTTGTCTAAGCTCCTGCAACTGGAAGTGCTGGAATATGAAATTCAGTCTTTCTTTTAAGAGGCGGTTCTTTCCAGACACCAAGAAAGGCCACGAGGTCCACAGGACCAGGGACTCTTAGAGCCTGGAGAGCCCCCATCATCCGGGCGCTCAAGATGAGTCGCCGGGGATCAGAATCGCTTCGCTCCACCCTTGGCCTCTTGTGACTCCCAATCCTAGCACAAAGGAACGATCAAACAGACCCTTCTCACCGGTAACTGAAAGCATGGTAAGTAAATTAATGATGGTGGTGGAGTGGGAAAAAGGAAGTAGAAGCCATAGGGCGTCATTATTGTGCAGTTAATACGTGCGAGGAACGGGTAGCAGCCTCTCTATCACCACGGCAACCCTAGGAGGAAGAAATCACTGTTATCCTCGTTTTATGCACAAGGAAATTCAAGCTTGAAGATACTAAAGGACTTTTCCAAGTCCATATGTGTGTAATGAAGGGAGGCCTGGCCTTGTCTGCTGACTGTGGAGAGGTGACCTCTAAACCCTTGGAGTTTCCTGGTTTGTGGGACTGTCTTTGTTATTCATGATAAGCCCCTGGGACCAGACCTGACAATTACTATAATGAGGCGACTCACGCTGGAGCAGGAGTGGACTGGAGACAGAGTTCAACGATGTGGGCAGTCAATCCACCAGTCCAGGGAAACGCAAATCAGAACTACAACGAGATATCACTTCACTCCTGTTAGAATGGCTGCCATCAAGAAAGCAAGAGATAACAAACACTGGTGAGGATGTGGAGAAAAGGCAACCTTCATGTACTGCTGGTGGGAATGTAAATGGGTCTAGCCACCGTGGAGAACACTATGGGGATTCCTCAAAAAATTAAACATAGAAATACCATAGGATGCAGCAATTCCACTCCCGGGGATCCATCAAAGGAAATGGCAGCACAAGGTCAAAGAAATACCCGCACGTGTGTTCACAGAGGCATCGCTGGAAACAGCCAAGACAGGGCGACACTGGGGTGCTCGTCAGTGGGGGAGTGGGTGGACGGTGACATATCTACACTGAATATTATTCAACCATACAAAAGGAGGGAATCCCCCCTGCCATTTGTGACAACATGGATGTAAACTGAGGGAGTTACGCTAAGTGAAATGATTACACAGAGACAAATACTGTCAGATCTCATTTCCATGCAGAATCTAAAAATAATAATAATAATAATAATAATAAATGAACCAAAAAATGAAATGCACAGAAAAAGAGATCAGATTATCAGATTTGTGGTTACCAGAGGCAGGGGGTGGGGTGGGAGAATTAGATGAAAGCGCCCCAAAAATACAAACTTCCAGTTAGAAGGTAAGTGAGCGGTGGGGAAGCGGTGCCCACAAGGGTTGTATGGTGCCTCGTAGGTGCTGCCGCCGGTCTATTCACAGTCAAGAGAGTAAATGCTGAGAGTTCTCCTCACAGGCAGAAACACTGTTGTCGCGTTTTTCTTTTCTTTTTTGTATCCGTATGAGAGGATGAATGAATGTCAACTTATTGTGGCCATCATTTCACAATATGCGTCATCATGATGCTGTACACCTCGAACTCACACAATGCTGTAGATGTCAATTATATGTCAATAAAACTGGGGGGGGGATCAAACAGTCACGCCCACATAGTGAAGCTTCAGGAGAAACTCTCAGCACTGAAGCTCAAGGAGGCATCTGGCTATACTTTGCGTCTCGTCGCACATTGGTGCCAGGAGGACACCATGCCCTTTGGACGATGGAAACTTCTCCTTTGCGGTCTTCCTAGACTCCACCTACGTGTCTGACCCTTTAGCTAATTCATATCCTTACCCTGTGATAATACAGCTATGAGTGTCATAGCTTTCAAAGAATTCTGAGTGTTGTTAGTGAATTATTAAACCTGAGGGTGATTTTGAAAAACACTTCAAGTTGAGGTTTTGTGAGGTCTGGCCTGAGCCTGGAATACTATGCCCCAGACTCTTCTGGGCCGGTGGCCCCGTCGGACGTCAGTGGCCGGCCCCTGAGCTGCGGCTGCACTGCTCTTTGCTTGCCAGGGGTTGCTGTGAATTCCCACCCAAAATTCAGGACTCACGGGTTCCCTGAGTTCTAGTCTGAGCTGAGCTAATTGTGTAGATTCCAGGTGGCACTCCTGGGGCCCCCTTTTGCGCTGATTAGCTTAGCTTATGACAGCATCTTCCAAAGGGATCAAGGTGTCCCTTCCCTCCAAGTGCCCTGGGAAGGGCTGGATGGATTGAGCAGCCATGCCTGAGCAGTGGGGAGGGACACTGAGTCCCTCCTTCCGCACGATTCATGCTGCCCACTGAGTAGACGGACCATGCTCTTTGGAGGCGCTCGCGTGTAGCACGCCATACACACAGGCAGTGAGTGTGAGGGCCCTCACCGAAGGGCATGGCACCCCGCGAGAGATGCTGTTCTGGGCGTACAGTCACATTGTTGCTGGCCTGGCTGCTGTCCCAGGGTGTCACCTGACCTGGCGGGTACAAGGGATCACACTCTTCAAGATAGGTGACACAATACCAATGTAAAGGGAAGGGGGAGTGAGGCGGTCATGCGGTTGATTCAGGGATGTAAATGCCTGGGAGGTGTCCGTGGTGAGCCCTGCTGGGCACCAGCATGCCAGGGGATTTATGCTCAAAACCAGAGCTCCAGAAGTATGGACGAGGCCACTTGCATTCTCCTGGAACTGGATCCAGACCCCTCAGAAATCAGGCGAAACACCCTAAAAACGGAGGTCACAACCTATGCACTGAACTCCTGGGGACCATCAAGGCATTATCTGGTGAACACCCAGAGGGCAGAAACAGAGGCAGGACACTTGGAAGACTAACAAAATCTGTCAAGGGCAGCTGCACACCATTCTGCTGTTTCTCGTTATTAGTCTGGGTACTTTCTCTGGTCTCTCTGGAGGCCCACAGCCCCCACGCAGGCGGCTGCTTCAACCCAGCAGGGCAAACAGCCCTCATGTGCTGCCAGGCCTGGCTCACACGAGCCCTTAACTCAGACCCCTCTTCGGCTTGCCCCCCACCAGCCAAAGCAACTGCAGAAGGCCTGCAGTGATTGGTGACAGACTAACTCCAGGCTCCGAACCCAGGCACAGACATTTTAACGGACATGATCTGATGCCCGGTAACAGCATGCACCCGAACCAGTGAGATTCAAACCCTCACTGCCACAAAACCCGTCTCATCACCCAGCTGCACAAGCCTTGTCCCGTGGGACACGTGGGTCTGTGCACCTCATGGGCCCTAGCGGCGCCGGCAGGCCCTCACGGGCACCATGACAGCGCCCAGGGTGCCAACAGTGCCTAGTCAGCTGGGCAGACACAATCCCTGACTGAAAGGGTCTTTCCAAGTCAAGCTCCCAGGCCCAGTGCTGCCTTTAGATTACACAGGTGGGTCGGCCCCGTTATGACCCCACAGAGCCACAAAACCCTGTCCCACTTCCCAGGATGTGTTTCAGGCCAGGTGCCCGAGATGACATCACCCTGGCTGCTAAAGCCCCGCCCCAGTGACACCCCCAGACTGCCACCCCCACGTCACACATAAATTGGATTCAGACACTTGCTGCTTTTTCCTGTGGTACCTAGGGTTTGAGTGTGTTCCCTGAGCTCGCAGTCTGCCTAGCCCATGATCCTGGTATCTTCTTGCACCCTGGCAAAATGCGCACCCCCATAGTCTCCTCCTGGAGGGAATCTGGTAGAGGTTTCTGCCATCTGTGCCACTCTACGGAGAGTTTTGCTTTCCTCAGGAGGCAACTGCCCCCTGCAGCCACCCCCTAGACCCTGGGGGGCAGGACTGCTCCCTCCAGTAAGTTCTCTCACAGTCCCTCCAGCATCTACCCCAGCCCCCAAGCCCTGTTACCCCACCAGGACCACCACAATCACCCATTTCCTTTGGTCATAGACAAATATCACTAAGCTTTACATACACTTTACTGAACTACCAGCCACGCAGCCTCTAACACCTGACAACGTAACTCAAGGAAAACACCAAGTTACCCTGTGCGTGTGTGTGTGTGTGTGTGTGAGTGTGTGTTACAACTCACAGTTTACACCTGCACCAAGATACCACTAGAAACATCAGAAACTTCTAGTTTTTTGGCTGATGCCATATCAGCGGGGAAGGCAGTCATGGGCCAGGCTACACGGAGCCTGCAGACTTCTACTTCTGTCCCTCCCTTCCGCCCTCGTAGCAGAGTGTTTGTAGTGTTCAGGGTGCCTCATACCCCACTCTCTAAAGGCCTCTTCATCATCGTCCCAAGGGCTCCTTGATACGATGTCAAAGGGTCCCATGCCCAACTGTGTCACCACGTCTTTTATTTTCTACATTCTGGTGCTTTGACGTCTGGGGTCTTAATGACTGTGGAACGTGCACATCCCCACAAGGTTATATAATTCCTAGAGATGGTGAACATCTCACTGGAGCTTATCTCTCAAATGCAAACCGACCACCCCAACCCCTGCCCCCAGCCCCCCTTCATCTGACTCTCACACCGAGTCATTACTCACCTGCCCCCATCGCCCTAGGGCCAGCACTGGACACCTCAGTGCAGCCCCTGTGCACCAGAGCTCTGAGGTCATTCAGAAGAATCAGTCGTAAGCCTACTCACCCTGCCTCGCCTATTCCCTCCGCAGAAACCGCAACACACGCTCTGGGCCTCCCTGCCTCCTGGCCCACCCCTGCCTTCCTGGGTTCCCCCTTCCCTGGAGGAGGCCTGCCCTCTACTCCAGGGAACTGCGAGAAGCAACTACCATCTCATCATCTCCTAATCTGTTGGTCTTCCCAAACCTAAACAGTAATAAAACTATTCGAATGGGAAGCTTAGGTTTCTTAAAGCAAAGGAACATGCTCATCACTCTCTCGCCCAGAGACAGTCCATGGTTTTCAGTTTTCCAAAAATGAAACTCTTCATTTTGACTCCCTCCGTTATCTTTCCCAACTGTGCCTCTTGGCCTCAGAGCCAAAGGCGGGCCTCCGCTCGCCCCCTGCGCAGTCGGAGAGGGCGGGACCCAGCGGGACCCACCCCCACCCCCACCCCCACCCCCACCCCCACCGAGAGCGGGACCCGGCGGGACCCCCTCCACCCCCACCCCCACCCGAGGCTCTAGCACAGGCGTCCTGGAGAATCCTCTGGACTGGCACATACCACGGGGTGAGAGACCCACGCACGACGGCGGGGGGCGCTGTGCAGAAAGGGCGCAGGACACGAGGACCTCGGAGAGGAAGGAAAACGGGGCACAGACCCGCAAACAGCTCAGTGTTTCTAGTGTGAACTGGGAAGTGGCAGGAAAGAAAATACAGGGAGAGGTCAGACTCCGAGCAGCCGAGTAGGACCTGCCAACGCGCGTGGCCCGCAGTCATGGGGGAGGCGGCGCGTCATGGGGTTTCATACATTAAAGTCACACGGTCCTCAAGGAGCGGCAGGGCTGAAGACCATGAATCAGTTAGTGGTTATTCCAGGAAAAACACAGTGAGTCATGACAAAGGTGTTGATTGGCGTAGCGGCCAAAAGAATAGAGGGGACATGCTGGTAGAAATCGACGCTCCTTCAAAAAGCTTTGTTGAGCTGCATTAGAGAGACGGGGCAATAAAGTGGGGTCCTGCACATGATTTTTTTTGTTTAACCTGGGTGAGAATCGACAGCGTTTACAAGTGTGGAGTAAAATTGCAGTGAAGATGGAAAAGAGGGGAGTAAGGTAAGAGAGGGGAGCACCTGCGGGGAAGAGCCCAGGGGAGGAGAAGCAGGGTCGGGTGGGGCGTGGGCAGAAGCACTTGCTGCCTCAGGAGGTCGCGTTTTAATCGGCTTGGGGCGGATCAGCAGCGGGTGTCTTTAGAAAGCTCCCCAGGTGCCTGACTGTGCAGTCAGACCGAGAACCACCACGTAGCTTGTTCAAGAGATACTGATTATCCACTGTGGGAAGAGTTCTGGGCAAAACTGTTTGCATACATTTAACCTCTGGCTCACACAGAATGTTCAGTTTTATTTCGTTTCCGGCTCAACAATAATGTGGCAACTTAAATAAAATATTGGTTAGTAATCAGAGCAAGATGCTCCATGTCAGGATTTTCCATTTCTGCCCCTGGATTTTTTTCCTGCAGAGTTACTAAGTAAATAAGGGCAAATTCACTAATTCGCTCAGGTGTCCGCTTCCTTATGAAAGACAACATGAGCTCATCTGCTCAGCAAAGCTTATGAAACAATTTTCAGCAGTTTCATTATTCTTGAACAAATGAAAACTTTCAAAATGGATGGTATCCCAAGACTTCCATTCCTACAAATAAGAACTTCACCCACGGGTTATTATTATCATTATTATTTTAATTGCAAAGTAAGAACAAGGCTTCTATAGTAAGAGATGCCAGAACCAACAGCCAGGGTCCAGCAGGCCGACGGGGACACCAGAGTAACACTGTCTCTACTGCCCAGACTCTGGTCTCAGAGCTGCCTTCTGGCGGTGGTGTCCTGCAGAGGCGACTTCTGTGATCTCCACACTGTTGCACCACTGCTAGAGTTTCGCTAATGTAACGAATCAGCTAAACAACTCACAATAAAGCTTTCGAGAGATGGTGACAGTGCAGGATGTAGTTATTCCTGCACCCCAGTGCCACAGAGGGAATCGGTGCCCAGAGGCCCATCAGCGGGCCAGGTCAGAGCCCTTGAGCCTGCGTGACTGCCTAACAGCAGCCGCTGTCACCTTTCAGCAGTTCCTGCACAGCGGACCCAGGGCTGGCCTGAGCCACATGGACAGCCCTCTCCGGGGCCCAGGTGAGTAAAACCTTCTGGGTATGGAGGGCTTACCTGGGTGAAGTTCTTTATTTCTCATAAATGCCCATATCCACTTCACAAGGATGATCATTTCACAAGTCATACAAGAAGAACATGACGGGAAACCAAGACTGAATGTACTACTGAACTACTAAAGGTAGAAATGTACTCTTCTCATTCTTCCTAAAAGTTGCATGGTTCTGTGTAAATAGTAGCTGTGGAATTTTAACATAAATTATTAGTGCATGAAACAAAATATATGAGCTTTTGCCTCTTTTAAATAAACTACTTTTGCCCCTGTAGAGGATCAAAGGCATCATGTTGCTAATGCTGACATGGAAAGAGATTAAATCATGGGTTAACTGGAAGAGATTACAGAGGGAGGGGTGGCTTTGTAGGCTGATTGGTACCTAGATTCTGGAAACCTATGTTTTCAATGGTAATACTGCTGAAATTTTGCAAAAGTTCCAAACTTGAGACTGTGGAATGAAATTATGTTATTTCCTTTCCTAAACTGCCTGCTCTACCTCTCAATACAAAAAGAATAAAAGCTAAGAGAATTCTCCTGGGATACCTACAATAGCCTTATATTTTTTATGGGTGGGAGGGTGGTCTTGGACCTACTCAATGGTAGATCAGAACAAAAAGAGCTATTTTGACCAGCATTAATAATATACAAATGTTAAACTTTGATCTCTTACATAAGTTCAAAGGCGATCAGTAAGTAGTAACTACAGCAAAATACAGTCAAAGGGTAATTCTGCTCTGCCACGCCCACACATTTGCCCAGGCTACTACAACTGCGGCTGATTCCTTTTTAACCATTAAGGGAAATCTGGATTCTTATGTGAAACCTACGTAAGGAAAGTAGTACATTGCGGCTGAAAACTGGGCGTGGTAGAGAAATGATCTGTGTGGATAGTTCTCGTTTTGGAGTTAATAGAAATTATTTCTGTACTTTCACATGGATTTCATATTTTCAAATCTCATTAATTAGACTGACCTTGGTAGATCACCAATTCCAAAGGGCCCCTGGGGAAGAGCCAGGGCCCACGCAGGCACGGGGACCTGTCCTTGTCTCTTGCCTTCCCAATCTCACAAAATGAAACCTGCCCTTAAGTCTGCACAGCTACAAATGGGTTTTAAAAACAAACAAAAACAAAGAGTCCAGTTAAACACCGGACTCATTGGAGCATAACTTTCTGATTAGTTTACTTCGGTATTTATGTTTTTACAGTACTTAAAATCTTCCATAAGAAGATGACTTTGCCCATTAACATGTGAACAGTCTGGAACCAGAGTCTCCTCAAATTAAAAAACAAATAAATTGCATAAATAACTGTTCTTGGTCTACACCCTGCTATTTTCTAAGTTGCTCTTTTACTTTTTACAATTAGATTGATTATTTGTGTCATGCCCAAAGTGGCTTTGCAAGAGAACAAATGTAATAATCTATTTCAAATGAGCCAACCGCTTTAGACCCTATGCTTCCAAGTAGCCAGTAAGGGTCCTTGCCCTCTACAGGCACCTTACAAGCAATCTTCGATGACAGGAGTATTTGTGTTGTTTCTGTTGTTTTTGGTTTTTTTTGACTCTTTGGCCATAGAAAATGTTTCATCAAAACCACTATTGGAAAAGCAAGAAGAGTGAAAAAGATAATTCTTCACATTCTACATGATATATAAAAAATTATTTACTCTTTTTCCTTCACTAAGGTGAAAGACACCAGCTCTCCTCTCCTAAACAATTGACAGGTTTCTCATGAATCAGGATTTTTTCATGGATGAAACTTGTTCACAGGGGTTGTTGGGTTAGAAAATTTAGACCATCTTTCAGATGCATTGAAACAAATCTACTCTTTAAATTAATTGGGAAGATTTTCTACAGCATTCTTTAAACATGTAAAATACTGACTAAACACTAAACCAAAAATACAAATCACTAAAAAATAAAGAAAAAAAACGTGGATTAAAAAAATAAAACCTATTGTTTCAACACTATGTATTCACTAGAAATATTTTGTGATACACTTTCATCTCAGAAGTTATCAATACATATGAGCATCCTAAAGCCTCCAAGAAGTTCTGCACTAAGGAAGTTGTTTCAACTCATTTCCTAGACTCATTAGACATGGAGCAGATTTACAGGCTAAGCCTGGCATCCCTCTGAGATAATATTTTGCAGGACGTATTTAGGGAGATGACACTGAAAACCCAGCTTCTGACACTTAGAAACTAAAATATAAGACATACAATTAATCCCTTGTTTCATGCTTCTTACATCATCAGTTTACTCTTACTTATATTAGTATGCCTTATATATTGATCAGTAGTAGAAAATAAAACTCAGCCAATACATAATATTTTTTAACAATTGTAGCTCCAGCAGGAAGGGTGTTCCCAGCCTGGGGCAGGTCCCTTATGAATCTGATAAAACCCAAAGTGAGTCAAGGGAAAGAGTAGGTTGGAAGAAAGGCTTTTATTTCTTACAGTTGCCAACCAGGCTGCCAGGCTGCCATCCGTCCATCTGTCCCCTGTGGCCACAGTGCATGCGCTCCTTCCCCTGCCCACTCCTTCTGGAAGGAGCTCCATGTGTGCATCCATGGTGACTGACTGGCACCAGGCCAACGAGGTACCAGAAATGGAGGGTAGGAGAGCATGGCTGTTTTCTCTCCACCCCTTGCCCGGATTGACTGTGAGGCTCTGCAGTGGTAAACACCCATTGATATGTAACTGAACTACAGCTAAGTGGGAGATTCTGGAATTCTGCCATTTACCCCACAGTAATACAACTCATTAAACCCTTCTGAGATATACCTATCTGATTATTAAAATACCTGGTATAAAGCAGAATCACAAATTCAAATGTCTTATAATGCATAGGGAGCTTACATGAGCTTATGCAAAATTTGAACAAAATTTTGTGGTTTAAAATAAAAAAAATTATTTGTTATGATTTTAGGTTGACTAGGCAGTTCTCTCGACTGGGCCACATCAACTGGGGCCGTCTGGTGTAGGACCGTCCCATCCTCTTGTCTGGTATTTGGTGGATTAGCTGGTCTGCAGTGACTTTCCTCTGCGTCATGTGGTTTCTCTTGCCCAAGCAAGCAAATGAGAGCTGTGTAATGTGGCTGTTCCATGTTTCAAAAAATCAGCAAGTGAGGGCAAACCTGGAAGTGTGAGCACTGTCTAGACTCTGAAGCACACCAGCGTTCTCATGCACTTGGTGGGGTGGGAGCCTCTCTTATAATTTTTTGCTTTCTCTGTCTTCTCTTCTCATTGAGTTGACAAGGTGCATTCTATCCAAGAAATCACACCATTTAGGAAACCAAAGAATCAGAATTATTTTCACTCTAACTCTATACCTTCACTCATTCAGTTTTGATTGTTTTGTTGTGGGACAAATGGGAAACATCTAAGAATCTGAGATGTATACTCTTTTAGCAGAAAACATATATATTTACAAAACGTATACTCATTTTTTGTTTGTTTATGATTTAATAAAAATAAAATTAATTGTGTAATAGAATGATTCCAAATTTCTATTTGTTATCCTGGGAAATTCAAATATCTTACATCCTCAGACTTGGAGATGGAAGGAAAACCCTCATGTGGCTTATCCCACTAGCTGGATTTATGCCTAAGACGACCAGGAGGAGTCAAAATACACTGGCCTAAAACACTGGACTCAACAGTACACCTAGGGGCCGCTCCCTATCAGTTCCGGCTGAACTGCACCAAGGGCCATCTGTGTTATAACCACGTCACCCTGCATGCACCCTACATTTCTCTGTAAAGCTGCTCATCCAATGTTAGGTGGGGACCACTTTGCATTGCAGCTCATGGTAAATCAACCAGCAATGACCTTGCTTCTGGATTGGACTCCATAGCAACTATACTGTACTGATTCTGTAAATAATAAAACATTTTTCTGCACTTAAAATAGCAAAATATTATGTTCCTCTCAAACTGACATATGTTAAAGACCTAACATGCCAAATGAAGAAGAGTTACAGAAAAACTGGTGGATTTTTACTTTCCTCTTCCAATAACTTAATTCTGAGAAAAATGCTTGAGTTCCAGCACACATTCTGGTTCATTTATTATGAATTAATTCATCTAATATTTTTGACTATTTATAGCACCTAGTCCATTGCTAGGTATATCATTACTGATTAAACCAATAGCTTTTCAAAATTTTTATTACTCTAGACATGTAGACACGGTTACACATTTTGATAACACAAATTAAGCAGAAACTTAATAAAATCTAGTTATTTAAACTAACAAGTCTCCTTTTATTATCAGAAAGTACTTACTAAGCACATATCTGTGTTTCTTCCTGTGCTGATTTTCAAGTAGTAATTACAATCACTAGACTGGTCTTCACTGATGATGCATGGATTTGAACAATTTGTAGCTAAAGCAATAATTTTGAACAATTTTTTCCCCTAAGTACTTAGTCATCAATAGAGGGTTGAATAGTTCATTTAACAGTTTTGTCTTAATGACCAAAACGTCTATTTGACCAATTCAATATGACCATTTATAAAGTAATCAATTGTCTTAATTATTGATCTGTAAATGACATAGCCAGGAAATCACGTAAGCCTAGTCTCAGGCTCTTTAGAGTATAATTCAAATGTACTGTTAGTCAACTACACCTCTGATTCACAATGGACCAGTGTAGATTTGTGTCACATGGATAACTAAAAAAATGAAATAAAACTTTGAGTCCTTTGGTTTGACTGTTAAGGTTGAAAGTACAGTTGGAAGTTTTCTTTATTCCTTTAAATGATTATAAGAGAATTTAAATTGAAACTCTTGGGCCACAAATACATTGTCCTGGTTTGGCATGGAAATTCAAAGTTATCTCTTAAACTGAAGAATTGCATGTGCCCATCCGTAGCTTTAGTTTATAGCAGAAGTTTAGGTTTTTATTTATAAATCACTTATTCATCTTTTAAAAATTAAATGCTAGGTACATTTGACTATAACTGATCAATACATAAGTAGAAAAATTCTGAATTAATTAAAATTTTATTTCAATTAGCAAGAAACCATCACATACCAAATAATATTTGGAGGAGATGGGGAATTACAAAAGGAATAAGGGCAACAGGAGTCAAAGTGTTCTTCTTAACAGATAGACTCCTTAAGAATATTCTTCCATCCTTCCAAAGTAGCCAATTAAAATTCTAGCCAACAGTAAAAAATAAAAGTGCTTTCTCTCTGCTATAATGGTAAAGGGAGAGAGTTCTGGAGAGATACACACTAAATTATTTTGTAAAGATTCAAAATTTATTTCTGGCATGGAGATAAGTTTATGAGGGCTCCTTATGTACTGTCTCTTTGGTTTTATGCTTTCTGAAATTTCTTTTGCAATCAACGTGTATTTATATATAAAAGAAAAAGAAACTATGTATTGAAGTCCAAACAAGAACTAAGTAATTCGCATTTTCCTAATAACAACTTGCATCCTTTTTTCAAAATCTCCATGGTTTTTCTCTGCAACGTGCCTGTGAAATAGATGGGGTAGGTATTGCTAATCTCATTTAACCTGTCAAGTTGTGGGCATATTACGGATTTACTCAGAGTAACACATCAAGTGGAGGTGGCCTGGGGGCAGGACTGAAGTATTCAGTGTTGTATCTCCCCAAACAGTGAGAATTAGAATAGCCGCTGCTATATCTTACTGAGTTCTGTTTCTTCAGTGATATCACCTCTCTTTTAATACAGCTTATTCTCTTTTTCTTTTTAGTCATTTGCAGAAATTTCAGTAATACCAAAAACAAACTTGGAAGATTCATGAGACTTCATTAAATTCATGGAATCCACTTAATTAAATAATTTGGAAGATACGATTTGTTATGTTTTTAGTCTCTGCCTCTCTTTACAGCTTTCTCAGAAGGTTGCAGTATTATGACCAGATTAATTCACTTTAAAATATCATCAATTACTTTTGAGAGGATGAGAATTAGTGAGGTAGGAGCATTTTTTATAATGTGTAAGAAAAACTTTCAACTCTATTTTGAAATGAGTAGTAGTGATGAATAGTTTTCAATGATTTGTTGTTTAATTTAAGAAAACACGGTTGGTATAACCTAATAACAACTCTATATTAAGTGTTACCAGATACAAGACTCTGACGCCATCTTAACTGGCAAATCCTCCCTAATATTAGTATTACAGACTTTAGTGGTTCTTAAATTTATTCAAGATCTCATGAGATAAATAGTTATAATAAGGAACCTTTCAGTCTGAGTTGAGATCACCTTTTTAGCCCTTTCTATACTCACTCAGCCTTACTGATACAACTATACCATTTTTGATCAACCCCCTGTTTTGTAGAAGTGGCTGGACTATCAATCTAACCACAGTCCTACATCTGGGGTTTGTACTGCAAAAAGAAAGGAAGACAAAACGTTTAATTAGTGCCCATCAGGTGCCCAGCATTTTATATTCATTATCTTGATTGAATCTTAATTTAAAACTACTGAGGTAGGTATTGAAATCCTAAGTTTTCAGATGAGGAGACTGATGCTCAGAGAGGCTAATTAACATGTCCTAAGTCTTGTTTATAAATAGTGGGGCTGGAATATAAAGTCACATCATTTGCCTTTCGAGCCGATAATACATTCAGTATGTCAGTATTTCTCAATGTGGGGGTTACCCAAGTAACAGCATCACAATTTCTAGGGAAACTTATTAATTTACAGATTGCAGTGCCTCAGCCCGTTTCAGGATGTGGGCTCAGAAAATTCCAGGTGAAACACTCACCCAGGTGATGCCTTTACATCCATGACACGGGAGGCTGCTTCTCAGCCAGGGGCCCACCTTCCTTAGGCCCTGACTGGAAGGCATCTGTCAGTAGATGATTAGATGTCCCTGGGATTTTTTTTTTTAACTCCTTTTGTTCACTTTTTCATTCTTTATGATGGAAATCAAGAAATTCCTGGTAGAGCCAATAAAGGTACGATGACTGGATGAAGATACAGACGCTGTGTTGATCAGACCAACAGCTGGTACTGAGCTGGGGCAGACAGTCAACACACTGGATGGGAGCCAGTTACAAAATCAAAATCAAAATGATCTTGACAAGAGAGAACACTTAGCCAAATCAAGCATTAGAAATGTGGGAGGGACCAGTCCAACATACTGCCAGGGGGGCAAAATAACTGGGCACAAGTGAACAGTGGAAAGAAGATGGAATTTAGCCTCAAGTCATATGGAAAAGATCACCCCTCCTCTTAATAACAAAGAGAAAACCCTCAAAAATTAAAAAAAATAAAACTGGCTTAATGCTATCTTAGGCTTTATCGATAGATTTAACAAAATAAAAGAGGCATAGTGTGCTTATAGAAGCACCCCACTCCTGCTTTCATTTTGAGCTATTTGGACTGTTTCTGAAGTTTGGTAGAAGGTTCTGAACACCGCAGGTGAATAATGACATTGACAGATTACACAGGACACCAGGAAGATGAGTCACCATGTATGTGAGGAATTGATGAGAACAATAAGTCAGTCTAGATATGATAGCTACTATCATTTACATTTGACAAATTCACCCCAAGTAAAAGGGAGAGATCCTCTGGCACTATAGAGTCTGAACTACAAACATGGACTAGACGCCTTAAAGCTTCCAAATCAACATAACGAAGGATTATTAAAAACAGGAAACAGCAGTCTCAACACATGTGTATTTGTTCAAGGTGTTGTAGAGAAAGTTGAGCATCGTATCTGGTCCCCTTTGCTTCATCATGACCCAGATCCTGCCTGTCTTGATCACCATTTATCTCCAGCACTTGGCGCAAAGTCATCTTTTCATACATTTTTCCCAGGGCATCAATGCCCAAGATTCTAAATTGTCAAATGCCTACACACCTACTCATGTTATAAGGGAAGAACTACACATTTTTCTGCTTACCCATGCTCACCCGCCACCGTCTCCCAGCCAGTTGGAGAAAGCCCGCCTCCATCTGGTTAACTGTGATCATTGAGAATTTGTTGTTACCACTAAAGCTGTGCTACCTAGAAATTGTGTTTTCATGATTTTTGCAAACACATCGCTCTTGAATGGTCCCAGTGAGCAGGTCACCTAACTAAATTTCAACAAGCCGCTGGTAAAACATGCCAGGAAAAGGCAGATTTTAAAAAGAAAAAAAAAAAGTGTGATTTCAAATCTTCCCTGTTGTGATGTGAACGTTGACCCGAAAGGTGTGAGTGTCTTCACAATGGATATTGAAGGTCATTGAAAACCATGCATAAAAAAAACCCAGCCAAATGGTTTGTAAAACCGCACCAACAGAGTTTAATTTACTTTAGCTGGGATCGTGTTAACACCTTGGATGAGGGAAGAAGGTTCACACTGTAAGCCTATATAAAATCTGGACTTTGTCAGTAGAATGCACTCCCACCTCAGTCTGTGCAGAGGGACAGGTGGTTCCAGCCAACACTAGATCCCAGGCATTGTCATTGCACATGGTAACCATATTTGACTCGCCTGCAATAGGGAGCTGATTTGGAAGTACATCAAGTTGATTGAGTTATACATTACTTTAGATTTGTGCCTTTTTTGGTAGATGCCATATTTCTGTTCAGTTTTCTACAGCATTAGTATGCAGGCAAGGTTTCAGATTTAATTCCAGTTACAGTGCTCAGTAGAGGAGACCCTTCTTCCCTGCCCACCCCTTGCCTTAGAAGAAATCACTCTAATTGGTATTCTTCCCAAATTAAACACTTTTAGCTATTATGTATCTCAAGTGTCTTAGTTTCTGCTCTGTATAACATTTCTTATGCATAGGGTAGCCTAAATATGTACAAGATACCTCTGAATGTTTAATTCTAGTGATTTATCTTCTGTAATATGGTCGTGGTTGGAAAGTAATAATGATAACGAGAGCAACTTACAAACATCTATACTTCTTAAGTCACAGGACATTTCTGGATGCAATACATATTGGAAACAGGTAAATTATCCGGTAATAATTTGATATTCATTGATAAACAAAAGCTTTTTCCAATGATTATATCATAAACAGTTTGTCATATTCATCAGAGCAGTCAAGGGAAATCTTAAAAAAAGACATTTTTACATTCCATTTGAAAGTTAGGGAAATTAAGGAAATGAACACTTCATCTTTAGATATGCTTCATATTTAACATTAACGGTATATTTTTAATATGTGCAGAAGAACAGCAGGTGGTATGCAAGTCAGTAGTTCTTTCAATAAGCTTTATATGATTGGACATTTATTTTATCAGCCTGTGAACCAAGAATGCTACTCGTGGGTGCATGCGACTTTAAATATTCCTGTTGTCTGACTATAGGGCGTACAAGTGGCTCTAATTACTTTTGCGTTGGTCCCACGTATTGTAGGATCTCAAACTAATGATGTGAAAGCTCCAGGTTTCAGTACTCCAAGGGTTCTCCGTTCTAATTAGCGTCAACTTTATAGTTGGTTCTGTATTCCCTTTTATAAGACCTCCACCCTTGCACACACACGACACTCGCACTCACGCACCCCTGCTGCCCGGATAAGCGGCCTGGGGTGTCAGATCGGAACCCAGCATTCTGCAGTCACCACAGCTTGGAGGCTATGCCAACTGCAGACACACACAGAAAGGAAAGGATTCTTCAAAGCAGAAGGGATTTGCCATGTGGAGCCAAAATATAGTGATATTTAGGTGAATAGGGACTTGCCATGAGGCTGAAGCAGGCAGGATGGTGAGGGGTCACCCCTGGACAGCAGCCGTGAGCAGGAGAAGGTCAGCGAGAGCATCAGAGAGGCGGTGCCAAGATGGGTTGGTGGCTGAATGTGGGAGGGGACCTGTCCCCTTCTCCCTCCTCGAATGTCTCTCCCCTTAATTATTCTCTACTGGATCCTCTCTTATATTTTGAATTATTTTTTATATGTTTCTTTCAATAAATGTTAGTACTATGTATGTGTACACCCTTTATGTATTGATACATTCCATGTATTTTCCCCAGTCTGAGTTGTTCACGTAGATATTCACTCACTCACTCATTCATTCATTCCCTCAGTGTTCACGGTCACCGAGTCCACAGAAACAATTTTCCCAGGCACACGAAGTACAGTTACCACTCTCCGTCCTGAAAACAAGCAGTTACTTTCGTTGATAAAATCACGCCTAAAAAAAGGTACATGGCAGACACGTGTTTGTTCTGCGACTGAACTGAACCGAGTGGAACCGACCGTGCGGGGTGTGCGGCCCTTCTGTGTGTCCCGGGGAGCAAGGCGTACACGCTGTTTTTCCTTCCATCCTAAATGTTAATATCATGCCTGATTGAGGTAAGAAACTAATTTTTTTTTCTGAATTCATCACAATTGAACATTTTATTCTAGCTAAATTAATTTTAATTCTTTATGCCATGTAATCTGTGAGTTACTTAAGTACTAGGAAAGTTAAATTTAATTTTTCTCTAACTGCTCATATTTACGAGGCCACTTAATATAACCATAATGACAGAAAAATGAGATGTCCGCTGGCTTTTTCTATTAAAGTATCTGATGCTATTTCTTTGCATTTTCCAAATAAAATCATGATTATTATAATTATTTGTGGAGTTATATGTGTGCTCCATCACTACGTCACTGTGTATTGGAGGGCTTCACAGTGCAAGGCTGTGTGTTTTCTTAAGTATTGAAATGATCCTCAGAAGCCAGTGCAAGAACCTGTTAAGTAGGCCTTTGGCCACTTGCCCAGTGACTTCGTTTATTTGCACTTGATGAGTGAAGATGGAAAAAGGGGCATAGTTTACTGACGGTTGGTAGATTTATTTCTTCATGTCTGTCCCTTCTCCTTAGCAGTTTGAATGTTACTCATCAACATCCTGGGATTAACAAATGATACACTGAATAACGCAGTTTGAAAGGAACAAGTCCTTTTAGCACCTATCCTGTCTGAGACACTGGATTAGTCACTGCAGAGATTTTGAAAAGATACATGTTGTATATGTCTAGCATATTAATAGTACACAGAGATACAACCTTAGGTGTATACGTCTTGACAAAAAGAACTTACAGGCCCACCATGGATTTGATCTCTGCTCTGAAGCCCTATCTTAATTTGAAAATTTCTGAGAGACTAATAATGAGACTAGTTTGTCTAAAACCTGGATATTTTTTATTTAAAAGTTCTCCTTCAGCTCACCTTTCTTCTCCCACATTTCATTAAGCAGCAAGAAGCAGCCAGGTGAATCTCAATGCTCTGCCTGTAAATCTCAGCGAGGACGTCCTGTCCGTTAGGCTAATGCTTTCACTCTCCCTGTCACCGTGGCCCCCGTACGGTGAACTTTCTCCAGTGCATCACGAACGTCCTCTGCCCTCCTTCCCACAGTATGTTCCTCACTTTCATTGCAACTTCCTTGAGGCATCGAACTTTCAACAGTCTCTCCACGATTCTGTAAATTTCTCTAACACTTTCTTCAAGGTCCTTCCAAAGTCCTGTTTTAGGTTGCAGTGTGGAGGTATCCTACTCTTAGTACAAAATCCAGTATTTTAATATAGTATAATATAATACAGCATAGTTTAGTATAATAGGGTAACTATTCCAGTCACTATGGCTGCGTGACAAGTGACCACAGAACACCCTGCCTTACGGTGGCGGTTGCTCTGGGTCAGGATCTGAGACAGAACCCGTAGGAAAAGCCTCATGTCTGATCCATTCGGTTCCAGTCAGAGCTGCCCAGAGACTAGACCTGAAACTTCTGAAGGTTCACTCGTGTGCCTGGCAGGTGGCACTGGGGAAACTCAAACACCTGAGGGGCGGAAGAGCTGGGCTCTCGGGTTCACACGAGCTCCTCAGGGTGTCTTCGGGATGGCCCCACTGCCTGCTGGGCTCAGGGGCCCCAAAGCCTATGCTGGGCAGAGAGCCAGGCAAAGGCTGTATCGACTCTAACCGAGACTAAGATGCCACAGAGCATAACTCCGCCACGTTTTATTTATTAGATGTTACGTCACTGAAGCTGGTCCATAGTCACAGCAAGGAGAATTAGACTCCACTCCTTGTGGTAGAAATGTGAGATTTGGAAACATGCATAACCATGCCATGTAAGTATTATACAGAAAAAAAGAACATTTAAGAGAAAGAGCACAGAAATTCCAGGACACAGCATAAACACCCTGGTCATAACTGCAAATCAATGACGGTACCGTTTGGGTGCACGGAGCCCCTGGAGAAGTCTTAAGAGACATTGTCAGAAATTCTGGCGGTATTAGGCAATGTGTCTCTTACAAACCTCACTATGTGACCTTCCTTCCTTCGGCCGGCAGGGTCACTCGTATGCCAGGTCACAGATAAGGCCGCCTCAGGACTGGACGGACCTGGACCTGGCTGCGTCGGCATCTATCCCTTCCCATGATCTCCCTCCTGAGCTGCTGAGAATGATTCCCCGACTATCATCTCAAGTCTCAGTTCTCATACATTCCTGCTTTAATTTCTATGGCATCATTTTCTGGGAAATTTTCACTCTGAATTATCTTACCTATAGTCAGGCTGGACCCTCAAACAAACGTATAAGGAGGAAGAGTAGTCACAGCAGGGAGCCCAGGAGGGAAGGCAGTTGGCGCTTATTCGGTCTGCTCTCTGAAGCAGACACCGTCGGACCTCGTACATGCGTTAGGCCCCCTTAATGCAGCCTGAGAAACAGGGAAGTGAGTGCATCTCCTGGGGTGAGGTTGGTCAGGAGTGGGGTTACCAAAGAGGCGGGCCTGATTAACAGTAAGGACGGCCATACCTGAGATGATCGTGGCAAAATTGTGGGGAGGAGAGACACCTAGTCGCAGATGACTGGATAAAAGTGGGTGATGTAGGGACAAGACGTGTGTGTGTATGCAGATCTGTAGTTTACTATACTCTGAACTCCACAGATGTTGCTGGATTCATACTCACAGCCCCAGTGCCTAGTTCTAGCTTTCAAGAAATGTTTATGGCACTGAAAAAGGACCAGATTAATGAGCACATGGGTGCTGGTTCAGAGAAAAAGAGAAAGAACAGATCTATTAAAGAAGCCAGACACAAGACAATGCTAGACTCTAAATCTAACCTGTTGGGAGATGCGGACCCCTTCCATAAAGTTAGGGTCGACCTTCTCTGCTTCAGTGGGTCAGCAGGACCGATGTTTGTAGATCTCAGGACTGTAGTTCTTGAGTGCAACTGGTAAGAGGGCACCTCCTGGGAGATCAGGGTCCTTGCCTTTTTCTTGTCATTATCCTTAGAAACTAACTTCTCCCAAGAGCCTGGGACCCTGCTTCTTATGGATGGACTCAAACCCCATAAGGAAGGACACACTGTTTGTGACCTCCTGCTCCCACTTTGTGCCTGGAAGCTGGCGTCCCTTTACCGATCAATGGCACTCCCCTGTTCCGTGCTGGCCTGGACTGAGGACAGAGATGACAGTAATTCTTAGGCCCACAGAGAAGCCTGAGCTCTGTCTGCAGCTTCAAAAATAGAAACGCCAAAATGAGTCTTGGAAAGGTGTGAGACCCGAGACAGAGGAGCAACAGCACCATGGAGGATGGGCCACATGCCAAGCTGCTACAGGTTCCCTTCTGCAGGACACCTGCTGGATTCCGTGGCTCTGCCTCCCCTGCAGTCAGGCGTGCATGTGTGGCTCAGTCGAGCCAGTGGAGTGCAGACAGTGAGTTACAGTAGCACCCCTCCTGCTGGGTTCTGCCAATCGATCAGTTGGCACATTGATCTAGGAAGGGCGTTGAAGGTGGCAGAGCCACAAATGGAAGGAAACTGGGACCCTGGATTGTCACTGGGAGGAGAGCTGCCTAAATGATCAGAATCCTGTTTGAAAGATAAGTTAGAAAAAATAAGCTGGTACTATTGAAAGCCTTGAGACTTGGGGGTATTATCTTTTACATCATCTCCCATACCCTCAACTAATACAGAAGGTGTTCTCGGGTTAAGAAAGACAAATACACAACTTCCGTCCTCAATGAGCTTTTAAATACCTTCGGGGAAGATAAGCATGACTACCTGGTGGGTCAATTAACAACTAAAGAGTATTAATGAGCCCGGTACAAGTGGATATTACTGTATGTTTAGCGATTTCTTGGGGAGATGAGATAGTAATTGGGCTTTGAAATATGGGTAAAGTGTTTTATAGTAAGAAGGAAGGAAAGGAAGAGTATTTTAGGATGTGATACTGAGGAAGACACATGAAGTAAGGGATATGTATTTTGGATGACCATAAATAGACAAGGCCAGCTGGGGCTCACACTGTGTGCAGGACATAAGAGATCAGCATGGATAAAAGGCAGGTTGTGCACTGACTTCTGAGATGCTTGAATACAAGGTAGGGAATTTGTAATTTATCTTTTAGGTGACAAAAAACACATTTTGGGTTAGGACTGAAATGGTGAAGACAACTTTTTGGAAAGGGGAGGCATGGGATAAGTGTTACCTAAAATATCAGTGAGAAAAATATTGAAATATTTGTAATATTGGCAGTAAGTGCCTAAATTAAGAAGCAGACAATAAAAGTAAAGATTCAGGACACTCCATCTTTTGGCTCCATGCTGTGATTTGTATGAAGCTAAGCCTCCCACCATAAGCAATGATTAAAACTTGGAAAAAAGTATAGGGAGTGACTGTTTCGGGCATTAGAAACAGCACAAGTCAGAGGCTCCAATGGGAAGGGACGTCTGTGCCCCAGAGGTGCCATGGCCATCTGCCTGAGGGTGTTGCACAACTATGGCATAGCAAGCTGGAGCCCGAGAGAACTAAAGTGGATCTCTGAGAAGTCAGAGGCAGAAACCAAAGGGTGAGGCTGCGATGCGGCTGGAACCTGCGACACAGAACAGAGATGAGGGAGCCCTGCAGAGGGAGGGCCTGGCGAGTCTGTGCGGAAGTTCTTCGAAAAACATGACTTTCCAACACTAACTCAAGAAGAAAGAAAAAAATACACATAGCCACACAGAGAGAAATAAAACTCATTACCAAACCTTCCCACACAAATAATTCCAGGCCCCGGTGATTTAACTGGTGAGTTCTCTCTACCTTTAAAAAGGAAATAATACCAGACACATATGGAGCCTTTTAGAGGCTAGAGAAGGAGAAATCTGACTTAGGAAAGTGCATCATATTGATAACAGGACGCAAGAGGTGTATCATAAGAAAAGAAAATTGCAGACTAATATCCATCAGGAATATAGATTTTGACAAGGTCCTCAGCCAAATATTAGCAAAATGAGTCCAGCCACAGAAAAAAAGGATAATATATAACAGCGAAGTAGAATTTATCCAGGAATATCAGATTGGCTCAACACTTGAAGGTCAATAAAATTCCCGAAAGTAACAGAATAAAGGGAAAATAATCATAGAGATCAATGAGAAAAATAATGTTGATCAACAGATGCCACAAGTGAATCAACACATACAAGGTCAATTGATTTTGACAAAAGTTCCAACATTGAATGTTAAACACCTTTTCTTTTTCAACAATAATGCTGGAACATTCATCTGGATATTCATATGGAAAGAAATGAAATTTGACCACTATCTTAAAACATAAAAAATTAATTTGAAATGGACCACAGACCTAAAGGCAAACCCTATATGGCTTCTGGAAGAAAATGAGAAAAACTTCCATTTGGTGATAAACAAAGATTTCTTAGATTTAAAAAAAACAAAAAAAACAAAAATCAGACTAACCAACAGTGATGTATCAAAGTTAGGGGCATGGAAGCGACTGTCCCTGAATTTGGGGGTCGCTTTATTCAGAGAATTTTAAAATAATAAAACTGGCTAACTTTAGTCTGCTTTGTATTCTCACCATATATTCACAATGTTCTAATTCTAATAAGTGTCTGTGATGAACTATTCCTCTGGGGAGGAAGGGGAAAGTCCCTTTTCATGGCTTAAGTTCTAAGCAATTGCTATGATTACTCTGAGCTTTAATAATACATACATAGGCTTCATTATTAGCAACTCCTTCTGTATCTTTTAAGAAATGTTATATATTATGTGGCAGTTAATTAATGCAACCCCCAGCTATCCAGTCAGGTCCGCTGCACAGGTAAGGAGTAAGTTTGTTTTGTTTCAGAATTGTTCAAGTTTGCAGGCTCAGATTATGCCTCTAAGTCCTTTGATGTACGTCTACATCCTCCTGTGTTTAAACAGCAGCTTTGAAATAAAAAATGGCAGCAGAGTGACGCAAGGCTAAGAGACAACCCGGGCCACCCCCAGCGGCAGACCACCATTCGGTCCACCACCAAATGAAAGATCCCCTCGTTTCCTGCCAGGAGCCGTATAGCTTTTGCCTTTAGAGTTAGGTCTGTGGCCCACTTCAAATCCATGGTGTCATTTCATGTGAACATTTGGAAGATTTTTTGTGGTAAAGATTTTAAACAGTGAAACACTGTGAATTGTGGGGTATAACAAGTTGCTTCTAAGTGAAACTTTCCATTCATAAATGACATATTGTCTGAATTTGAGTAAAACCTTTAAAATTAAAACTTTCTTCAGTTGCTAATTACTCATACTAAAACTAAATGATAGATCAGGAAAACAAATTGCAATATTATTAATTTCTGTGACAGACCAATAGATTGATGCAAGTTATTTTCCTTGTAGAAAACCCACTTCTAAATAGTTAGAAATATTGAGGCATTACTCTTTCCTTTTCTTCATTGTAATAGTTTTATTATACTTTATTTCTAGTTGATTATTTTTACTGGTATGTGTATATATGTAGTATCTATATTTATACACACACACGCACACACAGGCACTCACACACACTTTGAGTGTGGTGTCTATGCTGAGAGAAGAGTATATGAAGAGAAATAAAACAGTCTTTGCCTGTAAGGGATAGAAGATGCTGTTTAAAGAAAACAGCTGTTCTTTTACCTTCCCCAAGCAAATACATAGCAACTTCCTTAAACTGCTACTTCTCTTGTGGTTCACATAGGATTATATCATTTTACACATTAATCTCTTCTTCTAGCCAATGGAGTTCATGTTCAGAAATTAGTTATAATGCAAATGAAAAGAGTGAAGGCTTGGAAAAGTTATAAAAATCCAGGTTTGGAGTCTAATATTTCAAAAGTACAAAGCAATCATGTTAAATAGAAAAATGCCTTAAAAATATTTGTTCTTAATTTGCCATATTTGCAAACTTAGATATCAGACAGTCTCTGTCCACACTCACTCTCTTGGCATAGCAGGTGATTCCAGCAGATACTGTGGAAATCAGCTGTGCAGACGTGTATCTATATACACAAACCACGTGAAAAAAATTGCACTTGCTATCCTGGCATTGAAGACCATCTATGTTGTGGTCCATTTACCTACCCAACTCCATGGGCTATTTTACTGTTATACAAAGAGTTAATTAAATTCAAACCTTTTTCCTTACTCTCCTCCTTCAAACCCAAAATTCTTCATGCTTTTAAATATTTCTATTTCCAGGTCTTTATTTATCCAGTCTTATCTGTTTCTCATCACTTAACTGTACACAGATGTTTAATACTTATTAGATATTACATTTTATTATTTCTAGAATAAGTAAAACGTTTCACAAATAAGTAAGAATTTCCCTAAGAGACAAAGCATAAGGTAGAGAGGAGGCAAAGCCGCTCCAGGGAGAAGAACCTGCTTATGCAAAGGAAAGGAAGAAATGTGCAAGAATGGATTTTGTCTAAGAATCTGCTTCTACAAGGAAAGTGAAGAAAGACCAAGGTGTGCTCAGTGAATTTCAACTTAACATGTTAAAGAATAAACGTACAACAGAGGCCTGGAAAACTCAATTTTTAAATTTTTACTGGGACCCACACTAAGAAACACATTTTACTTTGCCATCCGTTATTAGGGTAAACGTATTTCCTCATCCAGCCTGGGACATGGTTGAACGTGAAAGGGACCACGAGAGACAATTAGGCTTGGAAAACATAAAAATGAGGCTCGTCCTAGGCACACCAGAATGGGTATTTCCCTGCCCAGTGCCTGCAGAAACGTCCTCAGCTTTACAGAGAGTGGTGTACGCTGAAATCTCTCTTCTCTCCAGTCCATATTTTTTAAAATGCTGCTGAGACCCATTTTGTTGCTCTCACACTCACTAAGGGTCAAAGGAGACTGGCTTACAGGGAGACAAAGATGGATTTGGGGCCCCTACATTTATTCCCCACCATGAACTGTAGATGTAGGTGATGGGAACCTTTGAAAGGATGTGACACTGGAGTGACCTGACTGTTTACCTGTTAGAAAGGAGATGACGCTGACAAAACTAGGGGTTACCCTGGGACGGTCTTTTCCCGGAATTCAGACTCTATTTAGGGAATAAGCAGATCACTCAGGGAAGATTATTCAGTTCAGTTCAGACAAATTAGAATTCTATGTAAATAATGCAAATTTTTATTTAAATATATATAAAAATTATACTAAGTTAAATGTAGTTTAAATAGGTCAAAAGTTTCTCCCCAATAGTCCATTTTCTTCACTGTGTTAACGAAAAATGCATATTTCTCAGTCTTTTCAGATTGTTTGAAGGCATAATATTTCTGAGCTTTCTTACACATCCTACTTTCTTCCAAATTCAGATTAGGTGTTGTGTATGAAGTCTCCATTTTATCCCATTTAAACCAGAATTCAAGAATAAGCATTAAGAAAACTAAGGTTTTGAAATTATGCTCCATCTGTTACTAGGGAAATGATACAGTTTGATTCAGAGCTTTTAAACTGTATTTGGACAGTCAAGACGATTGCGACTCAAGTGCGTGGCGATGCGTAGTAATGTCTTGAAATATGTGATCGATTCTGTGATTTCTATAGGAATCAGAGAAAGAGACAAGTGTGAACTGATTTGTTCCAGGAAATCTTTGTGATTGTCACAGTACCTGGACCTAAACCTTATAGGATAAGATGTGAATATAATCATTCCTGGGAAAATAATTTAAGAATATGCTTGACTGACAATGCCTCAATAGTATTGTCCATGTCTTAATTCATTACAGACTCTAACAAGCAATAGATCACTTTTTGCATATTTTTGCTCCCTATAGCATTTCTCTGAGTCATGATTAACACAATGCAGCTGTACTTAGGCCAGCTATTATAATCAAATTTTATAAAAACATAATTTGTGAACTACCTAAAAAAAAAAAAAAATCAAACTCAGAGCTCATAGCAATCAACAATTGGCTGAAAAATAAATGCCCAATTTTGATTATGTGGAGAAAAATTTAGTTGTATTTTTTTTTTTTTTAGTTAGATTATGGGAACAATGTTCAATAGAATTAATTACATTACTGACACTTGTTTTAATGGGTTAGAATATGGCTTTAAATAATGGTTAACTTTTATTTCTGCATATGTCAACAAAAGTTGGGGCGCAGGACACGATTCAGAGCTAGAAGTGAGTTACAGTGGGTTTAACACCAAATGGCTACAAGGGGAGGAAAAAGAAATGGCATCTTTAATTAGATGGGGAAACATTAGTAATAGTATCCTCAAGGCCATGATCTCAGAAAATGAGAAAAGGACAGAACGGGGGACTATGATCCCTAAAAACTACAGAGGAAACAATAAGGAATATTTAGAGGGATATAAAATTCCAGCTTAACTATGTAGGAATTCCATATACATGCTAAAAATGAATGTAGCAGGAAGTAACAGAAGGTTTCTGGTTGCACATGGGCAGAGTTTTGCAGTCACCACTGTCCTGAGAAGGAAAAGCTGAAGGCCTGAAAAGTCAGCCACTTCTCCTGGACCTTAGAGACGAGGACTGGGGGGCACTGCTACCCCCAAACCAGAGAGACAAGATAGGCAGACACGGAGAGCCACAGATGAGCAGAAAGGAGACTAAAGCGGTGAAACCCTCTGGGAGCCAGGGGGAAGCAGGAAAACTGGCCTCTGGTGAATTCCTGGGGTTCAGTGGGGACGGCTGGGGAAGTTAAGAACTCCAGGGGGACCCCGTCATGAGAGACTCACTTCCAGGAGCTCAAACAGGTTCCAATAGCAAACAGAGAAAAATCCCCTCGTGTTTCCAGCAGAAGAAGGAAAAGAAACCATTCGGAAATACGCCAGCCCTCGTTCCTGGACAAGGCCTGCCTGAGGGGTGGGGGGGACCCGCTCACTGGAGGTGGCCGACCCGGGAAGGGGGTGCCCGGCCCCAGCCGTCTCGTCTTCCCGGGGCTGGGAGGAAATTAAAAAGCACAACAAAATTCTTGCGAGGTTCCTTCTGAAAATATTCTGCTTTGTTAGACATTTTTTAAATGTAGTGTCTATGAATGAATAGTAAAGAAAAATGTCATTAACTATAAAGGAAATCATTTTAAGTTTAAGAGTCTAGAGAATAATGAAAACACTTAGAAATCGAACATCTTAATTTAAGGTGAGTTTGCCCAACTTTTTCGGCAGACTTGAGCTGATAAAAACTTAATTCTATTAACAGCACAGGGGTCATGGCCACGCAGGGAGAGACCTACGGAAAATAAAAAGGCGGTGGAGGAAATTGCTGACGTTTTCTGATGGCATGAGTGACACCTGCTAAGGGGAAGCGAGTTGCTCGGATTCTCTCCCCCCGCAGCAGCCTGAGCTAAGCCTGCTCCGTGAAATGGGCAAAGCCTGTCTATTTTCATTGACTTGTTTGCTTTACTTGGACGGCCTCACTGGGGAGGATGGATCCCTTCCGCCTGCTTCAGTCTGACAAGTTTCTGTGATTATTAAAGGTGGGATGAGCTAGTCTTTCAGGCCCCAAAACTGGCTGTCATTGCAGTTGGTTTCAATGGTGGGTTATATCGGGGTTTCTTTTTCCTTATGCAAACTAAAAGTGCAGGATTTGCTTTAAGTCCGGATCAGGTGGACTGAGTCTAGCTGCATCTAATTCTCCTAGCTAAATCTAATTAAATGTTACCTAAAGACCCACAAGGTATTGGTAAATGCGTTTTGTAATATCTAGCAATTGCTCTTTTAATAGTCTCTCAAAAAAATTAATATAGAAGCATTTTACTATTGCTGAATATATCAGCTATTTACAGAAGACTTTCAGCAAGGATTTTATAAATGACGGGACCCACAAAGGCATAAATTAGGAGAGAGAATTCTTTCTACTGTGAAATTGATAGCGAATTTCTGTCATGAACACCACAATCGGTTTAAGGCACATCACTTTGTGATCATCCCTCCCATGTTTTCTTCTTTTCACATCCCTTGCCCAGATTAGCTCTTTTCTTTGAATTTTATTATAATAGACACATTGGGGTTGGCTCGTCCCTGTTCCATCCTTTCTTGTTAAGAACTCTGTCATCCTGTCCAACGGCTTTGTGCATGATTCAAATGTTGCCTTTCACAGAAGCAACTTTTAGCCTGTGATGCTAACATCGCCATTATGGTGGGGCTGCCTTCTGAACTGTGCTCTTATTGACCTATTTACCAATTATAGCTCTCTTTTTAACATTGTGCACTCTGGGGATGCAGAAAGGGCAGCAGATAACTTGACTTCTATGAAAATAGGATCCCTATTAGTATGAGGTGGAAGTTACTCGATTTCCTATAAAATTTACCAAAAGGCAAGTGTTAGGAACACAGGGATGGGACTGAAGTTTTGAATGAATCCATAACTGTCTTGGGGGCTGCTATGGTGGGTTTGATGAACTAGTTAGCATTTCAGCATGCATTCAGTATACACTCATAAGGCTATAAATACCATATTAATATCATATACCTATGTTGCTGCTATAAAATGAGGGATGGATGCTTTTATTTTTTTTCTCACTGATTAACTGAATAGGACTCCAGAAATATCTAAAATATTGCAAAGCAATGCCACCAGAAGGTTCCATTTTAGTAAATAATTAGTAAAGAAACCATGTCAATCCAGTGTCACATCTTTGAATTTCAAATAAGACAAGTGCAAATGTGTGTGCGTGTGTGTGTGTGTGTGCGAGAAAATGGAGTAAATGCACTTTGTACAGCTCAGCTCACTGAAGGCCTCAGATAATATGAAAAGGAATTAGAAAGCAAACCCCATAACTCTCAAAACTAAAAACTGTATTTATAGGAACCAATTTTAACTATTAGCTTTACTTAGAAAGTACCAGTAATTTGTTCAGATTTTTTTTATACTTTGAAGATATCTTGACTTATACATTCATTCTGATTTTCATTCTTTTCAGAGATACAGAAAGAATGGAAATAACTTATAAAATATATAAGATTTGGACAATGTATCTCAATAGTAGAGAAATATGGGTAATGTGTTATTTTATTAGGAATATATAAAAACATTCCATATATAAAAGTTGGCTTTATAAGTCTATTAACTAAATTATTAATAATCCAGGCAAGAAAAATATCTACCATCAAGAAAAAAACAAGCCTTTGATTTTTACCTAGGAAGGTTAGTAGTCATTGAGAAAGTAGGTCAATGAAATAACTAGATTACTGAAAATAAGAAAAACTGACAAGCAGACTGCCAGAAGTCTACAGGCTATAGATTTTTAGTCTGAATGTTTTATAAAGACGGCCTTTCTTGGATAGTAGATGAAAACTGATGAGACTAGGCTAATTTACAGCATAAATAAAAATGTTTTATGAAACTGATACAGTGGGAAACTTCCTGGGCACGGTTAAAAAGTTAAGTGATTTTGATAGTTCTGATTGTATATTCATTTTTTACTTTACAAAATCAGTTAACTTTCCAAAATTCAGTTACATTCATGCAGTTATTTGTAGATGTGAATATTGTTGAGATATTTTATAATATTAACCCTCAAAATGATGGTAAGATTTCAAACACATTATATTTTTAAATCTATGCAATAAGAGTAATCTAAATGATAGAAAGAAAATAGGACTAAGCCAATATAAACATAATACTTAAAAAATAGTTTTATGTAGATTTAACACTTTTGTGTTGTTATACTTTACAAATTGACCATATTAAAAAATGTATTAGCAGGTCAGACTTTCAGAGAAGAGTGACAGTGGACTTGCTGGTGCAGGCCAAGCTTTAGATTTTGTATTATTCTGAAACGGCTTCTTATGTGACTTGATGTGTCAGTGCACTCTCTGGGTTTGAAACTGATAATAAAGGTCTTTGCCCTCAGTTGAAGATCCCATGTCAAATATGCCATATGCAAGAAAATGCATCTCTCTGAAGTGTGTTTTGAATCTACTAGCAAAGGCACTTTCTACCCTGGGAGTTTGCACAGAACACAGTAAAGCAAAGAAGCTCGCAGTGCCTTCCAGCCAGATGCTAATAAGGCCAAAGGGAAAGAAGTTGTCTCGGACATATTCTGCATGATACCCCAGGTCGCTCCCTAAAACAGGCTGAAGATTTCTCTATTGCTTATACAGCAAAAATTTAGAATACATTCACATTTCAAATAAAATATATCTTCACCACTTTTCTGAAGGAAATGATTGCATGTTGCCCCTTCTCGATCTATTTTTAGGAGGCAAAGCAGCAGGGTATGTCAGAAAGGGCTGTTTCATGAATCATGTAGGTGTCCTTTTTCCACTAGGCTACATTCCCTTTATTTTATGAATCCTTGAAATCCCAAGAATGGTAAGTTTAATGTTGGAATTTTCTAAATTTCCCAGCCACATGTACAGCTGTCAGCTACGTCTTTCTCCTGGTCACTTGTTTCTAAGCAAGACCAGTTCCACACTTTTTCTTCATGAGCTACAGTAAATGAATTCATTTTCTTAAGTTGTAGAAGGCTGTAGATCCCTTGAGTTGCTTTTGTTCAGCTCACAAAGTTATCAGTTATGACTCTTACCATTTTCACTTTCCTAAAGTTGTAGTTAAGGAGCTCACAAAGTTTGCATTACATTACACAGCTCATATTTTATTATGGGCTTGCCACTTTACCAGAAAAGGAGAATAAATTGTTTAAACTAAGTAAAAATGGAGAGCAAACAGGTTGTATAAATCCTACATTTCCCATCAGTAAAATTTTGGAGCTACAAAATTTTAAACCCCAGATGCATGGAATTCCTCTTTAAAACCTTGAGTAACCAAAATAATTCTGCTAACATCTATGACTAATACTCCAGAAATAAGAGAGCCTTTTTTCTGACCCTGAACTGAATATTGAACATAAAAATATTGATTTGCTCTTCTTTTCCCCAAGAACATGTACTCAGATGTGAATAGGAGGGACTGTCGTACTAAACAAGTTCTCTCTGCCCCTTGCGTCCTTTTGGGTCTATCTAACTCCATCATCTCAGACCCAAAGTCTCCTGTTCACAGAGGTTTGCAGTTGTCATGCATGACCTTCTGTATTTTGCCTTCTCCTTTCTTTGCCCCTGGAAAAACTGTAAAGGAGAAAATAGGTAATAGCTTTACTGCGTTGCCAAAGCCTCTTCATGCTTGCTGCTCCCACTGGGGCAGGTCAGTGAAAGTGAAACTCCTTTGGATAGACTGTTTTTTTTAACCATAGAAGTCCACATTGTACTTAAATAATGTATCAAATATTATTTTAGCCTTTTAACCATGATTCCAGCCAACAAAAACACATTTGTAGAAGCTAGTTCAGCTTTCTTATGAACTATTTTTAATGACTCTTATAAAGTTAATGTAGTGGTAATACATTTGCAATCACCTTTCTAGAGACTGATGATTATTTTCATTGACAATTTGTTTCAACTTGAGAATATTAGAAATAATATTACCTAAAATAAAAGTGTGTCACCTAAATAAATATTTTTTTCTTGCAGAAAGATGTTTCTCTTATCATTTATTTTGCAACAAACAATTATTACATTTCCAATAAAATAATTTTCTGGAAGTGCTTTCCAATTAAAGTAAAACTGGTACTTAATTTTAAACATTGAAACTTTTGTAATTTCTAGTCATGTTAAAATATGACAAAATAAGTATTAAATGAGCAATAGCCAATGATGGGAAAGATGGACTAGAGTACATAAAGAGGAAATTTACAAATTATGCACTTTTTTAATTTAAAAATTATTGTTAGAGAAAAGGAAAATCTTACTTGATTTTATTTTATCTATTAATGAATGTTTATTGCTTTTAGAATTTCATAAATAAACTTCAAATTATTAATCTGAGATTATTTATTTATTTATCTATTAATGAATGTTTATTGCTTTTATTTTATTTATAAAATATTTATTTATTTTATTTATCTATTAATGAATGTTTATTGCTTTTAGAATTTCATAAATAAACTTCAAATTATTAATCTGAGATTATTTTCAAACTGATTTATAAATTGTACACTATTAATTGTTTAGGGGAAATCTATTTCTAAAAGAATAAAACACCTGTGATTTAATAAGTTATAAAAATTCATTATGGATTGGTGGTTCTTCATTCTCCATTCTCTATTTTACCAAATTAAAATAAAGGAGAAAAAGAAAGCAGGTGGATAGTTGTATAAATGTTTCAGTTTTAAAAAGCCACACTGCAACACATTAAAAGGATCATTCATCATGATCAAGAGGAATTTTTCCCTGGAATGCAAGGATGGTTCAACATATGAAAATTAACCAGAGTGATACATAACATTAGTAGAAAGGGGAAAAAAAGTATGTGATCATCTCAATAGATACAGAAAAAGCATTTGACAAAACCTAACATCCACCCATGATAAAAATCTTAACAAATTAGGTATAGAAGGAACATACCTAAAGTTTAGAAAGGCCATATGTGGCATGCCAACAGCTTACATCACACTCAATGGTGAAAGGTTGAGAGCTTTTCTTCTAGAGACTGGGAGCACGGTACAGGGACCCACACTCACCACTCAGTGTAGTACTGGAAGCCCTAGATAGAGCGTTCAGACAGGAAAAAGGAAGAAGAGGAACCAGAATTGGAAATGAAGAAGAAAAATTGTCTCTATTCTCAGATGACATGATATTATATGTAGAAAATCCTAATGATTCCACCAAAACACTGTTACATCTAATCAACGAATTCAGTAAAGTTGCGGGATACAAAGTTAACTTATAAAAATCAGTAGCATTTTTATACACTAACAATGAAATATCTGCAAAAGAAATCCAGAATACAAACCCACTTATAATAGCATCAAAAGCAATAAAATATTTAGGAATATATTTAACCAAGGAGGTGGAAGGGATGAACACTGAAAACCACACGACACTGGTGTTATTTAAAGTCATTCAACAAGTTTATAAGAAAAGAGTAACGTTGTCCTGAGAGTGGAGGCTATCTGCGTTGGTTCCTTACTATTATTTTTAATAAGAGCAAATTATGTGTATATATGATTCAAAACAAAAAAGCCAGGAGCCAAGTAAAAAGGTGGAGGTTAAATGTTGAATCCAGTTCTCATCAGTTATTGAAGAAAGAGCACAAAACAGGTAGAAAGGAAGGAAGAAATCAGCGGTTAGAGCTCCTTCATCAGCCATGCGGCAGGGCATTCAGCTGCTTGCGAGGCCACCTGCTCTGCTCATGAATGGCAGCTATGATCTGGATGCAATTAGCAAAGCAAGAAAGTAACAAATAAGTATTCCTACAGAGCCACCCATATGCTGATGTTAAAGCGTCGTGTAACACCGAGGACCCCTCATGGTGTGGCCTCCCCCGCGTGTTTGCAGAGGGAGGCCCTGGCCGGGCTCTTTGCAGCCCAGGCAGCTTTGCTCCCACCGGCCGCGGCTCGTGCTGCCTCCCCACCCTCCTGCGGCTCTCAGGCCTTCTCTGAGCTCCACTCACGGTGAAGGGCCAACTCAAATGGTATCTTTTCTGTGGTCCTTTTCCAAACCCCATATTCCAAAAATCACTCATATGTTCATACTGAACTCTTCCTGCTAATACTATAGTAACGAAGTGTGCACACTTCCTCCATTAATTTTTACTTCTCAAAGAGCTCTTTCAGTCTTCCCTGCTCCTTTCAGCACCTAGCATCGCGTGTGGCAGTGCTCAGAAGTGTGTGACACCAGAATTGAGTTGAAAAGATAACGTGATCAACCATTCCTTGGGGCACAAGAAAATGTACTACTCTTGAAGCTTGTCCAAAGATCCACTTCAAAATTAATGCTTTCTCTCCATGCTTTATGGACCTATAATCAAATATTATCTTCAAAGGAGAAAAAGGGACTTCAGCAACAGTAATTTAATTATTGCAAACTTCTTTGGTCTTAAAACAACTTCTTTGCAAATTGGATGTACAGACTACAAGGAAATGTGTTCTATTTGTTGATGCCATTTTATGTAAGGACAACTTAATGGTGACACTGAAAGAAAATTCCACATAAAAGTCATGAAATCATCCCCTTTCACCCTCTGTGCCAAAGGCTCATGGTGTTTCTAAAATGAGAGGGAGGAAATAGTTATCCCTAATTATGTCTTGTTCAGATGTGTCATTTAAAGCATTAACCTGCTTTTAGCAAGGCTGTTTTTAGATAGTCTATCTTTACTAAGCAATACTGCTCTATTTACAGTCTTTTCCCTGTGGAAAATAGTTTATTTGTAGATCATTAGCATTATGGAAAATTTAAATATTAGCCTCAGTTTCCAAGGATTAGAAAGAGAATGTTAAACTTAAGGATAAACTAGTAAGGCTTGTTCTTCTAGAACATACACAGAAGTGTGCATATCTGAACTCCAGGGTTGTCAAATATGTATATTTCTCTTGCCCACTCTCAGGCTTTCACAGAGCTAACAGCATGTTAATGGCTGAGAGGAGCTGTAGTAAGAAAATGTATTTTACTTTATTCTGGATTTCTCGACCTTGGCACTATTAGCATTTAAGGCCTGACCCTTCTTCATTGGCAGGAGTCGGGGTGTGGCTGTCCTAAGCACAGCACATGCTCAGAGCATCTCTGACTTCTGCTCACAGATGCTGCCAGGGCTTCACCCCTCCCCAGTCATAATGTCTCAAGCATTAGCAAATGTTCCATGGTGGACAAAATCACCCCTTTTGAGAACCACTCATTCAATCCAAGCCTTTCCCAGAGGCTTTAATCCAAGAATTTCTCATAAAATTCATGTGAACACCAAAAATAAGGCAATTGGAAAAATGTTACTGGAAATAAATGTGACTGCAAAAATACTTTGAGTTCCTGCTGCTTTGGGTAGTCATCTTCCACATGAAGATGGACACAGAAATGCTTTTGTTTTGTTTTTTCAGTTTGTCTTTGACATAAAAAGCAGGGGGGTCGAGAGAATGAGAAGATAGGCCACAGACTAAGAAAATATTTGCAAAAGACACATCTGATAAAATACTGTTGTCCAAAATATACAAAGAACTCTTTCAACTCAACATTAACAAAAAGAAACACCAACTAAAAAAATGAGTGAAAGAGATCAAACAGACACCTCACCAAGGCAGATATACAAATGGCAAGATAGCACATAAAAAGCTGCTCTACATTATACGTCATCGGGGAACTGTGAATTCAAATGGCACCGAGGTACCACCACACACCTATCAGAATGACCAAAATCTGAGACACTGACAATACCAAATACTGGCAAGCAGGCAGATAGACTGCAACCCTCGTTCCCTACTGGTGGGAGTGCAAAATGGTGCAGCTCTTTCAAAAAAGTTTGGCAGTTCCTTACAAAACTAAGCACACTTACCATACAATCCACCATTCAGGTTGCTTGGCATTGACTCAAAAGAGTTGAAAGCTTATGCTCACACAACTGCATGTGGATGTGTACAGTGGCTTTATTCATAATTGTCCAAACTTGGAAGCAACCAAGATGTCCTTTAGGTCAATAAATAAATAAACTGTGGTGCATTAAGACAAGGGAATATTATTCAGCATCAAAAATAAATGAGCTATCAAACCATTAAAAAGACATGATGGAACCTAAAATGCATATTACTAAGCAGAAACGAATCTGAAAAGACTGCATACTGTGTGTTTCCAACTAGACAATGTTCTGGAAAAGGCAAAACTATGGAGATAGTAAAACGATCAGTGGTACCTGGGGGTTAGGGGAAAAAAAGAGATGAATATGTGAGCAGAGAGGGTTTTTAGAACAGTGACACTATTCTGTCCAATCCGATAAGGGCAGTTACAAGTCATTACACATTTGTCCAAAACCACAGAATACACCATACCAAGAGTGAACACTTGTAACCTGAGGACTTTGTGTGATTATGATGGGACAGTGCAGGCCCATCCCTTACAACAAATGGTAATGGAGAAAGAGAAAGCTGTGTGTGTGTGTGTGTGGTCAGGGATATGGCACCTCTCTGCACTTTTTGCTCAATATTGATGTGAACCTAAAACTTCTCTAAAAAATAAAGTTTATCAGGAAAATAATGTAGACAGGTGATCATTTAGCATGAAATCCTCAGGGGTAATTACTGTGCTTCATTATAAGCTAGTCTTTCTGCACAGAAGCTGTACCAAGCCTGCTTTCTCTTGACAGGGCCTTGCAAGCAGGTGGCAGGCAGTGCACAGGACACGCACTGCGGGCTGTAGAAGGGCCAGACACCTGTGTGCTCTGCAGTCAGGGAGACTAGAATGAATCCCACTGAAAAGAGACACAACAGAACCTGTCTCCCAGGAGCTCCCTGGTTTCTCCCAAATACCTCTTTAAAACATCAGCTTTCCATCCTTAATTCTTTGTCCTCATATATTTCTCTCAGATACTGAAAAGAAGAAGGATGACTCTAAGCCCCGTGAAGTACAAAGATGGAGAAATTTATGGCTGGGAAGATGATGATAGGTGTAGCTGAAATCTGGAGGGCTGTTAAATTTTTAACTCCAGCTCCTAATTATAGCCCTCCCGACACTTTGTTTCTGAGCTCCATCAACGTATAGTGGAAATGACCTCAATGCATTTAGTTAACTCAGACTTTTTTTTTCCTTCTTTAGTCACTTAAGCAAAGCACCTCTCAGTCCTGTCTGTCCTGAAAAAGGCAAGATCTCCTTCCTCAATCTGAATGACCCCTGTGTGGGTTGAGGGTCATCTACCTTCTGCTGGTAGAGCAGATGGAACGTTGCATGCCTGGCTCAGGGCCCCTGGCTCAGTGCCCTGCGCTGTGAGACCGGTTGCTTAACTCAGACGTGGCATCAGAGTCAACCCTATACCATCTTTCCAGGGCTCTAGGCTACCTGAGAAAACTGAATCGCTGTTAAAATGTAGGTACAGAATCCTAGATCTTGTGTGTATGCAAGAAGTGATTTCAATAATAAATTATTTTATTTCTATAAGTTAGAAATGATGGGCCAACTTCATAGAGAAATGGTGGGGGGGAGTTCTTGATTGGATACTTATTTCTTCTGCTTTTATTTTAGTTACATCAGAACCTCGGTACTAAAACCCACATTTTTATGGAATAACTGAATAGCCCATAGAGAAGAGAGCACATGCTTCACAAATTATCAAAATTTGTGCAATAGATGAAGCTTACTATATTGATTGGATTCTCAATGGTGCCTTGGGTCATGCTAGACTGTTTGCAATGTGTTCTCATGTTTATTTTTCACAGCCACTCTATTGTTATCCCCTTTCTTGGGCAAGTGAGAAATTGGAACTCAGAAATGAGAAGTTTGCCCAGGTTTACACAGCCGGTAAATGACAACACTGGGACATGAGCTCATTTTCTGCCCATTACCACACTACCAACAGAAAATGCAAGATGGCAGGGCATGAACCCAAGTTTTCTGGCCCTAACTGCACGTTCTTTTGACTATGCCTCGTGCATTTCCTGCAAGTGTCTGAGAACGTCCTGCAGAGTGAGTGCAGAAATGGAAGTGAACCCCAAAGTGCGTGAAAGACTTGTGGGTCTCTTGAACGAGATTCTCTTGGGTCTAAATCTCGGTGCAACTATTTAAGAGAGGTAAGATTTGGGACAAATTAATCTTTCTAAACTTCATTTCCTACCTCTGTAAACCAGTAAGATCCACTTCATAGGAAGAAATGGACATAAAATCAATAGCAAGTATTTGGCATTGTGAAAGAACGCACATAAAATCTAACATGGTATTTGGTGTTCAGCTATGGAATACTCAATCGTAGACAATAAACAATTTTCATAATACACTCAACATTGGTATAATATGAAAATATCTTAAAATTATCGCTTTTATTTCTGAGTCTATTGATCCAAGGTGGGGCCCAGAAGCCTGCAGTGAAGAGGGTGATCTGAAAGCAAAAATAATAAAATAAAAAGAAAATTCGTTTTGAAATGCAATATAGGGGGTGTAGAAATAACATTGCAAGACAGGCTAATGTGCTGAGAGAAAATTATCCGAATTTCTCCCTCCTCCCTAACCGTCTCCCACTTGAACGTATCGATGAGCAAACCACCTTTAATATGGATGAAGAATACGCCCCGCGTCTAAGCCAGCCAAGCAGCTCCCCACGGCTGGACAGCGAGGGAACCCGGAGGGAAACAGGGTGTCGCCCAGGCAGTGCCCCCCCGAGGCTGCGCTCTGAGCCCCAGCAGGCAGGGGGGCGCCGGGCCCCCGGCCCGAAATGCCTGTGGTCCCCCGAGTCTCCTTCCACTACCCGGGGCCTGGCGGTGACACGGCCAGTTACTTTTTGTCCCGTTTTTGCCTGAATGTCTGTATTCGGTGTTCGGTGCCCGAGCAAACTTCACTACCAGATTTAGGTGATTTCGCTGCAGGTTGGTGGTTTGTCCGTTAGCAGAAAGAGAGAAAGCGGGGAAAGAAGGGAGGGGGAGGGGAGTGGGGAGGGGAGGGGAGGGGGGAGGGGAGGGGAGGGGAGGGGGGAGGGGAGGGGAGGGGAGGGGGGAGGGGAGGGGGAGGGGAGGGGAGGGGAGGGGGGAGGGGAGGGGGGAGGGGGGGAAGAGAGAGAAAATCCTACCGAGGTGAGTGTGGGGGGCGCTGGGGTCTAGGACTAAGCTCCCACTGCATAGATAAAATTACATTTTTCTCTACATCGTCTGGTTAAGTATGAGTAAATTTTCAAGTTTCTAAGAGAATTCCTCTTCCCACCTTCCCAATTCTCCAGTTTTGTATTTTAAATGTGTTTTAAATCAATCATACATTTTAATAAAAATACTTTAAGTAGATTATAATAAAATGGTTTATTATATTTTACAGTAAACCTTTTCGTTTTGTGATTGGTATTCAATGATGATTTAAAATAACTAGCCTGAACTTTTGAATTTTTGAATTTTTGAATTTTTTTTCTTCCCTCCACTTTTCTTGTTTCCTTTCCCTTCTCCCCACGCAGCGTTTGGTCGCCGCCGCTCGGGGTGTCGGGTGCCGACGCAGCAGAGAGAAGGGGACAGAAGGGGGAGCAGCAGGAAAATCCACCCATTTACTACTTCGCTATACGCAGTTTTTGAGAGAAACCTAAAATGGCAGTATCTTTACCCCTTAAAATATGTTAGAAACCTCATGTCAGCTCATGACATGCCCTCATGTTCATTTACTCAATAAACGAATTTGCACGCGTGTGCGCCCCTACTACGTGCCAGAGCATCCGGACCTGGGCACCGAAGCAAAACAGGCGAAAGAATTCCATCTCGTGGGGAAGGAGAGGCCGAGCGTTATGAAACAGCAGCAAATAAGTACAGGATAAAATGTGCATAATGAGTAAGGAATTGCCTTGATGAATTTTCTTTACCAAAACCACACCCCTGGGAGGTGAAGGGAAGTTGGGACAGAAGCAGATGAAGACAGAGACCTTAAAAACAGAAGGACTTTCCTCAGAAGATGGTGCCTCTGCAGGTTAAGAGAGAGAGGCAGCGACGAGGTGGTCTTAGCAGCAGAAGGCTTCTCGGGGGGCCTCCTTCCTCGTGGGACTACGTAGAGCTGCTCCTGACACAGGATGCTTTAACCTGAACACGGATGCGCCCCTGTTCAGTCTTGTCGTCACGATCACCATGGTGACCGTGCTCATACAGCAAGAGACCCGCACATGTACACAGCGGCTTGTAGCACACAGAGAACTTTTTACACCTAACAGCCCTAAGAGATGAACAGGGTGGGCATTACTGTCACCACTTTGGAGATGAGATAACTGAGGCTCAAAGAGATGACACATGGGACCAAGCACCTCATGCCTATTAAGTTGCAAAGCCAGAATTGAACTAACTTGTTAATCTTGGATTTATGCCAACCTTTGAGATACAAGTCAACAATATGTTTTGACAGTAACTGGCTTTTTCTAATGTCAAACCTAGATGCAGAAACATGGATAAACAGGTAAAGATTTCTGCTACTTACATTGAAGTTCTCCAAATAAGTCAAACTCAAGGCTTCTCGGTCTATTTTTGTAACTTCTAACTCACCACTCTACACAAAAACTTAAAGCAACTGATCTCCCAATAAATCTGCTCCATGCTCAGGCATTATTTCTTGTCTTAGCTGCCAAGTGCCATAAAGGTAACATTAGTATCTTATTCAGTCCAATTTACTAAGTGACCATGAACTGAATGTCAGTTACAAACCAAGGTTCTGAGACGCTCTGGCATCACCGAGATGAGTGAGACCCACCCAGCCTCAGCTCTTGTGCAGAGCACACAACCCAGTGGGGCACACAGGCAATAAGAAGAGCAGTGCCCTTGGGGAAGCAGGTGATGTCATAGCTGCAGCCCAAGTGAAGAAATGATCAGTTCAGCCTGCAGAATCCCAGTAAGACACGAGAGAGGATCCATGTGATCTTTGCACTTTAATTTCACCATATCTCTCCAATCTCGTGGCATGGAGTAGATGGTCACTAAGTATCTGCTGGTTGATAAATGCCATAGCCTCGTCCAAGTCATTCACCAAGTCATTATACCCCCTCTCCCAGAGGCATTAACCTCGTAGCTTCATCTGAGTTTGAGAAATTAAGTTTATTTCTCTATTGCAGAAACTTCAAGCAGCGTCACAGGGTGGGTAAGTTGCGCTAGGCAGGACGTCCTTCCAGCTAGACTTGGCCACCCCCCCCACAGCTGTGAGCACAGCAGCAGGCTTGGTCTCAAAGTTCTTCACTCGGAATGAATGTTTTGTCCTTTTTCAGGGGATTGAGCGCCTCTGACATGACAGAGGTCTGTCTTTTGATAGTTCAGGACTTTACTCTCTGTTCTAAGATTAAAAGTGTAGTAAATGGAGGTCTTTTCCCACCTACCCATTTCTAAGTCAGATGAATCAATGTGAAACAAGAAAAGATTGATGACTATTCTGTGATCTTAGGGCTGACCACAAAATTAAATCTGGTTTCTTTCAATGAAGGTCAGTAAACCAAATGAACTGTCACCTATTATATTTTACCCACTTTGCTAACACTTCTTGAGCATCTGCTTTAAAGCTAATCTTTTTGGTAATGTCTTTTAAAAGACAATAGGAAAACAGAAGCAATTCTAATTTTTAAAAGGTTCATGTTTCCCAAAATGGGGTGAAAAACCTTTGACAACATACATTTGTGGTTGTAGGATATTCAAATAAAAATATTAGTGTTTGAAGACTTCAACAAATCCCCAGTGGAGCTATGGTCTTCTGGAAGAAGTGTGAGATACTTTCTGCCCTTGGGTATATTTATTTTGCACAATTCCTATTGTAAGAATGTCCTAGCAGTGCTGACTCTAGTGCTATACGCTAGCTACCTAGCATAAATAAGTCTTCAGACCTAGCTGACATACACATACCGTCCTGGGTGTGTAAATGCTCAAAATTAAATAAACCTCTTTTTCATCATTTTCCTTCATCCCCATAAACCCCTCTCATCCCAGCCCAGTCTGAGTTTCACAAGCCTGAACAGAAGAGATCAAAGGACTGAAATATTAGTGATACTTTGGAAGATTATGTGTAATCCAAAAGGTTGGAAACTTTTATTTGATTCTTGCAAACACAACCGCGTTTAACTATTGCATTAATTTCTGGCAACAATTTCTGCTTTTTTCAGTTTGAAGTCTTCTGCTCATTAGCTTTACAGAAATAGGTGGAGCCAAGATGGCTGTATGAGTAGAGCAGCAGAAATCTCCTCCCAAAACCACATATATCTATGAAAATATAACAAAGACAACCCTTCCTAGAATAAAGACCAGAGGACACAGGACAATATCCAGACCACATCCGCACCTGAGAGAACCCAGCGCCTCGCAAAGGGGGTGAGATACAAGCCCCGGCCCGGCGGGAGCCGAGCGCGCCTCCCCCCAGCTCCCGGCGGGAGAAGAGCAGGCAGAGCGGGAGGGAGACGGAGCCCAGGACTGCCGAGCACCCAGCCCCCGCCATCCGGGCCAGAGTGCAGGGCCCTCGATACTGGGAAAACAGGGCAGCAAGAACAGTGAGCAGGCACTGGAGGCCGGGTGCCGGAGGACATAAGAAAAGCGAGTGGCCATTTTTTTTTTTTGCTGTTTTGTTTTGGCGAGCGCTTTTTGGAAGTCTTAAAGGGACAGGGACCCCAATACTAGGGAAACAGGGCAGAAAGACCAGTGACCAGATGCCTGAGGCTGACGCCGGAGAATAAAGAAAAGCAAGCGGCTTTTTTTTCTTTTCTTTGTTTTTTTTTCTTTTCTTTGTTTTTTTCTTGGCAAGTGCTTTTTGGAAGTCTTAAAGGGACAGGGACCCCAAAACCGGACGGAAGCGTCCCGGGACACTTAGTCCAGAGGTAGGGAATCCGGGATCTCTGGGCACCCTAACCCCTGGGCTGCAGGGAGCAGGGAGGCCCCTTACGGAGATAAATAGCCTCCCAGCCGCTCCTGCCCCAACGCCACTCCACCACTTTGGAGCAGCTGCCCGAGCCAGGCCACGCCCACAGCAACAGCGGAGATTAACTCCATAGCAGCCGGGCAGGAAGCAGAAGCCCTGTCTGCGCGCAGCTGCGCAGCACAAGCCACTAGAGGCCGCTGTTCTCCCAGGAGAGGAGGGCCACAAACCAACAATAAAGGAAGTCCTTCCAGCCGTCACTCGTCCCAGTTCTGCAGACTATTCCTATCACCATGAAAAGGCAAAGCTACAGGCAGACAAAGATCACAGAGACAACACCAGAGAAGGAGACGGACCTAACCAGTCTTCCTGACAAAGAATTCAAAATAAGAATCATAAACATGCTGACAGAGATGCAGAGAAATATGCAAGAGAAATGGGATGAAGTCTGGAGGGAGATCACAGATGCCAGAAAGGAGGTCGCAGAAATGAAACAAACTCTGGAAGGGTTTATAAGCAGAATGGATAGGATGCAAGAGGCCATTGATGGAATTGAAACCAGAGAACAGGAACGCATAGAAGCTGACATAGAGAGAGACAAAAGGATCTCCAGGAATGAAACAATATTAAGAGAACTGTGTGACCAATCCAAAGGAACAATATCCGTATTATAGGGGTCCCAGAAGAAGAAGAGAGAGGAAAAGAGATGGAAAGTATCTTGGAAGAAATAATTGCTGAAAACTTCCCAACACTGGGGGAGGAAGTAATCGAACAGACCACAGAAATACACAGAACTCCCAACAGAAAGGACCCAAGGAGGACAACACCAAGACACATAATAATTAAAATGGCAAAGATAAAGGACAAGGAACGAGTTTTAAAGGCAGCTAGAGAGAAAAAGGTCACCTATAAAGGAAAACCCATCAGGCTATCATCAGACTTCTCGACAGAAACCTTACAGGCCAGAAGAGAATGGCATGATATATTTAATGCAATGAAACAGAAGGGCCTTGAACCAAGGATACTGTATCCAGCACGGTTATCATTTAAATATGATGGAGGGATTAAACAATTCCCAGACAAGCAAAAGCTGAGGGAATTTGCTTCCCACAAACCACCTCTACAGGGCATCTTACAGGGACTGCTCTAGATGGGAGCACTCCTAGAAAGAGCACAGCACAAAACACCCAACATATGAAGAATCGAGGAGGAGGAACAAGAAGGGAGAGAAGAAAAGAATCTCCAGACAGTGCATATAACAGCTCAATAAGCGAGCTAAGTTAGGCAGTAAGATACTAAAGAGGCTAACCTTGAACCTTTGGTAACCACTAATTTAAAGCCTGCAATGGCAATAAGTACATATCTTTCAATACTCACCCTAAATGTAAATGGACTGAATGCACCAATCAAAAGACATAGAGTAATAGAATGGATAAAAAAGCAAGACCCATCTATATGCTGCTTACAAGAAACTCACCTCAAACCCAAAGACATACACAGACTAAAAGTCAAGGGATGGAAAAACATATTTCAGGCAAACAACAGAGAGAAGAAAGCAGGGGTTGCAGTACTAATATCAGACAAAATAGACTTCAAAACAAAGAAAGTAACAAGAGATAAAGAAGGACACTACATAATGATAAAGGGCTCAGTCCAACAAGAGGATATAACCATTCTAAATATATATGCACCCAACACAGGAGCACCAGCATATGTGAAACAAATACTAACAGAACTAAAGGGGGAAATAGACTGCAATGCATTCATATTAGGAGACTTCAACATGCCACTCACCCCAAAGGTTAGATCCACCGGGCAGAAAATAAGTAAGGACACGGAAGCACTGAAAACACAGTAGAGCAGATGGACCTAATAGACATCTATAGAACTCTACATCCAAAAGCAACAGAATATACATTCTTCTCAAGTGCACATGGAACATTCTCCGCACACTAGCCCATAAAAAGATCCTCAGTAAATTCCAAAATATTGAAATTCTACCAACAAACTTTTCAGACCACGAAGGTATAAAACTAGAAATAAGTTCTACAAAGAAAACAAAAAGGCTCACGAACACATGGAGGCTTAACAACATGCTCCTAAATAATCAATGGATCAACGAACAAATTAAAATAGAGATCAAGGAATATATGGAAACAAATGACAACAACACAGAGCCCCAACTTTTCTGGGACGCAGAGAAAGCAGTCTTAAGAGGAAAGTATATAGCGATACAGGCACACTTGAAGGAGCAAGAACAATCCCAAATGAATAGTCTAACATCACAATTATCAAAACCGGAAAAAAGAACAAATGAGGCCTAAAGTCAGCAGAAGGAGGGACATAATAAAGATCAGAGAAGAAATAAACAAAATTGAGAAGAATAAAACAATAGCAAAAATCAATGAAACCAAGAGCTGGTTCTTCGAGGAAATAAACAAAATAGATAAGCCTCTAGCCAAACTTATTAAGAGAAAAAGAGAATCAACACAAATCAACAGAATCAGAAATGAGAATGGAAAAATCACAACAGACTCCACAGAAATACAAAGAATTACTAAAGACTACTATGAAAACCTATATGCCAACAAGCTGGAAAACCTAGAAGAAATGGACAACTTCCTAGAAAAATACAACCTTCCAAGACTGACCAAGGAAGAAACACAAAAGTTAAACAAACCAATTACGAGCAAAGAAATTGAAATGGTAATAAAAAAACTACCCAAGAACAAAACCCCCGGGCCGGACGGATTTACCTCAGAATTTTATCAGACATACAGGGAAGATATAATACCTATTCTCCTTAAAGTTTTCCAAAAAATAGAAGAGGAGGGAACACTCCCAAACTCATTCTATGAAGCCAACATCACCCTAATAACAAAACCAGACAAAGACCCCACCAAAAAAGAAAATTACAGACCAATATCCCTGATGAATTTAGATGCAAAAATACTCAATAAAATATTAGCAAACCGAATTCAAAAATACATCAAAAGGATCATACACCACGACCAAGTGGGATTCATCCCAGGGATGCAAGGATGGTACAACATTCGAAAATCCATCAACATCATCCACCACATCAAAAAAAAGAAAGACAAAAACCACATGATCATCTCCATAGATGCTGAAAAAGCATTTGACAAAATTCAACATCCATTCATGATAAAAACTCTCAGCAAAATAAGTACAGAGGGCAAGTATCTCAACATAATAAAGGCCATATATGATAACCCATAGCCAACATCACACTGAACAGTGAGAAGCTGAAAGCTTTTCCTCTGAGATCAGGAAAAAGACAGGGATGCCCACTCTCCCCACTGTTATTCAACATAGTACTGGAGGTCCTAGCCATGGCAATCAGACAAAACAAAGAAATACAAGGAATCCAGATTGGTAAAGAATAAGTTAAACTGTCACTATTTGCAGATGACATGATATTGTACATAAAAAACCCCAAAGACTCCACTCCAAAACTACTAGAACTGATATCAGAATACAGCAAAGTTGCAGGATACAAAATTAACACACAGAAATCTGTGGCTTTCCTATACACTAACAATGAACTAATAGAAAGAGAAATCAGGAAAACAACTCCATTCACAATTACATCAAAAAGAATAAAATACCTAGGAATAAACCTAACCAAAGAACTGAAAGACCTATACCCTGAAAACTACAAGTCACTCTTAAGAGAAATTAAAGGGGACACTAACAAATGGAAACTCATCCCATGCTCTTGGCTAGGAAGAATTAATATTGTCAAAATGGCCATCCTGCCGAAGCAATATACATATTTGATGTAATCCCTATCAAATTACCAGCAACATTCTTCAACGAACTGGAACAAATAGTTCAAAAATTCATATGGAAACACCAAAGACCCCGAATAGCCAAAGCAATCCTGAGAAAGAAGAATAAAGTAGGGGGAATCTCACTCCCCAACTTCAAGCTCTACTACAAAGCCATAGTAATCAAGACAATTTGGTACTGGCACAAGAGCAGAGCCACAGACCAATGGAACAGACTAGAGACTCCAGATATTAACCCAAACATATATGGCCAATTAATATTTGATAAAGGAGCCATGGACATACAATGGGGAAATGACAGTCTCTTCAACAGATGGTGCTGGCAAAACTGGACAGCTACATGTAGGAGAATGAAACTGGACCATTGTCTAACCTCATACACAAAAGTAAATTCAAAATGGATCAAAGACCTGAATGTAAGTCATGAAACCATAAAACTCTTAGAAAAAAACATAGGCAAAAACCTCTTAGACATAAACATGAGTGACCTCTTCTTGAACATATCTCCCCGGGCAAGGAAAACAACAGCAAAAATGAACAAGTGGGACTATATCAAGCTGAAAAGCTTCTGTACAGCAAAAGACACCATCAATAGAACAAGAAGGATTCCTACAGTATGGGAGAATATATTTGTAAATGACAGATCCGATAAAGGTTTGACGTCCAAAATATATAAAGAGCTCACCCACCTCAACAAACAAAAAACAAATAATCCAATTTAAAAATGGGCAGAGGAACTGAACAGTTCTCCAAAAAAGAAATACAGATGGCCAACAGACACATGAAAATATGCTCCACATCGCTAATTATCAGAGAAATGCAAATTAAAACCACAATGAGTTATCACCTCACACCAGTAAGGATGGCCACCATCCAAAAGACAAACACCAAGAAATGTTGGCGAGGATGTGGAGAAAGGGGAACCCTCCTACACTGCTGGTGGGAATGTAAATTAGTCCAACCATTGTGGAGAGCAGTATGGAGGTTCGTCAAAATGCTCAAAATAGACTTACAATTTGACCCAGGAATTCCACTCCTAGGAATTTACCCTAAGAACGCAGCACTCAAGTTTTGAAAAAGACAGATGCACCCCTATGTTTATCACAGCACTATTTACAATAGCCAAGAACTGGAAGCAACCTAAGTGTCCATCAGTAGATGAATGGATAAAGAAGAGGTGGTACATATACACAATGGAATATTATTCGGCCATAAGAAGAAAACAAATCCTACCATTTGCAACAACATGGATGGAACTAGAGGGTATTATGCTCAGTGAAATAAGCCAAGTGGAGAAAGAGAAATACCAAATGATTTCACTCATATGTGGAGTATAAGGACAAAGGAAAAACTGAAGGAACAAAACAGCAGCAGAATCACAGAACCCAAGAATGGACTAACAGGTACCAAAGGGAAAGGGACTGGGGAGGATGGGTGGGTAGGGAGAGATAAGGGGGGGAGAAGAAAGGGGGTATTATGATTAGCATGCATAATGGGGGGGTGGGAGAAAGGGGAGGGCTGTACAACACAGAGAAGACAAGTAGTGATTCTACAACATTTTGCTATGCAGATGGACAGTGACCGTAAAGGGGTTTGTGGGGATGGACCTGGTATAGGGGAGAGCCTAGTAAACATAATATTCTTCATGTAATTGTAGATTAATGATAACAAAAAAAAAAAAGAAAGAAAAGGGGAATTACTCCCTGATAGGATAAAACTAACTGTAAATCGAGTAATGCATGCTTTAAATATCCTTAATTTTGATCATTTAAAGGGTGTCAGATGATCAGCTATAGAAATACATTTTTCTGATAATATTCCTTTCTCTTAAAAAACAAAAAAAGCAGTTCCTGTGTGGTGATCTCCAATAAGTTCTTCATAATGGTATAAAGGGCATATCAAAGTGTGGGCAAAGGGTTTGTTTGTGTTTATACAGAGGATCGGAGCCTAATTTGGCTACCCAGAAAAAGAATTAAGATACAATCTGAAGAAGAACTTCCAACATCAACATTCTCTGGAAGAGTCATTCCAGAAGATGATTATCAAAAAACCTCAACAAAGATCCTGGTGCTGTTGTAGTTGTAGCTGCATTCATCCCACTGGTTCCTGGACTTGCCATTGGAATGAAGAAAGAGATATCTAAGCTGGCCTGTGCATACAGTAAAACAACAAATTTGACTGGATCTATACTGTTGGAACTCAACCAAGAATTAGGAGAAGTGCAAGTTGCAGTGCTCCAAAATCTTGTGACTATAGACTATCTTCTGTTAAAAGAACATATGGGATGTGAACAGTTCCCAGGAATGTGTTGTTTTAATTTGTCTGATTTTTCTCAAACTATTCAAATTCAGTTAGACAATATCCATCATATCATTCATAAGTTTTCACAAATGCCTAGGGTGCCTAACTGGTTTTCTTGGCTTCACTGGACATGGCTGGTAATTATAGGTCTGCTTTGGTTATGTAGCTGTATTCCTATTATGTTAATGTGTGCACGCAATTTAATTAGTAGTTTAAAACCTATACATGCTTATGTTACACTACAAGAAGATATGTCAAAGAAATAATCTTCCCATGTTTTCTTCCGCCTGCTACTTCTATAGCTTTTCTTCTTCCTTCCTAATTACAACCCTTAAATAGAATTCATGCCTCATATCAAAATTACCGAGTATCATAATTCTTCCAAGGGGTAAAGATACCTCAAGACAAATGCTGGGCATAGAAGCCACAGGGCATAAATATGCAAAGGAAAAGCTAACCTTTTCAAACAATATTGCTTCTCTCCCACTTACCAACTTTACATTTCCCTGTATGGCCCCGGAAGATGACTGGTTAGCCAGAGACGGGTAAGATTCCTCAAGGGAGGAACAACCTAAGACAGGCACAGTCGCAGGGGGGCCATCAGGTGAGAAATTGGGGATCAACAGAGGTGAGGCTTAGAACTTCACCCCCCCTATTTTGAGAGAAATCTTCTGCATCCGTGGATGTTTTGTTGCCCTTGTCTAGCTTGGATTAATACTTAGTCTATAGGCACAGACCTGATCATCTACATTTCCCCTCTTACAGCACTAAACTATGTTTTCTACCTTTATCTTGCATCTACCTACCACTGCAGCATTTTATTAAAAATAATAATAATAAGGGAGAAATGTGGGATTCACATATAAATCAAGTATAAAAATCAAACGAATATTCATATTTGACCTGATTGTTTATAGTTCATGATGTGTGATCAAAACCAAAAGTTTCTGTGATATGACTGCCCTTGCACTGTTCACCATGTAAGAACTTATTCACTATGTAAGAACTTGTTCACCATGTAAGAACTTGTTCTTTATGCTTCAGAAGATTGGAGACTGTTGAGAATTAGGCTTGGGGTTGATTAATGATTGTGCATTGAGTCCCCTATACAGAATTTTATTGTTGTTAACAACCATTTGATCAATAAATATGGGAGATGCCCTCTCAAAAAAAAATATGTTCAATATTTATAGCATGTATTATAATACTGATACAGTAACATCAACTTACTAGGAATCTTACACAAAATGTTCAATCAACTAACCTATGTATATTGAATAACAACTCTAATGGACCCAATATTGTGCTAAGTGCCTTGAGGACTATACAAAAAATTGAAAAGGCCTCTGCCTTCTAAGCTTTTTAATGCAAGGAGGAAATTAGGAGCATGAAATCTGTTCAGAGCTGCACTGAAGTGTACGCCATTCAGTAGGCATTGCCCATAAGTAGAATATAGAGGTAAGAATCTGGGATGTTGTAACTTCTCAAATAAATTTTCAAATATGTAAAATTTATGTCATCTAATTCCACAGAGTCTAATAGAAATAAATGATAAATTCTAATATTTTCCAATCTGCAGTCATGCATTCCATAAACACTGTAAAAAGCCTATTTCATGCTAAGCTTTATGTAATGCACTGTTGGGGATACAAAGAAAATTAAGCTCCCAAGGGAGTTGAGAAGGGGGAAGACATGTGATGCTGGAGGTACCGCGCAGGTCAGAATGTGTGCACTGCCACGAGAGGCGTGTGCAATGCGGGAAGGAGAAATCCACCTCCAGTCCAAGTAAGAGAAGGTTCTAAAGGCATTTGGCTGACACGAGAAGTGATGGGAAGATGTATCTGAGAGCAGTCAGGGGAGGATACGCCAAGAAGGAAAAATAAGAGCAAAGATATAGAGGAAGGAAACGGACTTATCAGGGGAAGTGAAAGCAGTGAGAGGCGGCGACTCTTTAATCAAGTGACCAAGGAGCACAGAATCGTCCTTTGCCAGCCAACTCCTGTTCCCACAAGGTCACCAGATGTGTATGCACAGAGGCAATGGCCAGCCAAAGAATAACCTTTATTTCGGTGAGGCTGTGATTGCAAACACTAAATGCAATGCCTTACTGAACTGAGTCGCCCTCAGGAGAGAAATCCCTCCTCTAGGCCAGAGGCAACCTTGAACCTTGGGCCAAAGTCTGCAAAACGAGGTACTCCTGCCCCATTGCCCTTAAGGCCGTGCTCAGGACTTGGGCATTTCAGTGAGAGAGGAAAAGACTACAGAACTGGGGGAGTCAAGAACTGGGGGAGCAGGATCATCAGAGGGAAGGCGTGGAGCCTGTGCAGGGCAGTGCGTGTGCCTCAGACCACACAGGCCAGGGCAGCTCCGACAAGGACATACAGAACCAGGCCCCTGTGCCTGTGCCAGGAGCACGAGGGAGTCCGGAGGGCAAAGACAGAGCTGGGGAGAGCGGGAGCGGCTCTCTAGCAAAGATCACGGGCTCACAACCAGCGTTTTCAAATTCCTTTACTAAGGCTCCATTCCTAGCAAATTCGGTCCTGTGTGTATCCTGTGCCTTAGCCAATTCATTCATTCAACAAATCTTTATTAAACATTTATTGTCCAGAGACCCTCTTGTAGGTGTTTGGGACACAAAAGCGAAGAAAAAAATGGTCCCTAAAACATGGCACAGTGTGTTTACAAAATAATGGATGCAGGACGCATGCCCACGCGAGTCTCTCTCCCTCCCTCCGTAACCGCACTAAGCCATGACCTTCCACGCCTGCACCTTCTGGGTCATTCCTCCACCTACAGCGGAGAACGGAAAGACATCATCCGCTCCTATGGAGAGAAATGGAGCTGATTGCAGGCAGGGAAAAGAAAGTAAACTACAGCAGGCTGAAGGGTGAAGAAGCCGTTTGGGCCTGAACACTGGGGAGCGTCCAGGCAAAGCAAGCAGGCAAGCGTGAGTGCTCCCCACGGACAAAACACGGCCGCTGCAGAGAGAGAGCTGGCCTGGCGCCCATTCACTCTCTCCCCGACCTGTTGGGCCGCGTGGAGCAGGACCAGGATTCCACAGACGAGCCCACTTGAGCGGATCCCTGAGAAACCATCAGGGCCAAGTGGGAAGAGAAATCAGCTGTGCTCAGCGAGACCCTGGGAATGCCCGGGAGGAGGGTCTGTGTCCAGCACCTGCCACGGAGTGAGATCGTCCGTGAAGGCTCTGGTCCTGCAACAACGTGTTGGCCTCTTCGCCTCCCCTGCCTCCCGGACCCTGCGTGGGGTCCAGTGGGGGGCGGGAACCCGTTCTCCAGAGAAGGAGGAAGGGGTGGAGGGACAGATGCGCCCGTGACCCTGCTCCCTGCTTCCAGGCATCTCCATCTGGGGCCCAAGGGAAATTTAACTTTAAATTCACTTTGAAATGTTAAAGATTAAATGGCACTGGGAACAATTAATAATGTGCTTTTTAAAAAGTTTATGATAAGATTTATTACCTTGGTGTATTCAGAAAAGTCATAAGCTTAAGTTTCCACTTCAGGGCAAAAAAAAAAAACAAAACAGAAAAACTACCCAAAGAAAAGTGTGGGATAAACACAAAATGTATTTTTTTCTGCTTCCCCCAAGCAGTCCTGCTGGGTTCAACCTACAGGGTCACACCTGCACCCAGGTGGCCCTCAGAATCAGTGACGTGAGGTCCAGGTCTCTGGGTCTGCACCTGCCCCCGGCCCTCAGCGGTCCCCACTGAGATGTCTAACCCTGCTCCCGCTTGGGGCGTCGGCTGACACACTCCCCTGCCTTCCCCTCAGGGTGGGAAGGGCGCGTCAGTCACCTTGGGAGGGGTCCGCAGCCCCCACCTAGTCAACCGGCAATCTAAGGACAAGTGGGAAGGCTCACCGGTGGGAGACCTCTCGGCCGTTGAAGAGGACGTGGGTCCTGAGCCACGGTCTGCGGCCGAGGGGAACGGCCAGTCGCCTCAGCAGCCCCGTGAGGGCGTCTCTGCCCTCCTCTCGGCTCCCCTTCGCGTCCCCCCTGGGACACCGGAGGCATCTGGGCGTCCTCACACGTCCCTGGGACCGAGAGAGGCGGGCAGGATCCCCTGTCTCTGTCTCTGTCTCTGTCTCTGTCTCTGTCTCTCTGCCTCGCTGGTGCAGAACATTCTGAGGCTACTTCCAACCGGGTCGTACATTTTCTCTACAAAAATATGTATGAGCAAGAGCAGTTCAGAGACGAAGGCTTCATCCAAGATTGTCTTGCCAACAGGTTTCAGCCCCAGGCAGGTTCACTCTGATTCAGGGAGACTGAGTAATGGCAGTGGAACATTCTTGGGGTGAAAGGCTTTATGCCCAACCTGAGGCAGGTCAAGCGCTGGAATCCTGTCTGCCTCGGGGCAGGTCTGCGAGCAGCAAGCCGGCCTCCGCCTCCAGGCCTCTCCGCCCCGCAGCGTCTCAGTCTCCGTCCCCAGCGCAGCCACCCCTCCGGCCTCTGCAGCCCTGCAGCCCGGAGCCCTGGGCGGAGCTCTTCACACAGAGTCAGTAACGATGTATTGGCCACACGTGTGCAGTGGGCGAGCCGACCAGGGCCAGGTGAGAATCCTGTCCCAGGAACTTTCATTTTCTCCACAAATAAGTCCTATGGATCAGAGAGAGGTAGGTAAGAAAAAAGATTCAGATTAAGCAGATACGTACTGAGTGCAATAACATGGGTGTCGACATGAATTTAATACACATCTACATGACTAATAATAGGGATTTTTTTCATCAGTATTCTTAGCCAATGTTTAAATTCCTCAGATTTTTCCTAGGGCTATGAAGCCAGCCCATCCCATCATTAACATCACTGAAAAATATGTGAAAGTAGGGAAGAAATGGAGAGAACTGATTTATTATTTATAGTTTGTGGTGCCGTGTGGTGAGGTGATGGTCCTACCATCTGTCCAGGCTCCCCTAGGATCTGACGGAGGAGTGGTCAGGGAAGTAAAATGACTCATGAGAGTCAAAGACATTAGTAATTTTACCCTCCCCTGTTCATATTTTATGCCAAATAGGTAAAACCCTGTGAATGAGAATGGGAGGTAATGCTGCATTCAGAATGGTCCCCATCACTGCACCCGCAGTCACTGAACAAGATAATGGGAAATATCACAGAAACTGAAAAGAAGAATATGAACACTAGTGAGACCGGCATAAATACTACGCTGAGAACCACAGAGATCAGGTGTGAGGACTTCAAAACGGATTTCCTATTTTTTTAATGTAGAAATTATTGGAAATCCTCAAAAATAATATTCTCTAGATTGGGGGTAGAAGTTGGATTACAGTGGGATTAAGCAGTGGGTAGGACCAGAGGAAGGGGAGGCAGAAGGTCTGGACTTTTCTTTTATAAGGTGCGACACTGCCATAAAGGAAAGACCTGGGGATTTTAACTTAATGAGGTGACAGGGTTGAGAAAAGGTGTATTTACTTTTCTTTTTTTAACATAATAGAGGTTTTTTTAAATGTTTGTTGAGCGACTGTCTGAATGGATGGAGTGAGTGAGAGGGACTGCAATGTCCACCTACAATCACATGCACTTTCCTATTTCCCTCCACCTCCCTCAAGGTTAGGTGTGGTTCACACGACTAGTTCCAGTCAATGGACTCTGAGTAGAAATGACATGTGTCACTTAAGGGGTGTGCTGCTCATCTCTTTCCCACAGCCAGGTAATTTTGAAGTCTCATGTTGCTATGGCGACATCACTAGATGGAGAGTCCCTGGATCCCCACACTGCCACATATGTCAGTTATCTATGGGTGCGTAACATACCATCCCCAAGCAGACATCTATCATTTCACAGTTTTGGTGGGTCAGGAAACCAGACACACTAGGATGGGTGCCTCTCACTCAAATTCCGACCTGAGATTGGGTCTGGCGGTTCTCTGGGGACCGTCGCCCACCTGCAGGCCCGGCTGTGATGGGGGACGATCTCCTTCCCGCTCGCACGTGTTTGTGGACGGGGCTTGGTCCCTTGCTGTGTGTGCCTCTCCACATGATTCATTTATGACATGGCGCTTGGCTTCCCAGGGGTGAGTGTCCCGAGAGAAAGTGAGAGTCCCCAAAACGAAGGCTATGGCCTTCTTATAACCTCATCTTGGAGGTGATGCACCACACTTCTGCAGGGTTTTATTCCAAGAAGTGAGTCAGTAAGTCCAGTCCATACCCAGGAGTAGGTGGTCATCCAAGTGGATCAAGAGGGGATGGACACAAGGACACAGGGGTCCCCGAAGACCATCCGCAAGGCCACTTACTACACCAGGTGAAGAATACCCGACTCCATGGTCTCAATGCTTTGTTCTCTCAAAATGCATATGCTGAAATCCAAGCCCCAAGCCCCCCCAAAGTGATGGTATTCAGAGGTGGCCCTTCCTGAGGTGGTTGTGACATGAGGGCTGAGTCCTCTACTTCCTCCTGTTAGTTACCAAAATTCATTTGAATTTTTTTCTCACACCTCAGGTTTTGATGATCTAAAGTAGGTCACCCTGGAGCATCTAAAAAACTCACAGTAGCTCTGTTCAGAGAGGGTGTGAAGCCAGACGCCTTTAAAGCATTCAGAGTGAAAGCCGACACTAGGAACAGAAGCCTGAAATGTGTCCAGGGAGTTCTCAACACAGCAAGATACACTCCAGCTCCTTTACTACAGTGAAATATGATCGTCTTCAATGTGGTTCCATACAGCTTAGCTTAGGCTTGGCCATTATGACCGACAACCTCTTGTTGGTTAGCTGGCTCCCCACGCATCAAATTTCTGGGTTCTGTGACTTGATTCCGAGCTCTGAAAGACAATCATAGAGAGGTACTAGATTGAATAACATTCCCCCAGAATTCACATCCAGCCAGAACCTGCAAATTTGGCCTAATTTGGAAACAGACTCTTTGCAGATATAATAAATTAAGATCAAATCATGCTGGATTAGAAGGGGCCATAAACTTGGTATGAATGATGTCCACACAAGGAGCAGGGAATCCAGACACAGATACTCACGGACACAAAAGGCAGGTGTCATGTGAGGACAGAGGTGGGGCTCGGGGAGATGGACCGACAAGCCAGGAGTGCCAACGAGTGCCAGTGACTGCCAGAGGCCGGGAGAGGGGCTGGTGAGGCCAGGAGAGGGGCCGGTGCTCCCTCAGAGCTTCCAGATGGAACTGACCCTGATGACACTTGGCTTTGGACTTCCAGCCCCTAAAGCTGTGAGAGAACAAGGTTCTGTTGTTTTAAGCCACCCAGGTTGCAGAACTTGGTACCAGCAGCCCTAGGAAATAAACAGAGAACTGATCTCAGCCCAGCCCTGCCCCAGCCCAGCCCAGCCTGGGACTCAGCCCCTGTGTCACACTGACCTCTAGCCCCAGCCCATCCCCAGGGACCACGGGGGTTGGGGGGAGCCTCCAGCGGTCTCCCTCCCTGATTCAGAAGGTTGGCGGGAGGAGCAGTGAGGAAAATCGCTCCCAGTACAGTCCCTCTTCTCTAAGCTTCCCTGGGCCTCAAAAGCAAGGTAGTCGGTGTTCTATGGAAAGTCCCAGCGGTTAAACAGCTTCAATGTAGTCCTGCAGAAACAAACTTTCTGTGTTCAAAAGGCCTATAACATTTCCCCTTCCTTTTCCTATTTCTTGATTTTACTTGTAGTATTTCTCTTCCTTTCCTTTCAGAGAAATCCTTTCATCTTTGATTTGAAAGTAAAGAGATTATAACTGTTCGAAGAGAAACAGGAGTAAATGATCACGACCTTGGGTTAGGCAATAGTCTCTTAGATATGACACCAAAAATAGAAGTGACGAAAGAAAAGAATAGACGAATTGAGCTTCATCAAAATTAAAGATTTTTGTCCACAAACTATACCATGGAGGAAGAGAGAAAGTGATCCATAGAATGAGAGAAAATATCTGAAAATAATGTACCTGATAAGAAACTTGTATCCAGGACATACAAAGAATGCTTACATCTCAATAATAATAATAACTCAAAGCTGGGCAAAGGATGTTACGTGAGGGCTCCCGGACCCAACTCCAAGGTGTGTGCTGTGGGAGCGGGAGGGGTTCCCTCATTCATGACACCGAGTAATTCTTGAACACCATCAGGGTGTCACCATCAGGGTGTCTGAGAATTCAACTCAATTCCGACACTATCTGCCCAGAGATAGCACCAGATTCTGCAGGGCAGGGGTTCCATCCCCCCACCACTCCCTCGACCTTCCCTGCCACCCACCAGCTCCAGGTGCCAGTCACAAGCCCCAGGCTGTTTGCTGTGCTTCTGACCCACCAGCCATGGTTTGTGTGTCCCAACTTCCCCCCTTAGGTTCAAGTAATTTTCTGGAGCCCCTCTCAGAACTCAGGAAAACGCTCAAGTTCGCCAGTTTAACAAAGGACACAAACTAGCAGTCGGTTGAAAAGACGCACTCGGCAACGTGAAAGGCAGCTTCTGTCCCCGAGGAGCTCAGGGGCCGGCCCCAAGCACAGGAACTCTGTGAAACAGCATGTAAAGGAGGCAGAAACCCGTCCTCATGGGTCCCGTGAGGGCTTCCCTGCATGGCCAGGACTGACTGAGTCATCGGCCCCCTGCTGTCCTCCCCGTCTCCCCGGGGCTGGGGGCTGGGCTGGAAGCTCCCGCACCCTAATCACAGGGTCGGTGCTCCTGGAAGCAGTCCTCATCCTGCGTGGGGCCCAAAAGTCTCACCAAGAGAGTAAAACACCTATTTCACCTTTGAGGTTCTGAATCATTCTTCAGGAAGCCGTAGATGAAGACGAAATATATCTGAGAAATACATTTTGGTCATCTGCAGGCCCAAACATATGTAAGTCATTCTATTACAGATTTGAATGTGTATTTCTCCAGAGAAAATATACAAATGGACAATAAGCACATTAACAAGTTGTCCAGTGTCATTGGACGTTAAGGAAATGCAAACCGAATCTCACTGAGACACCGCTTCACACACAACAGAATGGCTATAATCAGAAAGAAGGAGAATAACAGGGCCGGCACGGAGATGGAGAAACCAGAACCTTCCTTCACGCTGGTGGCCATGGACCCGGGGCCGCCATCCTGAAGAACAGTCAGACATTCCTCAGCATGTCAACTCTAGAGCTGCCGTGGGACCCGGCAGCCCCTCTCACAGGAAATATATGAGAAAGGAAAACTGTGTCCACACGAAACATTTACACGACGACTCATACACCATCGTTCATGACAGGCCAAAGTGGAGACCACCTGAATGCCCCTCCCCCGATGAACGGATACGTAAGTGGTGTGGTCTAGGAGGCATGCGATTGAAGCTATTTGATGACAAAAAATGCTAACCTTAAAAATAAAGGTTATTTTGCCAGCAAAAAAGGGTCTATTCAAGAATAGCATAGAATTGCCATCTGGGACAAGGGAAACCACAGGCAAGTCCAAGAACAAAGAGAGACCCACTCTCTCCAAAGGAAAGGGCCGCTGGGGTGAACCTGGAGCCCCAGTGCCCTGGCTTCTCACTGGAAAGCTGTGGCACCCACTGGCAGGGCCGTCTCCTGGCAGGGGATGGCAGGAACCTTTCCACGTCTGCTGGGGAGGAAAGAAACTCAAACAGTGGGGCGTCTGTCTTCCGGCGGCGTCTGAGATTTACCAGGAGTGGCGGGCATGAGTTTCCTCCGCTGGCCCCCCGATGCCATGTGGGTGAGGTTTCCCTTCGTTAATTTTCACAGAGGAGTAGGGACGAAGTACGATGTGTGCTACAACATGAAGGGCCTTGGAAACTTCACACGTAGTCAAAGAAGCCGATCCCAAAATGCAGCATATTGTATGATGCCATGCGTATGCCATGTCCAGAACAGGCAAATCCATAGAAACAGACAGCAGATTCCAGGTTTCCTAGAGGGTGGGAAGGGTGGGGTTTGGGAGACTGGGGGTGATTTCTGTTTGGGAATGATGAAAGCATTCTAAAGAAGGTTGCACAAGGATATTCTAAAACCCACCATCATTTGAAACGATCATTGAATTGTTTTAGAAAATGAAGAGATTATATTTAAAGATTTTCGTTATCTCTTACTTTACTTTTGACTTGAAGTAGTAAGTGTGGAACAGAGAAAACACCACAGAGCAGAATGAATTGTAAATAACATGCAAATTACACAAATATAACTTTCAAAGGTTTTGTGCAGCCCATGATACTTTAAATTATATTAAAGAGAAATTATCTAAAAAGGCCTGATATTAAGCACTGGTTTAGAATTAACAGTGGAAGTAAATTATTTTAATAAATGTTGTATATGATAAGAAAAGCATTTTTCAAGTGAAAATAATTCATGAAAATTACCTTTGTTTAGTTTAAACTGCAAAATCAACCTTTTCTTTCCATTTATCTCTTGGTCATGAGTTAGCTACCAGTTTGTACATCAGCTGGTTTCTGCACATCAAGCCTTTGCAGATTCACAGACACCTGCATGTGAGTTTTTTCCCAGCTTTCCTTTTCTTGTCTTTCTTACTTTACTTTTGACTTGAAGTAGTAAGTGAGGATGAGAGAAAAGACTATTTGCTTCCCCTTGTTTAGCAATGCTTAAAAAGCAGCAGTTCTGTGATATAAAAATATTTTGCTTAGCATAACACCATCCTTGCAAAGGGGCTCCAGGGGTTCTGTGCTCGAAATTGGAATCTGGAAACCAGAGGGTCCTCTGTGCATGCCTACATTTTGTTTCAGTGGTGATGCAATATAATTTTATTTCAGGACTTATTTGTTCAGTTTACCTAAATTAAAGCCTGTTTGCATTCTTGAGTTTTGAAAACTGTCCCTCCAATGCGAAGAGCACTTTTGGCTAAAGATATATGCATTTTCTTGGTAAGAGTAAAGACGAACTGAGAAGAACCATTCCCTTTAAAAACCAAGGACAGTCCCCCTGCCTGTGTGATTCCTAATGTGCGCCAGCCTAGGGGTGCCCACGGAGAACAGCTTTTGTCGCACACTTTGAGGTTAAACACCACGCTCACCACACGCCGGAGTTACTGCCCCGTGGTGAGCGGAGGCTGGGAGATCTGCATGCAATGAACAGAGAAAAGAAAACCTAAGTATCTAGAGGAGACAGAGAGAGAGGCTACCGGTACTAAGTATCATGGCTTCTCAAATGCTGCAAAAACGCACAAATTATTTTCCTTTCCCTGAGAATATGGGAAATGCTTCCTCCTCAGTTCTTCTGAAGTGCTATTGTGGAATTTTCCTTTTGAGACTTAAGTGCCTAAATTTTCCAGCAAGAGAATCCCTTTGAAGTCAGCCTGAAGCAGTGTCAAAACATATGGGAAACAACTAAAACATTAAAGACTCTTTAAAACGTGTAGAAAATCCCTCTTTAAAGTAATGAGTTGAAAGGAAGCAAGATGCTCACACCGCAAATGCTGATGCTGTTTCGTTCTGACTTTTTGGGGGGCTGGGGGGGCTTACAACCTGTTTTACTTTTCCTCTTAACTAGGACCACAGTGGTGATATCATTTAGGCACAGTTTAAGACTTTCAGATCAGCGCTGTGTATGCTCCTTATTATGACCCTTTCATTCTGAAGACAGATGACATCAGGGAGTGTTTGAACTTTTATACACATATAAAGATTCCATGTTTGATTTACACATTATCTTATACACTATACCTCCAGATAGTCTAGGATATTAAGAGAATAAAAAAGATGAATAGCTGCTAAAATCAGTGAGGTCTACTGGTACATGAGTGACGATCTGAGTTGGTTGAAAAGAAGTGTTTGGGGATTCTTAACGATCATGAGCTCTGCTTTTCTGTAGGAGTTTGGGGGAAAAATCATATTCTTATTTATTCCTATGAAATCTCCTTTAATTATTTCAGATAGGGTCATTTTATAATCCCTGTTTGCTGATATAGAGAGAAAATTGAGTTAAAAAAGCAGAAGACTAAAGAATTATGTAATATGTTATTATCACCAGGCATATCCAAGTCCTCTTGAATTCCCATCTCCACATTCTACTGGCATCTTAATTCAGTCCATTCAAGTCCTATAAGGACACAGATATTTTTATATGCTGAAACCTTAATCCCAGGGTCATGGTATTTGTAGATGGGGCCTTTGGGAGATGATCAGGGTTATATTAGGTCATGCAAGTGGGGCCCTTGTGATGGGATTAGTGGCCTTATAGGAAGGGGAACAGAGAGGAGAAAGCCAAGCAAGGCCTGCTTCTGAATTCTCAGGCTCCTGAACTGAGAAATAAATCTCTGTGGTTTAAGCTGCCCATTCTGTACACTTCGTTCTGGCCACCCAAGCAGATCAAGACACACACATGCATCTACATATGTATTTATAAAATTATGTAGAGTCACATTCATTTATAAATATATCTAATAATTTTATGACAATTCAGTCATCTAAAACAGAGCAAGCAGCATTAGCCATATGTACATATATATATATATTTTTTCCCAGCTGAGAAAACCAGCCCTCTGAGAAGCTACGTGACAGAGCCAATTGGCAGCAGGACTGAGACTCACTCACAGTCCTGACTGGATCGGATCCTCCATGAGTCCAGGCTGAGAACAGTTGCATCTCCTCATACAAACTTCCCTGCTTCCGAAACACTGCCCTTCCATCACGAGCGGTGCCGCACTGAAGGTAATGCCCAGCTGAGCTATGCAGTATGGGCTCTAAACTAGACAGTGTAATTAGGGAAAGAAGTGGTCTTTTCAATAGCATCTAGATCCACCGCAAGACCTAACAGAAATACTTAAAAATGTTTAGTGACTCAATTTTCAATTAAAAGAGAAACCCAATTTTCTCACTTCTCTTAGTCCCATGTGAATTCAGACTCATCCCAGCGGGTCACCTTGAGTCGGAAAGCCTGGGAAGGCAGGCGGCCTGAGCTCTGATTGGGGCATCGCCAGGAGAGGTTTGTGGGACCACAGAGGTGTCACCTGTCACGTCAGCTGTGAAGGACAGACGAAGTGCAGTCATAAAAGCTCCTGGTTTTTATCTCCTCCTGTCCTCCTGAGCTTCTTCTATGGGGCTAGAGACATTTTACCTTTTGGAAAAAAACCTGAGCACATTCATGACTTTTCTCGTTATTCTCAGCTCGGTGATTACGGCGCCTCATCCCACGTAACGGTGACATTTCCAGCGCCCTGAAGAAAGAGCTTCTCCCTCCCCTTGGCTCTGGCTGCATCCTGCCTGCAGTGGGACAGGTGGCGTGGCCCCTCCTGGGTCCTCCTCGGTGCCGCTGCCACTCGCTGGGCTGCCACTGGCCCCTCTGGGGCTGAGGAGCTGGGGGGCAGGGAGAAGGGCAGCCTCATGCCCCAGATCCGGGCAGAGAACGGCCCACAGTCGCCGAGGAGCCCTCACCCCCGTCCCCCAGCCGGGAAGCCTCCGGTGGCCCCTCGGCGTCCGGCAGAACACCTGCCACTCCTTTTGTCCATCAAAGCAGGAATCAGGGCCAAGGACGTGGACCAGCATTCTCTGAACTTCTTTTTATTTTCTGAATGATTGAAACTTTGCCACAATGGCAAAAATCTCATGGAGACTTGGTTATACCCGCTGACACTTTGGAAGCATAAAAAAAACCAGTTCAAATGAGGATAAGGCTCCCTGGTCGAACACTCTTCACTATGTCCGCTTGTCAAGCACAAACTCCATTTACCTCATGCCCTCAAGCATTGGCACCACGGTGCTTCAGACAGTAAGATTTACCAGGTAAAGGATATTATAGGAGGGCTTACGAGAAGAACGAAAACTGGACAGGCCGGAGGGCATGCTGTGCTGTCAACGTACTGACTCCCGCACCTCGGGCTTAGTGAGCCCCCCAGCATTGGGGGATTGTAAGAAATAACAAAATCATGACATTCTTCTAAAATGATCTCCTAGGTGAGAACAATTCCCAGTGAAAACCACCGTGAGGGCAGAAATATTTATGAGCCACTTATTGGCACTGCTGAATGTATTTTTCCTCGATATACGGTTGGGTAAAACAATGTATTTTCAAGCGTACAGCTCAAGAAATGTTCACAAGACTAGGCTTGAGAATGAAAAAGGGGCAAGAGGAAGCAGGACGATCACCGTTCTTTGAGGTGTGTGGCACTGCCATCTAAAGTCCCTTGTTTATAAAACTGTCCTGTAATGTCAGTTCTGAGCCTCACAGTAAGTTTGCCAGAGTTCCGCTTCCCTTGAAATGTGTAAAACTAGAGTAAACAAATGGGCAGATGAGAATTTAGTCCATTTACATTTGAAGTAATTATCAATACGTATAGACTAAAAGTTGCCAGGTAGAGTATTTTTGCTTTGAAAGTTTTTTCTTTCAGCACTTTAGGTATATTATGCCATTCCCTTAAGTCTTGCCAAGTTTCTGTTGAAAAATCTTTTTATAATCTCATGAGGATGCTCTTCTAAGTAACAAGTTGGTTTTCTCTTGCTGTTCTTAAGATTCCCTCCTTTCCTTTTGCTTTTTGACAATTAAATTTGAATGTTTCTTGATGTGGGTGCCTTTGGATTTATCTTAGTTGGAACTCTGTTCTCCCTGGATTATGGCACCTATTTCTTTCTCCAGGTTAGGGGCGTTTTCAACCACTATTTCATTACATAAGCTTTCTGCCCCTTTCTCTTTCCTCCCTCTGAAACCTTTATCATTCATATAGTAGTCCACATGATTGTTTTGTTTAAGTCCCCTAAACTATCTTCACCCTTTTTTTTTTCTGCTCTGGTTTGATGAATTCCACTACCTTGTCTTTGAGTTTGATGTTCTACTTGAGCCAGTCTCCTGTTGAAGGGCTGTATCGCATTTTCAGTTCAGTCATTCTATTTTTCTGTTTTGGGATCACTATAGGATATTTTCTTATATTTTCTATGTCTCTTTTAAAATTCTTTCTCTGTTCATGCATTGTTCTTGTGACTTCAGTGAGCATCTTTATGACTATGATTTTGATCTTTTTATCAAGTGCATCACTTATCTCTGTCTCATTAAGGTCTGTTATTGGTGTTTTACCTTGTTCCTTTGGAATATTTTTTCATTTCTTCGTTTTCCTTGACTCTCTGTGTTGGTTTCTGCGCATTAGGTAAAACAACCGCCTCTCCCCTCCTGACAGCCTGCCCCCGTGTAGGAGATGAGCATTATTGTTCAATCTTGCCTGAGCTCTTGGTAGTCTCTCAAACCTCTGCGATTGTCCAAGCTGCCTCTTTCTCTTGGTGGTTCCCTGTAGTTGAGGGTGTGTCAAGACCTGTCAGTGTCCCAGCAGGAAGACTTTCCGTCAGCACCTAGGTGCAGAGTGATTGGTAGTAAACCCGCAGGCAGCAACTTTTAAAGTATGTAAATAGGTTTCTCCCAGGAAAAGCCTTGGAGCTGGGCATTTCTTTCTGCTCCCTCTGTGCTGAGTTCTACAGAGAGCTGGTTAAAAACTGCTTCTTCCTTTGTTACAGTCCTGTTGAAACTGTGAGTCTAAGTCCTGGCAGCCACCAAGAGCCAGACAATCCAGGGCTTTGTCCCCTGGGCAGCAGCTTCAAAAGCCAGGGTTCCAGCCATGTGCACAAACTCCTTCCAGGGCAACACCAGCAAGCCGGAGTGGGCCAGAGGGGGAAGGGGGACTCAGGGCCCCCCAGGAGGGCTGTAGAGAGCCCCTGGGTGTGTGCCAAATTAGAAGCCGGACCCTCACGTGGCAGCTTTTGAAGTATGCAAATTAGCTTCTTTCAAATAAAAGACTGGGAAATAGGCCTTTCTGTCTGTTTCCTCTGCACTGAGCCCTGGAGGGGAGCACAGCTCACTTAGGACTATTTCTTTTTGTTGTTGTTGGATCTCATGGCTTCCAGAACTAGGTGTTTTAGGGGCCAATCCATCAGGTGGAATTCTTAAAAGCTGTCGCTTAGATGTTGGGCCCAAACCTTATGCTTCTCAGGGAGAAGGTAGGTGCTGGGAGTCCCTTCTCGGCTGTCCGTCACTGCGATGAGGGTGGGTTTCAGGAGAGTGTTTCTCTGCCTTTCCTACCTGTTTTGATGAGGTATTTTCTCATTCACCAAATGTGTAGGAGTCGCTCAGCCAGTTTCTGAATTTATTTCATAGAGAATTGTTCCATGCGTAGCTGTACATTTGGTGTGTCCGTGGGAAGACGTGTGTTCAGGGTGCTTCTCTATCCCAGTATCAGGTAGATAAGGCGTAAGTCCTGAAGGGATGAAAACTCAAGGGTATCCACCCTCCCTTACAAATAATATCCTACAGCACATTTAATCCTGAAAATCCCATTAGCTTTCTAGAGTAAATTATTAATATTTCTGTTCATGCTTATCACTCTTGAAGATCATGGCTATTAAGTCAAATAACATTAATCTTTTGTTTACTATTTTTTTCCCATCCAACAAGGGAGTAAGTCTTAAAAATTTACCAGTATATTTACCATTCAAAGGACCCTGGAATATGTATTCTGCTTGCAAGTAATTCTGCTGTGAATCTACTGTGCAACCAGATTGGGAAAAGCAACTGTCCCACCACACGCGATGCCGTGTTCAAGTCCTGTGTCCGGGCCACCTACGACCCATCAAAGCGTGATGAGCTCAGTGTAATAAAGTCCACCGAGCAGATGGACTGAATTCAGCTCATAATAAAGAAAAAAAAAATTGTGAGATGCTAAATAGATAATACACTTGATGTTAAAGCTCTAAATATCCAAAATATAGTTTAAATCACTAAACATAGGGGTATGGATTTACCTGGTACTTTAAGCAAAACAAAGATTTTTTAATGATTTGCTAATCAATGATATTCAGTCTATGGTACCTTATATTCTCTACCTACAAATTCAAGAAGTTTTGAAAGTTAGTAGGAAATGTAATAGTGTCCATAACTATCAAATTCAGTATAATAACTATCGAAAGAAAGAAAATTTTGAAAGTTTAAGTCGAAAGAAAAGGTTCGTGAGCCCCATCTTCCACGGCATCATTCGTCAGGTGCGTTCATGCTTGAACTTTGCAGGTTAGATGTACAATGCAACAGATCAGAGTAAATGGACAGATGGCAAGTTTCCTTTGTCTTGTCTCCAATCCACCATTGTTTTAAGCACTATATGGAAGAAGTCAAGATAAAAGTCTGAAGGATTGTACTTTTTTTCTTTTTAATGTTACAGATACTTTAAATCAGGGAAGCTTATTGAAAGAATTCACTGAGTTAATTCCCAATCAAGGACTTTTCTGAATAAAATTTGCTTGGAGGCCTGAAATATCAGCCATTTAGCAGTTTTCAACATAGAGCATTCTTAGCAATCTGGTACAACTCACCAAACATGGAAACGTGAACCCACAAGGAAAACAAGAAAGGGCATTGTTGACCTGCAGAAGAAAGTGCACGTATTCATATTCAGGTGCCACGGTAGATTAAACAAATGTCACTGACTCACGGATTTTTGTAGAATGCCAATCTATTTAGGTGGAAATGAGGTCAGAATTTCAGAACAGACTCAGAGTTTCATGAGTTTGATCTGCTTCAGGTTTCTGAGAGCATCTGGGATAAACCTTTAGGATAATTCTGCACTGTCATTATGAACTTCATCAGTGGGTTCTAGTTGCAAATTGCACATATAAATTAAAAGCAAAATATCATCTTGAAAAACCAAAACCAAAACAAAACACAGTCTCACTTGAGTCTGGGGGGATGACATTATGAATTTGCCACGTGGCTTAACTGACATGCCCATTAGCATTTTTAGATGGACTCAGTCTGTTTTGTATTATCCTGAGAATGATCCTGTGTGCTCACCACTACCTCAGCACCTGGCATAGTTCCTGGCACTGGTATATTCCCAAGAAATGCCTTTGGAATGAAGATGAGGATAAATAAATTGATTAAAATTAAACATATATTTTCCCTAACTGGATCAAATTATTCAATGACCAACTTTCTCTCCTTAACTGTGCATTAAAATATAAACAGAATTTATTTAATTACTTTATCCCTATTCTGAATAATAATTGAAAGGTTGAATTTCACCACTATTATAAGCAACATATGCATCTGGCAGACATAATATAAATTTATGGTTACATGAACAAGTAGAAAACATGGAATCCCTTATGGAATTAGTCAGTGTTATAAATTGGCTGAAAATGACATGAATATTTATAATTTAAGCTTTGCTTTTGGTTTGGTGATTTAAATAAATTATTGGTACCTACTTTATTCTCTGCTTCTGTGACAGGAAAATCCAGGGAAAATAACATATATAGGAAGCCAAAGAAGGTTATATGAACCAATTGTAGCCATAAATGTATGTCATAGTTTAATTTTTTCTATTCTGACTCATAATGCATATTTTCTTCCTAATCCTAGGCTTCTAAAATAAAGTACCTCTCATTTTCTTTAGTATATACACATATATATATATATATATATACCTATACATATACACATATAATAGTTACAGTTTACAGTTGTAAGTATGTGTGTATATATTACATATATATATATATATATACATATCTATGTACAGATATACATACATATAGATCAGTGGTGGTGTAGCAAAGTATATGACAAAAGAAAGCAGTTTCTACCTAAGACCTTAGAGTGGGCCCTTTGGTACTAGGATGACAATAGCTAAACTGATGGAAAGGGAACGTTCTTTTTAAACGCTCAAAATTTTACATAAAATTAAGCAGTTTCACACGCATAATAAAATTCTGATCAGCAGGGTATGCTGGTTTAGGCTGGGAATAAGTCTGTGTAACTGGCCATTAGTAGATTATGTTAGAATGTTACAACATTCCAAAAATTTCAAATGATTCTAATTTATCACCACCACAGCTGTTGCACCTGGACCTTACAATAGGATTAATATTGACTTGGAAATATTTTTTGGTAGGAGTCCAACTATAAGCAAAATCACAGTAAAGCTTCAGTGCTGAGATACATTTTTAATGGGGATATGCATGAGATATTTAATAAATAAAGAGCATGAAACAGTGGTGGAGGGGGGCCAGCACCGAGGAATTCTTAGCAGAAGGAAACTGCATCAGCCACGTCCAGATACTCACTGGCAACAGGTCTCCCTGCAAACCCACCCTCTCTGTGTGAGAGTTCTTTCAAAATAATACAATTTTCATACACTAATAAGAACATGAGGAATATGAATTCATCTTTGCCACATTAACTTCTCATTTACACATCTCTACCCATAGAGAATGAAGAGAAGGAAGGATAAAAGCTCAAAACAACCAAGGCTTGGTAAGGGAAGACACAAGAAAAAGTAGTTTACAGTGAAACCAATCTGTTTATAAACCTCTCCTGTAAGTGACTTGCTGACACCCGTTCCCCACTCCAGAATATGCATTTTAAAATGAAAGCCAAGAGATGTTTACCATATTAGGGACATACTGGGCTGAAAATAGTCACCAGAATTTTCTGGAAGAGAGTAAATTTTCTAAAGAACAACACACACTTACTTGGGTGCTTAAGGGATTTCCCATTAGGCAAAATAAGATCCAGAGAAGGTGCCGCCAGGAGGACGTGAGGACGGCCTCCGTGTCCCACAACCAGCCTGACAGCTTGGACCCTCTGTCTAGCTGCTCAGTTCTCAGTGTCCTCATCTGCTCAGTGGGAAGCCAGTCATCCTGCAGAATCACACGAGGATCCAGCGACATGATTACCATCATGTGCTGAGTCTGGTGCGTGGAATGTAATATGTACTCAGTAAGTTATTAATATTATTGAAAGCAGAAGAGAAGGGGTGGGTTTTATTTATTGAATGCATATGGTCACTTCTTTAGCTGGGCACCATAGGCAAATCTATTATCTTCTCTCTTGTTTGTTTTTCCCTTTGTAAAATAGAAATATTTTATACAAACTAGAGTGGCCAACAGAATCAGAAGAGATGGTGTATCTAAAATTAATTTATGAAATTTCAAGTGATCTGCAAATGCCAGTTATTATCTTATTCAGGGTCCACTACCCAGAAGCTTAAGTTACCTCAAATTAAACTGAAGAACTAGAAATTGGCAGAAGAGAGAGTAACTCTCTCAAGGGAAGGGGAGAGAAGATACCAGGTAAATGCTGAGATATAGTTATTTTGTTTCTCAAAAGATCTTTTCTTTAAGTACGCTTAGGTGACTCCTTTTGTTTGTAATTAGATTTAATTGGAATGCATAGACATATTCTCCATAAATTCTGGATTATGCCTTTCTTGAGGTTGCAGAAAATCCATGTAACAAATAGGCTGCTGTTTTGCTTCTCAGATCAATTGATGCAGCTTTCCTGTTCTCTAAGATAATGGGAAGAGCATGAATTATTTCACATCTGCAGGTAGCATTAAGTCGCCGAATTAGTTTCAATCTCCTTCCCACCAAGCCCCTTATCACACTTGAGCACAAGTAAAAAAATAAGCTTAAATTTGTTTGTTCCATTTCATTCTCTTATGTGAAGATGCTAAGGAAAAAATGTTAAGAATCAAGTCAATGAGTAAAATGGTACTCAATTATTTCTGACACGAGCAGTTAGCTCCTCAATAACTTAAACCGTACCATCTTTATTGCTGTTTATGTTTTGTTTACATTAAAAAAGGTTTAAAAATTATAAAGTCCAAGTCTCAATATAAAGAATAGGATGTACTCAGATAATGCTTATTGTATTCTCAAGTGAAGGCTATTGACGCTTCACTCAGCTCTATTCCTTATTATGGCTGTTTATATAGCTTACTGCTATGTTCTTTAAAAGAAAAGGAATTAAAACTTCAAAAGAAGCTTGGGCTGGGAGCTTGTAATTCAAGCTTCTTGGGACGAAAGTTTGTACTGTGTGTCCACTTTATATTTTAAATGAAAATACATATCTTCCCCAAATGCCGTTTTAGTTCTACAAAGAGAAGCAGTCAGGAGACTTTATGGTGAAATATTTTAAGAGAACCTTGCACATTAGCCAAAAAAATGCCTTTAAACTCTCTTAAAACAACTCCGATCCAGGACTTTATTTGCTCATTAGGCTTGTAAGGGGCTCAGGCAGACTTCTATAAAGAAAGAAAAATTCCTTCCTAGGTTATGACTCTAATGGCTTTGCGACTTATTTTAAAACAAAAGCTAGAGCGAGAGGGGCTTGTGGTTTTGAAAACAGCTCCAGGAAGACAGGTAGAATTTTGGGGGGACAGAGAATGGAGCAGGAGTATGGAAAGAGAACTTAAATGTGACATAAATACAACATACTGAATAAAAGTAATTCTTTTTGCAAACAGTGTATTAAAAATAAATCCACAAGGATCCTTTATGACCAGAACTCCACAAGAGTTGCATATAGACCTGGTGGGCCAAAGCCGGGACTCAGACAGTTAACTTCTCGGCCTTGGCAGTCATTGCAACTGACGGCTCCCTGAGGTCAACGCGCCGTCCCAGGTAAGAAGGGCGAGGACTCCACGGTCGCTCGGCGAGGAAAGGGAGGGTCCCGTGGGCCAAGTTCAGTCCCGTGGCTTTACCCGCTCTCCAGACCCAGGGCCTCCTCTCCACCCACTCAAACTCTTTCTGCCTCAAGGCTAACTCACATGCGGCTTCTCCTATGAAAATCCCTGCAGAGCATTAACCTCCGACCTACACAGTCATCCTGCGCTTGACTGAATCTCCCCAGGGCACAGGTGTGTCATTAAATTGCCAACCCCTTAGGGCCTGGGCCTTACATTTTCTCCATTCCTTTCCCAGAGACCCTAACACACTCATGCACACGGCACCCATTCACACTAGGCATGCAGTGTGCATACTGACTCCTTTTTTTCTAAAATCCATTCAATTCTTTATTAAATTGTTTATTGCTCACTAACTTCTTGTCCAAAATCTTTTTCCTATTTTTATACTCCAAATATTTTTCTTTCCCACATTTTATCTTCATTTTTCCTGACTACATCCTTAAGAAACTTCTGAAGAAACAATGTGTAGGAGGTCAATGTACAGAGTTCTTGGTTGCTTTGAAATGTCTTCATACGGCACTCTCACATATGTGGGAGGTACATGCACACACTGGTAGTACACAACAGGTTGTAATATAATCACATTAAATAGGTTCAAGCCAAATTTAGATAGATTAGAATGTCCTATTATGGAGCATCTGAATATAAGCCCAATGAGGACAGGGGCTTCCTGTGCCCTATTCAACTTCAGCATCCCCAGCTCTGAAAGCTGTCTGGCCTATGAAAGGCATTCTGTGTTTGTTGGGTGAGTGTCCTTAAATGTGTGAATAATATTTACCTAGCTTTTCCTCCATGCAGTCAGAACTGAGAGCTATAAGGACATTCTGTGGGAGTGGAATATGGTGACTGTTATCAATAAGCTCAAATGCGCAAGAGTTGATGACGAATAACAGAAATAACACGAAGGAAGGTAACAAATGTTGGGATTAATTGACCTCCATGAAAGTCAAGAATGTAGAGACACCCCTAGCCTCACCCTCCAGAGCTTAAAGGAAATGAAAAACTGAATTGAAAGACAGAGAAAAGAACAAATCCCAAATAGAGTAAAGAACTTGTTTCAACTTGCAGGAGGAGAAACTCAATTATCATCAGGATGTGGATGGTTTGAGGAAATCAGAAAATATAAAGAACATGTGTGTTTGGGTAATTCTTTGCTTATAATCTGATGGAAAGACAGAAGGATTGAAGTTTGTGATTGGATAATTGATAGCTTGGGAGAAGATGAAAGCAATACTTAAGAATTATTATTTGAGCAGTTTTCTCCTTAGATTGACTCTAAAACAATAAAAAATGGTCCCTCTGCAAAAGGGATTCTGGACAGTGGTAAAAGTAAATGGAAGACTGTGGCAGACCCACCTAAATGAGATTATTAAGAACTCAGTCCTTTAAAAAATAAGGGCTTGGGTCATTTTCCAGATAAAAATCATGGAAAACATAAGAGAATTTTTTAAGGCAAATGAATAATGAAACAGTGCAAAAAGAAAGGATAAATATCAGCTGTAGCCTTTTGACCAACTGCAGAAATAAAGTCTATACTATCTATCCAATATTCTTTTGGTGAACTCATGTCTTGATTAATAACAACAATAATAACAAGCTGAAGTTATCTGAAAACATCAAAGCAATGTACATTTTTTAGATGAAAATAGCTCCCCAAGTGCTAAGTTGAATTGCATCATAAAATTTTATAAAATGAATAGTAAGGAGAAGGTCCTAAAACCTCCCAGAGAAAGGTCACCTCTAAAGGGACAAGGATCAGACTGGCATTAGACTTCTCATCAGCATTATGAGAAGCACAATTAGAGCACAAAGAAGACCACCAGCAACAAGAACAGGAAAATAGTCTTGAAGTTACTCAGGGTAAATTATCTTGAGTGCAGAATTCTACACCTTCCATGCCTTGGCAGAGTATCAATTAATTACCCTATGAACACATTTCAAAACAATCAAGGACTCTAAATGTATCTCCTATGCATTATTTCTTAAGAAATGACTGAAGGATGTATTTAGGAAAATGAAGATTTGGAAAAGAAAAATATTTGGTTTATAAGAATAGGAGAAAGCAATTGGTCAAGAAGTTTGTGAGCTGTAAGAAGATTTTAAGAGAGAAGAATTGAATGAATTTTAGAAAAAAAAATCAAGATTCTGGATAATGTCAGAGGCATGGAGAAGAAAGAATGTTTTATAACAACTAACTAAAAGAAAGCAAAGAAAAACTCTAGAGGAAAAGAATATCTAAAAGCCTATGTAAGAAACTAAAATAGACTATTAACTGAAAGAAAAAAGGAGAATTCCTTTGCACTAAACACTAGAGAAAAATCTTTGAATTGGCAGAGGGGTGGTGGCATTAGAGAAGGTGATGTACCCCTAGTGCACCTACTTGACTTTGCAGCGAATAGTATCTGCCTAGTTATAACATTATGTCTAGGAAGTATATGCCTACATATAATAGTGTAAATCCTATTTTTATTTTCCAGCATTCACCTTCTAGAATCAGCACATAGCCAAGAGATGAGAAACTTGTGCGCTTTCAGAACAGGAAAAAAATTTGAACTCCCGTAAAAATGTGGAAAAATTTGCAGTTGCCTGAAAATGGGAAGCGGAATGTAGGGCGGTGTGGTGGGCTGGCTGGCATCTCCAAAATGGTATTTCCATATCCTAATGCCTGGAACCTCTATGGAAAGGTATAATTAAATTAAGGGTTTTCAGAGGGGAGGGGTTTGTCCTGGATTGTCTGGGTGGGCCCTAAATGCACTCACATTTACCCTTGAAAGAAGGAGGGAGAGGAAGTTAAGAGACAGAAGAGGAGAAGGCAGTGTGGTCACACAGGCAGGCCCCTGGGGCCACCAGAAACTGGAGCAGGCAGGGGGGGGATTCTTCAGTGGGGCCCGTGGAGGAGGCTCAGCACTGCTGAGGCTTTGATTTCAGGCTTCTGGCCTTCAAAACAGTAAGAGAATAATTTTCTGTTGTTTTATCCACCAAGTTAGTGCTAATTTGTTCCAGCAGTCAGAGGAAGCAAATGCAGGTGGAGAAACCTGTACTTTGATGTGAATCAAACCCAAATGTCACATGTTTAATTGCGTAAGTAATGATACACACACATACACACCACCAATGAAAATGAGAAAGGGTCTATAAATATCACTATGGAGGGTATATTGTTTAAAGATGATACTATATAGAAAATTTATGTAAGTTTGAAAATTGGGAGGAAATGAATAAATTTTAAAAACCATGTATTCCCAAAATTTTGTTAGTAGGGTAATGAAGAGACTAGTATATGTAAAATTTATTGAGTTGATAACTAAAGATTTGCTTCTAAATAAGCTTCAGTTATAGTTCTTTTCAGGAAATGTCTTACAAAACATTAAATAAATGTTTAACACCTGTGTAAATTATGTCAATGCATACAAATAAAAGAGTAAGTTTTCTAGGGGTCTAGCCAAACCAATCATGGTTAACACAACCACTTATTATTTATATAGACACTAAATTCTTAAATAAAACATTATCAAACAGAATCTAGCAGTATATCATGAGGCTAATATGGCACATTCAAGTAAGGTTTAATTGCAAAAATAAAAAGATGGCTCAACAGAAGATAATAGTCACTAGATTAAAATATTTGAAAAAAAATAACAATTGGGAAACATGCCAAAAAAGATTTGATACATGTAGCAGCCCATCCGGATTCCAAATTAATAATAAACAGAGATTAGAAAGAAACTTCCTTAGATTTATAAAGGGTGTCTGGAAGAGGCCTCAGCAAACAGCATAATGGTAAAATAAGGCAGAAGCTATCCTCACTAGTGTTCAATTTTACACTAGATTCAGTAAGAAAAAGAAAGGAAATCAAAGAAATACTGTTTGAAAGGATGACAAAACTTACTTTATTTTTAGAAAATATAATTATCTTGAAATTCTGAGAGGAAACCTTTAAAAAAATGCAGTGAATAATAGAGTTCAGGAAGTCAGTGAGGTGAGCACAATAAAACTATATATATATTGAAATAAAACTGGCAAAAATATTCAGGAAATGCATAGAAAATTATTAATCTTTATCAAAGTAGATAAATGAAGATCAGAGTGAATGAAGAACAATTTATGCTCCTTGATTGGATGACTCATTATTATTAAATGCTTAATTTTCCCCAAATTAACATTTGAACCTAATGAAATCCCAGTGAAAATTCCAACTACTTTTAAAACTTTACAACCTAATTCCTAAGTTCAGCTGGTAGAATAACAAAAGTATAAAGAAGAACTTGTTTTTACCAGTTATCTATTAAAATATAACACAAAGTCTAGTAATTAAAACATTATAGTAAAGGAACATGTATTGGTATATAGATCTACATCATTTGTGTATAAATGTGAAACTATTTTATGCTAACGGTAACATTTGAATCAGTTAGAAAGATGAAATATATATTAATAGTGTTGAGACATTGGCTAGCTTGGTAAAATAGGAAAGTTAGGTTTCTCCCTCACGTCAGATGCAAAGATATATTTGATTTATCAAAAATAGATATTAAAATAAGTGTAATCTGTATGTTTTATATAAATAAAAACATTAAAAATTATTAGGATAAAAAAGTGAATTTTTTGTTTTATCTTGTGAGGAAGAAAAACAAAGCTTAAAATCACATTCATGAACTTTTTCAGAAAGACAGTGATTAAAAACACATTCATGAACTCTTAAAGGAATATCAACTGTAGAAATCTATTTGAGGACCTTTTATTTGACTCCATTCTATTATTACATAAAATGTACATATCTTTTCCCCAGCAAATCTAATCTTATGAAGCTATAAAGTCATCCTTTAGAAATATTCATACACTCAAAGATATTATGCACCCTATTGTTCATTTCAGCATTACTTGTAACACTGAAAAATTGGAAATAATTAAACAATTAATGTGGGAAGAGTTGAATGAATTATGATTCATTCATACTGTGGAATACTAACAGTCATTCAATATATATCTTCTCAAGGAAGTGTAGCACAGTAAGTGTGGGCTGTGCATTGTGACTCCTTTCCAATGAGTACAGTGTGGAAAATGGGGAAAAAAGTGACTTTACAGTAGAGAAACTTTACAAAGCAGGTCACCAAGACAAATATTAGTGACAGGCCATGTTAACAGCATGTTTCCTTGATATGATGTGATGTGATGAGAATGGCCATTCACATCTATAGTATTCTCCCCCCAAAAAACCCCATAATCTCTAACCATGGGAAAAGTATCAGAAAACAACTACAACAATGAATTAAAGGGAATTCTACAAAGTCCTACTCAGACTGTCAAGGTTATCAACAAACAAGGAAACCCTGAGAAGTGTCATGATCTAGAAGAAACTAAGGAGATAATATGAATAAATGTTCTATTGTATCTCTACATGAAATCCTGGAGCAGAAAAAAGGACATTAGGTGAAAACTAAGGAAACCTGAACAAAGTATAGACCTGAGCTTAGTAATAATATCAATATTGGTTCATTAATTGTGACAAATGGAACACAGTGTTAAAAAACATTAATAAAAAGTTCATTGTTAAAAATTAATACACTTATACTTGTAAGCTTGTTGTCAAAGAAATCAAAAGAGAAATCAAAAAATACTTTGAGACAAGTGAAAATGGATATGTAACATACCAAATTTTATGGGACACAGCAAAAGCAATTTTAAGCGCAGAGTTCACACATTAAATTTCTAACTCAAGAAATAAGAAAAACCTCAAATAAACAACTAACTTTACATCTCAAGAAACTAGAAGAACAAATAAAGTCCAAAGTTAGTATATGGAAGTAAATAAAGATCAGAACAGAAATAAGTGAAAAGAGAATAAAAAGACAATAAAAAAGAACAGTGAAACTAAAAGCTGGTTCTTTGAAAAGATAAACAAAATTAACAAACCTTTAACTAGATTCACCAATAAATAAAGAGAGGATTCAAATAAATAAAATCATAAACTAAAGAGGAGATGTTACAATAGGTATCACAGAAATACAAAGGATCATAAGAGACTGCTATGAGCAATTATACATCAACAAACTGGACAAACTAGAAGAAATGGAAAAATTCCTAAAACATACAACCTACCAATGCTGAATCATGATGAAATAGAATGTCTGAACAGCTGGATTACTGTAAGGAGATTGAATCAATAATCAAAACCTCATGAGAAACAAAAGTACAGGAGCAGACCACTTCACTGGTGAGTTCTACCAAACACTTCAAGAAGTTATAACAATCTTTCTCAAACTCTTCCAAAAAATAGACAAGGAGGGAATTCTTCCAAACTCATTTTAAGAGGCCAGCATTACCCAAATACAAAAAAGGGATTCCACAAGGTAAGAATTACATGCTAAAATCCCCTGATGAAGACAGATGCAAAAATCCTCAACAAAATATTAGCAAACCAAGTTCAGCAAAACACAACTAAAAGAAAGAACCCTAAAATTTCTATGGGATCACAAAAGACCCCAAGTAGCCAAAGTAATCTTAACAAAAAAGAACAAAGCTGAAGGCATCATGCTCCCTGATTTCAAACTATATTACAAAGCTGTATTGTAATTAAAATAACATGGTATAGACATAAAAACACATAGAACACATAGAACAATGGAACAGAGTAGAGATCCCAGAAATAAACCCATGCATATAGTCAATTAATTTATGACAAAAATCCAAGCTTACACAGTGGGAAAGGAAAATGTTTTCAATAAATTGTGATGGGAAAATTGGACAGCCACATGTCAAAGAATGAAACTGGACCATTATCTTAAATCATATAAAAAAATTAACTCAAAATAGATTAAAAACTTGAATGTAAGACCTGAAACCATAAAACTTCTAGAAGAAAACATAGGTAGTTAAGCTCCTTCACGTAGGTTTGGTGATGATTTTTTTCAACCTGACACCAAGAGCAAAAGCATCAAAAGCAAAAATAAACAAGTGTAATTACATCAAATTAAAAATCTGTGCATAGAAAAGTAAACCATCAACAAAAGGAAAAGGTAATTTACCGAATGGGAGGAAATATTTGCAAATCATATATCTGATAAAGGGCTAATAGCCGAAATATATAACGAACATATACAACTCAATAACAAAGAAACAAATGACCAATTAAAAAATGGGCAGAGGATCTGAATAGATATTTTTACAAATAGGACATGGAGATGGCTAGCAGGTTCATGAAAAGATGCTCTACATCATTAACTATCAGGTAAATGCAAATCAAAACCACAGTGAGAAATCACCTCACACCTGTTTGAATGACTGTTATTAAAAAGACTAGAAATGGCTAGTGTTTGGTGAGAAATGGAAAAGGGGAACCCTCCTACACTAGTGGGAATGTAAATTAGTGCAGCCACCATGGAAAACAATATGGAAGTTCTTCAAAAAATTAAAAATAGAACTACCATATGATCAAGCAATTCTACCTATAGATATATTTCCAAAGGAAAT